>NW_020448307.1:9873450-9880950 GCF_003343035.1 Apteryx rowi
GCCGCGGGGCGGCGGGCGGGAGCGGGGCGCCGCGCCGCCCTGCCCTGCTCCCCGCGGCCCACCGCCGCCCTCTGCCGCCAGGTGAAGGAGAACAACTACCGCGGCCACGGCGACAGCGTGGACCAGCTCTGCTGGCACCCCAGCAACCCCGACCTCTTCGTCACGGCGTCCGGCGACAAGACCATCCGCATCTGGGACGTCCGCACCACCAAGTGCATCGCCACCGTCAACACCAAAGGTGGGCGCCGGCGGGACCTCACCGCCGTGGCGGAGCTCCCTGGCCTCCCCCTGGGGGTGGTGGGGATCTGGGGCATCTTGGCTGACTGCTTCTGTCTTTGCCTYGTGCTCATCGAGCTCGAGCAGCCTTATGGAGCAGCAGAGAACACGAGGGTGACTTGTGTTGATGCTGGGACTGGAGAAACCTCTGATATATGATGCTGGTTGTTAAAATGGCTTATGTACTTGCCTCTGGAGTCTGCGGGTGCAAGGAGAGGCATGTTTACGGAGAGCTATGGTGGAACTAAAAGCTTACGTGAATTCAGAAAGCAGTTAATCAGATCCATGGGCTGATTAACACAGATACCATCTCTGGCTGAGGAGAGCTCCAATTTCAAATTGATGGGTCTGGGAACAGCATTGCAAGATGATATAGCTGCAACTTGCCTCGTTCTTACYCTCATTCATACGTGCTTGTTGTTGGTTGCTGCTTCTTCTGGATCTTGAAGATCACTGGGTTAAGAGGCTCTTTGATTTGATCTTGCTTGGTCATTTCTGTGGTCACATCTTGGCTGAACTGGAAAGAGGAGTAGTGCAATCATGTTGGTTTGAAGCTGTGGTTCTGTTAAGTTTGGTTTTCATTAACTCTGTGTATCTCTTAACCAGCTACTAAGTGGGATTTGTGTGCTGAACTGCAGATTGTCTCAGATCTAGGAGCAGTTTAGAGTTAGTGGAGCAGACTGTGGGCTTCGGTTAGGAAAAAAAAGCCACCTGTCTACTTAACTCATTGTGGTCCTGTGGATTGCTGGGTGGATATGGGACCTGCTGCCCTTTCTTCCCTCTAGGGGAGAACATAAACATCTGCTGGAGCCCTGATGGCCAGACCATTGCAGTAGGGAACAAGGATGACGTTGTCACTTTCATTGATGCCAAGACACATCGTTCCAAAGCTGAGGAGCAGTTCAAGTTTGAGGTGAATGAGATCTCCTGGAACAACGATAACAACATGTTCTTCCTCACTAACGGGAACGGCTGCATCAATATCCTCAGGTAGGTGCCTGTGGCAGCAGGCAGGGAGGGTAGGCGGACTGGCTGCCTTGATGCATCCCTGTCAACTGAGGCAGATGTTGGTCTGCAAGTCTCTTTGCTGCTTGCAGGGGCTGGGGTCCTGCACCCCAGCGTTTCCCAGTCCTGAGGTGGGAACAAAGTTGCCTGGAGCTGAGGTTGCCTCAGTTCTGGGCTGGGCTTCTTGGGAGTTACATGGATCCTTTGCCTCATTCATCCAGCACTCAAGGTTTCCAGTTTGGTTTGCTCACTGTCCCAGTGCACCTTATGCCGCATCTGCTTGTAGACAAGCCATCTGCTCCTTTCACTGCTTCCTGTTCTTTCCTTTCATCTCCACAGCTACCCGGAGCTGAAACCCATTCAGTCCATCAATGCCCATCCTTCAAACTGCATCTGCATCAAGTTTGATCCCATGGGGAAGTACTTTGCCACGGGCAGTGCTGATGCTCTAGTCAGCCTCTGGGATGTGGAYGAGTTGGTGTGTGTGAGGTGCTTCTCGAGGTAGGTAGTGCTGCCCTGAACCTTTTTCCCTCCCCTCTCTGGTAACCCTGTGGGAGATGGCTCACTCTCTGCTTGGCCCTGCTGTTGCAGGCTTGACTGGCCTGTGCGAACGCTGAGCTTTAGCCATGATGGGAAGATGCTGGCGTCAGCATCGGAAGATCACTTCATTGACATTGCGGAAGTGGAGACAGGTAATGGTTCCCCATCAGGGAAATAGCAAGGAGGGAATCAGACGGAGAAGTGCTGGTGAAACTGGGAGGGCACTTGGGGGATCATCTGCTTGCAGAGAGCTTGGTTGGGCACAGCAGAGCGCCATTAGGGGGAGCCTCTGCCTAGYTGGTCTGTTTTAGAGATTGTGTTGTGTCTGTGTCTTGTCTTCAGGGGATTAAAGCACTGAAGCAGCACTAATTCTTCCCCTGCCCCACACGGGAGGGAGGAGGTGGGTGCTTGGCTCTGGTGGGTGCTATGGGGCAGTGTGCAGTGCAGAACCAGAGGCTGTCCAGCCTGAGATGGTCCCTCTTCTATGCAGGAGAGAAGCTTTGGGAGGTGCAGTGTGAGTCCCCCACCTTCACAGTGGCCTGGCACCCGAAGAGGCCTCTGCTGGCCTTCGCCTGTGACGACAAAGATGGCAAATACGACAGCAGCCGGGAGGCAGGCACTGTCAAGCTCTTCGGGCTGCCCAATGACTCCTAACGGAACCGCAACGGGCAGCGGGGTAGACCACCAGGAGAGGCAACGCTTCGCTGCTGTCGGGGATGGGAGAATGCTTAGTTAACGTAGGATGGGGGAAGGAGATCGGTCCCCTCCTTGCCTGCTTGGCAGTATGGTGGTCCTTGGCTCAGCTCTGTGCATCCTGCTTGTAAAAAGCAGCCCGTGTGCTGGTGAGGACGGTGGGGGATGCTGGCCGAGCCCCCCTGCTGGTCTCAGGGCAGTGTCCTGCCCCGTCTCGGGGGAACGGAGGGCCCGTTGCAAAGGCAAATGGCCAAAGAAGGTCTGTCGCTGAGTGCCCTTGCTGAGAGGCCTCCCCCGTGGAGGAGCTCAGCTCTAGGGCAGCTGAGTGGAGGCTGCTGTGGCCACACTTCCTAGCAGGGACAAGTTGCATGCCCATCCCCTTCTCTCTTCCCCGGGGCCACCTGGCGAGGGCAGCCCTGGGAGCACAGCCAGCTCGGTAGTTGCAGCTTGCCCCTTCCCCTCCAGACATCTCTTGTACCTTCCCCGCACTGGAGCAGCGGAAGGGGCAGTGTGACGGGGCTGTGAGTTGGGGGATGCTGTCTAGGGGGTGCGGGGTGGGAGAGTGACATTTTTTTTGTGTGTGTGGTTATTTTTCTAATTTTGATAAATCCTCTTCTGTAAGGAAGGTGCCTGTGGCTGTTGTGTGGGTGCAGGTCTGTGGGCGTGAGGTGGTCAGTCAGTGGGGAAGGAGCTGCTGAACTGCTCTCCTGTGAGCTCCTGCCCCTTCCCCACCTCCTGGGCTTTGCTCTGCAGAGAGGAGCTCGCAGCAGGGCTGTGGCTGAGGGGYCTGTGGTGAGGGGCGGTCCCCACTGTCCCCAGGGCCTGTCCCTTTCCCTGGTGGCTCTGTCTCCTGGCCTGGCAGGTGCTGTCGCCCCACCAGGGGGCGCTGCGCCCCCACGCTGGGGAGCGGGGACGCGAGGACGGGGACGGCGACATGCCACTGGGCCCTGGCTCTGCCACGCCTGGCAGCGTCCTGCGCGGCTGGGCTGGAGCAGGGCTGTGCCTCCGCTAGCAGATGCCCACCTTGCCCRCGCCACAGCCCCCGGCCCTGTGCCGTGGGGCAGAGCCCTTCCCCGTGCCCTCTCCCGGGAGAGGGCAGGCTGTGCTGTCCCAGAGAGCATGTCACCCGCTCCCAGCGGGCTTCGATAGCCCGTAGCTCTCGTGGGCGCTGCAGGGCTTGAGCGTGGGCTGCGGCTGGTGCGGTTCCCTGCGGCTCAGCGGTTGTGTGCCCTCAGGACGGGGCACAGACTTGAGCAGAGACTGGCTGCTGCCAGCCACGGGCAGTTCCCTGGGTGCAGCCAGGCCCGGGCAATGCCCTGCCTGCTCCCCTCTGCCCTTGCCAGAGCAGTTAGGCTGGCCTGAGCCCTGCCTGGCAGCTCCCCCCGTGGTGGTGAGCACGGCTCCGTGTTTTCCCCTCCCCGGGAAGGGCTGCACCTTTTGGGCCTGTCACCAGGGGCTGCTCGTCCGGAGCAAAACCCCAGCCCTGCCTCGAGCGCTCCCTGAGCACCGCCGGCTGCGGCGCGCRGTGCCTCAGTTTCCTCCGGGACTGCTGGACTGGGAGGGAGGGAGACACTGCAGGTGGCAAAGGCTCGCACAGAGGCCAGAGAAGTAACGGGAGCGTGTAGGACCCCCATGGGTTGGCGTGCTGTGGGGAGAGGGTGCATTAGAGCCTCCCCCATCCCCTCTCCCCGTGGTGAGCGATAGGGATTCCGTCCGGCCTCGGCAGGCTGGGTCTGGGGGAGCAGGGCACCGGAGAGGAGGTGCCGGTGCAGCCTGGCGGCGATGGAGACCTTGCCTGCAAGATCTCTATCATTTCCTAGCCTAATATTTTCTTCTGACACAGGCTTTTCCAGGTGACTGCACTGCTGATGCCGCCTGGGTAACAGCTGAGCTCTTTGCTGTTAAATGATAGCAAATCAGTCAGAACCGAGGCTGTTCACAGCAAATCTTCAGAGCCGAGGAGGCTGCGGATTCCCCCCCCCCCCAAAAAAAGGGAGTCCTTTTACCCCACAGGTGTCCCCAGTCATTCTGTGTGTGTGTGGGGGGGGGGGGTCCCACAGTCAGTGGGGAAGAGGCAAAAGCCCCCTTGCTATACCCATGGATCTGTTGGGACAGGGGCACCCCAGAACCAGCTGCCTTTGACCTTGTCCCCAACCCTGCCCTCCCCAGCGAGGGCTCCTGTGGGGCCCACACTGGGGTGCAGGGGGCAGCTGGGTTAAGAGCGGGGYTCCAGGAGCCGCATTGGGCCTCCCCCCTTCCCTGTGGCCAGCCATGGGGCCTGGCTTGGGTGCTGTTGGCGTGCCGCACAGGGTGAGGATGGGCCCTGTGGCCTCTAGCACTGTGATGAGCTGCCAGGTCTCAGCCCTGAGCTGCTGTGGGGTGAGGGAGATGGTGTGGGGCCCCAGGGAAGCAATGGCTCAGTAAAGGCCGGAGCAATGTACAAATCCCTTTATTTTATTAGTTTGTCAAAGACTAGTTCGAGCAGGATGGTCACGGCATGTCTGCGGGGCCCCACGCCGCCCTCCGCCTCCTGGGAAGGGCCACGGCGAGCGGCTGGGGGACGGTGGCGGAGGAAGCACGGGGGGCGGGAGCACGGTGGGGCGAGGGACAGGTCGGGGGCGATGGCATGCCCCCGTATCCCCCCCGCTGGGGCGCGGGGATGTGCCTGGGGCACCCTGCCCGGGAGGTCCGTTCCCAGGCCCGGGAGAACCGTGTGTCCAGCGTTTGGGGGAGGCAGCCGGGTGCTCCCAGCCTGTCGGCTGCCCACGGGCAGCCCGGGACTGGCTCGGCAGCCCTCAGCTCCGCGCTGGGTTTATTGCAGCCCACGGGCACGGGGCAGAGCAGGGTCCTCACCCGGGCCGGGGCCCCGGCAGGGCAGCGCGGGGCGCTCGGCTCGGTGCTGCGGGGGGCCCCGGGGGCGGCGGGGCGCGGGGTGGAGGCGTGAGCAGCGAACACGAGGACGCATGGAGCAACGGGGCGCACCCTGGCACAGAGACACTAATGCGAGAACGGGGGCCAGCGGGGCCGAGACACGGACGAGCGAGCGGTGGGGACAGCGGGGACAGGGCAGGGGGGACGAGGCGGGGGGGGTCCCTGCCCCGCACGCGCCTTTGTACACGGTTGGCGGAGCGCGGCGCCCGCTCCTCCCGGTGCTGAAGTATTGCAGTCTAACTGATATGGCTTTAACTATGGGGCCAGAGATGCGGGGAGGGGGTCCCCTCCAACCCCCYGATGCTGGGGCGCACCGGGCGGCCCTGGGGGACCCCCGTGCCCAGGGACCGGGGGCTGGGGAGCTGCGGGCAGGGCGCCTGGCTTTGTGCTTTGGGGTTGGCCCGGGGCAGGATGGGGCTGGGGGTGGCAGTGCTGGGGACGTGGGCAGGCAAGCGGAGGCGCTGGCGTGCGCCGAGGCCTGCCGGGGCCCCCCGGGGTATGTGGGAGGGCAGGACGGAGGTGGTGTAGAGAGAGGGACGGGGCTGGGGACGTGGGGAGCCACCCCGGGGTCCGGTAGGACCTGGGGTGCCCCCAGCCTGCTGTGAGGTTATGTCAGTGCATTTGGTCCCGGTTYGCCCCGTCCGGCCAGGGACGCTCCCCTTTGGCACAGCGTGGTCGGGGGGGCCCTGCCTGGACGGGACGGGGTGGGTTTTTGGTCTGGTCAAGGAGGGGGTGATGGGGAGGGGGTGCAGGGACCCCCCCCAAAGGGCCAGAGGAAACGATGGAGGAGTCGGAGGGGGAAGGGCGCCCGTGCCCCAGCACCCCATGGCGGGGTTGGTGGTGCTGTTACTTCTTGAACATATCCTGCAGCGGGCCGGGCAGGTACTTGAGCACGGTGTCCAGGATACTCTCTTCCTCCTCCTCCTCCTCGTCCCCGCAGCCTGCCGGGATTGCCTTCTTGGGGCGCGTCAGGCTGCCCTCGCATGGCTGCTCCAGCGCTGCTTTCTCCTCGGCCTCCTTTTCCTCCTTCTTCTTCAGCCCGTACTGCGAGGACACAGGCCCTGAGCAGGGCAGGCAGTGGGCACTGCCCGTGCTGCCCCCCAAGCCCATCACCGCCACCTCGGGCCGCTGACCTCCCCACCTAGTGAGCCCCAGCCATGCTGGCTCCTGGTCCCGGCCCCCTCCCAGCCAGACCTGGGCGCGTGGGTGGCGTGGACCCACCTTGTCGCGGATCTGCTGCCGGACCTTCTCCCGCTCGGCCTCCATGCGGGCGTGCTTGGCTTTCCGCTCCTCCTCCTGCTGGCGCAGCGCTTCCTGCCTCTCCTCCTCTTTCTTCTGCGCGTCGGGGTCCTTCTCCTCCTCGCCCCCCAGCATCTTCCCCATGTCCTTGGTGGCCCCTGCRCGGCACAAGCCCATCAGCCGGGGCCTGAGGATGCTGCAGCCCAGAGCTGCTGCCAAAGCCGCTGTGCGCAGAAGCAGGGAGGGCGCGGGGCCACCCGGCACTGCCACCGCGGGCCCCCTCGTCCCCGGGTGCCGCGTGGGCCGGAGCCAACGGCAGCCCGGCTCTGGAGGCTGCGGAGGCGCCGGAGCCGCGGGCTGGCTGCACTGCCCTAGTTCGGCGTCAGCTGGGGGAGATGCCGGCAGCTCCTTYGGAGCTGGCACCCAGGGGACCCGCCGGGGAATCCCACTCAGTGCAGGAAACCCGGGATTCCCCAGCCAGGCGCTGCTGGAGCTCGGAGCCGGGAAGCCCGCGGGGGCTCCGGCAGCTGCTCCTCTCTGCCGCGAGTGGCTCTCCTTGCAGGGCCATGCCCCCACGGGGGGGTCTCTCCCCRGCCCCGGGGGTGCCGGCTGGGGCTTTGCTCCACACCGGGCTCCCCGCCGGCGCCGTGCCACGGCCTCGCTGTCGGCAGGGGCGAACCGTGGCGTGCCGAGGGGCGCGAGGGGGGGCAGCCGTGGGGGCGCAGGCGCGCACTCACCGCCCAGCGCTTGCTTCATGACGAAGTCCATGCTGCCGGTGTGCGAGTGCGGCTAGGCCAGGGCCGAGCGCTCATCCAC
>NW_020448307.1:9889791-9891238 GCF_003343035.1 Apteryx rowi
GCTCCCGCAGAGCCCCGGCGAGCTCGGCGCATGCCACGGCGGGGACCGGCCCCGCCGGGGGACCCCAGCGCCGGGCTGCCCCGTGCGCCCCCCCCCGACGGTAAATGCCCCCGGGGGCGGCCGGGCCCCGTGGCCATCACCTCTCCCCGGGGTCACCGCCGGTGCTCGGGGACCCCCGCGGCCGCCCCGCTGCCCGCGCGCTGCCTCCCCTTGCGTCTCCCACCCCGTTAACGATTCACCTCGACGGCAATTAGAGACGAGGCATTAACGAGCCCGACACGACGGGGCTCCGCCGCCCTCCCACCGCCACCCGCTCGGCCCTGCTGGGCCCCAACCTGCGCCCTGCGTCCCCAGCGCCCGTCCCCCCCAGCGCCCGTCCCCTCCCAGCCTGCGCTCGCCCCTCGGTGCCGGGTCCGGGGCAGAGACGGGGCAGCCCCCCCTCACCCCCCTGCACCGTCAGCCACCCGGTGCCCGGCCAGGCCTTAATAACTCGGCYGCGCCGCAGGAGCGCGGCGGTGATCGATCGTGGAGGTGCAGGGCGGCTGCGGGAGTTATTAAAGTGCCTGATAAATCGCCTGGGCCCCAGCTCTAATAGGTGCCATTTAGAGGCTACGGCTTTGTGTCTTCGGTGCTGCCCCTCCGGGGGGGGTTGCGGGGGGGGGGCAGCGGTGCGGCGGCGGGCGAGGGGCGCTCAGCCACGAAGAGCAGAAGCCGTGCCACGGCAGGGGACGTGGGGCCACGGGGGGGCCCTCCACAGACCTGGCGGACCCCCACCGTGCCCAGGGAGGCCAGGCCCCCCCCGGCCCCGTCCTGCTCCCGGTGGGCATGGGGGGGGGGGGGGTCCTGTGTGTCTCCCTTCATGGCCTCGGCTCCAGGAGCAGCCACGCCGCCGGCGCAGCAGAGCCYGCCGAGGGGCAGAGTCAGTGCCTCCTAATTAATCCAGCCCTGGATTATTAAAAACAAGACGAGGCCTTTGCAAATCAGATTAGTGGAGCTCTGAGGCAGGCTGCGGCGGGTGCCTACTAGTTAATGCCGAGGCTCTGGGAGCACCGGCCCTGTGGGGACCCTCGCGGCTCCGGCTGGGAGAGGTGCTGCAGGGGGCCCGGGTGGGGGGCTGTTTCGGAGACCCCCGTGCGCGGGGTGAAAGCTGCGGGGAGCTGGGAAGAGCGGGTCCGGCCTCAGCCGCGCTCGCGCACCCCCCGGCTCTGAGCGGGTCCGGCGGTGGGAGCGGCGCGGGGCTGGCAGGGTGCAGGGGAGCTGCGACACGCGCGTGCGAGCCCCCGACCTCCGCGGGGGACATGGCACGGGCAGACCCTCGCGTTCGCTCCTCAGCGCCAGCTCCTGCCCGAATTCACGGCCACCACCAAGGACGAGTCCTGGCACGGGGAGAAACGCCGTGAAGACGTGGCCCTCCCACTCAGACCCTGTTCATGCCTCCCCAAATACC
>NW_020448307.1:9891343-9896531 GCF_003343035.1 Apteryx rowi
GCCCGCGGCTCCCTCCAGGGCTCAGCCTCCTTCCACCTTGGCATCTACTAACAGCTAAATTTCCCACCCCGATGGAAAAAAAGATTCTTGCCCTCGCCCCCGGCCCAGCTCGGGCTCCTAACGCCCTCGCCAAGCCCCAGTGGCCTGGCTGCCCCCCGCGGCCGTGCCGCGTGGGCGGTGGGACAGCTGCTCGTCCCATCCACACGTCTGTCCATCCGTCCATCCGTCCRTCCGTCCGTCCATCCTGCGGCAGCCCTGCTCCGGGCGCTGACGTCAGCGCTCCCGGCAGCCGGGCGGTGGGCGGGCGGCACCGCTCCTATTGTATTAAAAATAATACAGCGGAGCGCAAATTCATTACAGATAAGTGTGACAGCCAGGAGGAATTAACGAGCCCGTCTCTTAGCGCCTGACAGACGCCTCCTTTTGTTCCTGGGATGGGTCCTTGAGTCTTTCAATCTTTGGAGATGCCTTGGCTCATCAAGCGCATCCTCCCCCAGTAGCTTCCAGTGTGCCTGGGGGTCTGGTCCCAGTAGGAGCTGCGGCAGGGCCAGCAGGGCCATCCCGCGTGCCGGAGCCCAGCGGCGGAGCCTGGCCTGCCCTCGCCGGGGCTCGGTGGCCGGTGCCTGCTCAGGAGCGCTGTCCCCAGGGGGGTGCGGGACCCCGCGGCGGGGCGCCCGGGGGGGGGGGAGGTGGGCGCCGCAGCCCCGCCGCTCGCGGCCCCCGTTCCTGCTGCTGCGAGAAGCACGAGGCTCGGGCGAGCCGCGGCCAACCGCCCCGGCGCTCCAGCTGCCGGTGCCAGCACAGCAACCGCAGCAGGCGGCTGGCGGGAGCCCAGCTCTGCCCCGCGGGACGGGCGCCGGGGTCTGCCCGCGAGCCGGGGGCGCCCGCCTTTGCTGCCGCTCTGCCACCCCATGGGCCCCCCACAGATGCTCCCGGGATGAGGAGCGCAGGGCAGGAGGGTCCCGGAGCYGAGCTCCTATGTTTGGAGGATGTTCCCAGGGCCGGGGCCTCGTGCCTGGCACGGGCAGCGCTCAGTGCGCCAGCGCTGGCCCGGCTCCGCTCCGCAGCCCGGCGGCAGCAGTCCCGGGGCGGCGTGACTCACGGGTGCCTGCGTGGAGCCGGGCAGGAAGGGAAGGGAAGGGAGAGGAGGGGGGCAGCGCCGTGGCCAGATGGAGGAGGAAGTGCCCAGTGCTGCCAAGTCCTGCAAGTCGCCTCCGTGCCGGCTCGCGGGGGCAGCGCGGCAGGGATGGAGCCAGCGCCGGTGCCAGGGCCCTGGCAGTGCTTCGCTCTGCTCCCACTGGTGCCTGGGGAAAGGGCACGGGGCCGGCTGTGGCTGCGGCATCGCCCGGCACACCRGGGGGGCAGCTCTCCACCGGCAGCGATGCCATCGTCCCCAGACCCTGCACCCCATGCAGGGACCTTGCAAGGTCCCAGCTGCCGTGGGCAAAGCTCCCGGGTGGAGCCGGGCTCGGCTCAGCCTGGGGGACCCTCGTGCCTGAACGCTTGCACCCCTCCCTGCCGCACCGCAGCTGCCCTGGCCGGCTGCTGCCCATTAGCACAGGGCAATTATTTTATTTATTCCTTCCCCCCGCGCAACCCGATCTTTGCAGAAAATAATTATTGGCCCTCCTCATCTCACCAAGGGATTAAAAGTGGTTAACTTCATTTCCACAGGCTTTGTTAGGCTGGTTTTCCCTCGGCTGCTGCACAAGGCGATTTCCACAGTGCCACTTAGGCCGCTTTTATCAGGTTGTCTTCTGGAGGTAATTGGGTTTTTCAGGAGCCTGTTTAAAATTCGCAGCCCAGCCTCTTAAACAAAACAAAAACAGCAGCGGGGAGAAGGGGAAGAGGCAGCACAAAATACGCAGCAGCTGCAGCCTCAGAAGAGCGTCCCTCTTGGGGCCGGCCCCCGGCAGCGATGGGGACGGGGACAGGCGCCGCAGTGCCACGCCGGAGCCGGAGCCGGAGCCGGAGCCTCCTCGCGCAGCAGCCGAGCACGGTCGGGTCGCGGCGGAGCGGAGCGCAGCGGAGGCTGCCAGCCCCGGCCCGCGGGGACAGCGCGACGCGGGGATGCTAAACGTGCCCGTGGGACATGCCGGCGGGTTGATCCCTCCTTCCTCCGACAGCCTCCAACGCCGGGTGCCGGCGCAGCTCGTACCCCTCCGCGGTGCTGGGGCCGGCCCCGAAGCACGCCGCGAGCCCACGCGGGGGCCGGGCCCGTGGGACCAGCAATGGGCCAAATCCACCCCCCTCCCCGGAGCAACTCTCGCAGCATGGCTTCTGCCGGCCCGATGCCGGGAGAGGGAATAACCTTCCCCTGCCCTCGGCGCGCTGGGCGAGACTCTGTCCCTGATAAGAGCCAGCGCTTAATTTTAAAAATCGGCGACCGGCAGCTCCTGGAAAACAGCACCGCGGGGCCGGTGGGCTGAGTCGCCYGGCRCAGCCTGGCCGCGCTCCCCTCCCCRTCCCCGGGGATTGATTTCTGGTCGGGCGAGCAAGTGCCATTTCCCTGTTTTGCTAAGGAGCTGGGAGGCAGGCAAGGAGGAGGAGGAGGAGGAGGAGCGGGGGGGCCTTGCTCTCCCGGGCCCCGATCTGCCCGAAGCGTGGGATCTCCTCCCCACCGACGCGCAGGCATCTTCCTACCCCAACTACAGACGACGCGGGTATTTGTACAGAAGGTGCATAACACGCGTGCACCCTCCTTCCCGGGGCAAAGCAGCAGGATCCGGCCCTGGGGGAATTCCCGGGTGCCTCCCTAGCAGCGGGCTTTGCTGGCTGGACGGGGGAGCCTCCTGCCCGGCTGCCCTGCCTGCCCTGCGCCGCGCACAGCAAAGCGCCCCTGCAACCAGAGGGGCTCCGTGCCGACGGCGGCGGCTTTTCCTGCTCCTCTGCATCACCGTTGCAGACCCGTCGGCACCATTATCACGAACCCATCAGCATCGCTACCGCAGGCCCCCCGGCATCACTAGCACGGACCCCTCTGCCCCCTCTCGCCAGGCTCCCGCGCCCCGGGGCGGGCGGCTGTGCTGGGTGCCCCCAGCCCCTCTCCCTGCCCGCGGCGGGCGCCGGCGGGTCCAGCGCTGCCCGGCTCCATGCTGCCGGGGCGCAGTGTGGGCCGCGTTGTAGGTGGTGCGGAAGATGCTGCACCAGATGGTCGGCGGGGCCGGATCGCGGCACCGCACGCAATTAGGGATGCGCGCGTCCCCCGGGGGGCTGCTTGCAAGAGCTGTTTGTAAACTGGTGCCTGCACGGCCTGAGCAAGCGCCTGGCTYGTCCCGAGGCCGCGGGCGCTCCAGGGCTGGGACCAAGGGGGGCCGGGGAAGGAGGGGACCAAGCTCCCAGCTGTTCTCCTGCACAGCAGCATCCCCAGAGGGTGCGAACGCTCCTGGGAGCGCTTCATCTTCCAGAGCTCCCTGTAAAGGAGCCCAGCTCTAAACGTGTGCGAAAGAGAGTGACAGAGGGGCCCAATCTCCCAGCGAAAGGGCCCACAGGGGTAGGGACCTATCTAAGAAACGCGCAGCCTGGCAGCGCCTCCGTCGCTGCACAGTCACAGCTTGGCTTTGCTGCTTGTGCTCCATGCCCTGCACGGGGAGCTCTGCCTGCGCAGGGGGCCGGCAGCTGCCACCGCTGCCGGGGACGTGCAGAGCCCGGGGCTGGCCGCGTCCTCACTCTGCGCCGGGCTGCAGCACACCACCGCGCCGCAGCTGCCCCGGCGGCGGCGGTGACGGAGCCTCGCGGCCGAGCGCTGCAGTGGCGACTCCCGGGCCGCGCGGCTCCCGGAGCGCAGCGTGCGTCCGGTGTCTCTGTGCCGTGCATTATTA
Organism: Apteryx rowi; assembly: GCF_003343035.1. Taxonomy (NCBI): domain Eukaryota; kingdom Metazoa; phylum Chordata; class Aves; order Apterygiformes; family Apterygidae; genus Apteryx; species Apteryx rowi. The sequence continues at coordinate 9,895,165 of NW_020448307.1, forward strand.
AACAGAGCCACTGCAGCCCCTCGCTGCTTCTCCCGGCTTGGCTGCGCAGGGAGCGGCTTGGGGGAACCGCGGTTCCTCTCTGCAGTCTCAGGCGGGAGATTTAGGCTCGCTGCAGGTACGGCTCATTCCCCTAAGCGGTTTATGACCCCTCAGGTTATTCCGGCAGCCGCTTCCCACCCCTCCAGCCAACGCGGGATGAGTTCCAGCTCCCCATAAAAAGCCACCGTGCATTCAGCCGCGGTGCTATCACCTACACTGCTTTCTCCTGCCCACACAGCAGGTACTTATAGCACTTACATCCCCGACGCCGTACATAAAGGCGCACTTGCGCRCAGTCCACCGCATCAGTAGTGAAGGCAGGCACGCGCACCCGCGCAGCTCTGCAGGGCAGGCGGGAGCGGAGCGGGGAGCCCCCGCGCCCCGGCACGGCCGCCCCGTCCTCCCCACGATCGCCGCTGGGGAAGCGGCCAGCCCACGCAGCGGAGGCGGCCGGGATGGTGCTGGGAGCGGGTGCCCGAGGCCCCCTGCAGCCCCTTTCACGGGCTCGGTGCTGCAATGGGAATTGGGCGCCTGCTCCCTGCAGAAAACCTCGTGGGGGTTATAGCCATCCCCGGGGCACCGGGGGGGAAAGGCGCAGAGCACGGGTGCATGCTTCACTCCAGATTCGGCAAACAGGCTGCAGCAGCGGGGCCCAGGCATCCGAGCGCCAGTCCCCTCCGGCGGCAGCTCCCCGCAAGTTAGACCTCCGGTCCCCAACTCTCCTGGGGTTCGACCTCCGCCTCGTGCTGACGCAGCTCTTGGCTTTGTTCAGGTCCCACAAACCCAGCCTTCCCCCCGGCCTCTCTCCAGCGGCAGCACGGCCAGGACGGAGACCCCGGGGYGGTTTATCCCCCGCAGCCACCTCCAGCGAGCACCCTGCTTGGCCGAGGCCGGAGACCGGGGAGGGAAGGTGCATCGGGGGCACCAGTGACGGCTGACCCTGCTCTGCCCAACCTCCCAGCCCAGCCAGGGCAGAGCCCCATCTTCCCGGGTGAGAACGGCCCGCCGGAGAGGGGGTTCACGAGCCGAGATGCCCCAAACCCCGGGTGACGGAGCCGGCTGAGGGCCACGACGCCGGCACCTCTCCAAGAGCTGCTGGGGCCCCGGCCAGGAAACGACCGGCGCCTGTTTTCTGCGGGGTTTGGCTCAGACCCTTCCCACCTGGGCGCTTGCAAAGGCGAAAAAAGCCTGGCCTGGCCCCCCGCTCACCACCACCCGCCACGCTCCCCAGGCAGGACCGTGCCCCGAATCCGCCCGGAGGAGCGTGCCCGAGCTGCTGCCCCGCTCCCGCGGCACCCACCCGCCGCGGCTCCCGCGCCGCCGCAACC
>NW_020448307.1:9896861-9902170 GCF_003343035.1 Apteryx rowi
GAGGCGGAGAGGGACGAAGCGGAGCGAGCGCGGCCGAGGCCACCGAGCTGGCCGGGGCGCGGGGGGCACCAGGACCGGCTGCGGGATTATCCGCTCCGGGCCAGAGTAGGTGAAGGAGCATCTAATAGCTGTCTACATGGGCTTAATGAGATGCTAAACCACGGAGGGCTGCTGCCCTCTGCCCTCTGCCCCCTGCCCCCAGGAGGGGTCCGTGCCGTCCCCGCCGGCGGCCTGGGCCAGGAGCAAGGCGCTGCCGAAGCCGGCACAGACGGGAGCCCGGCGGGGCCGTGCGGATAGCGGCGGCCTCTGCGCGGGCGGCACGGCTCCTCGGGGTGGAGGGCTCCTCTCTCGGACTGGGGACAACGCCACCCCGGCTGCTGGCCGAGGTCTCCCGGCCGCCTCTGCGTACGCACGGCAGTTTGGATGCCTTCATTAAATATTTACAGGGCTCTCAACAATTTGAGGGTTTTAAAATTTCATATTAAGTCTGCGTTCCTCAGCTTTTAAACGATGAATTTCTTTTTTAGAGAACGTAATTGCAAGTTAAAACAAGCAGGCAAACAAAAGCCCTTACAAAGTCTTTGCAAGCTGAGAAAGCCTTTTCCTTCCTTCCAACTTCAGCTGAATGTCAGGAAGCTTTTTTTCTGTTTTTCTTTTTCTTCCCTTGTCCCTTTCCTGAATGCCCTTGAAACCCTCCCGACAAGCTCGGGGAGACATGGGCGATGCTACCTGGGCTCTCCCAAGCCCCCGGGGCTCTGCGAGCTGGCTCCGGGCAGTTTTTATACAGGTGGGCGATGCCCAGGCTGGCCCAGAGCTGCCTCCTCCGTCCCACCCTTGCAAGAGCATTGCTTATCCCAGGAACCTCCCGGCTATTCCCGCCACCGCCTTCCCCCCCCAAGCAGCCCCCGGGGCCAGCGCTGGCTTTTAGCAACTCTAAACACCCCAAAGGGGCCCCTAAACAGCCCCTCGGGGAGCGGGGCTGTTGCGGGGGTGTTTCCTGGGTGAAGGAGGATCCTGGGGAAGTCACAAATTGATCCTGACTCGCGACAAGCGCTCCGCCACCACGCTGGGGAAGGAGGGAGGGCTCGGCAAATTGCAGATAAACAAATGACCCAAGGGAGCCAGGGCAAAACACGATTAAACAGCGACAGCGGAGGAGCACGGGCTCTAATGGATGGAGCCTGCATTTTTAAAAGCATTAGAAAGCCAGGAAGAGCTGTCCTGGTCCCGGAGGCGGGAGACAACATCAGCCCGGCCGGTGCAGCGCTCGCTGGATTTGGGGAGGGAGCAGGCTGCGCCCCGGCGTTGAGCTTTCGCAAGGACGAATTGCCGCGCCGGCAGCCAGCCCCCGGCACCACGCACGGCCCCACGGCGCTGGCGTGGGGACGGGTCCCAGGAGCCCCCATCCCGCAGGGGACGAGTGGGGTGCGACGGCCGATCACAGCAGCGGAGGCTGCCCCGGGCCCCCCGCGCTCTGCTGGGGCTGGGGGCCGCGGGAAGGGACAGAGGGCCACGGCAGGACCCCCGAGGAGACCCCGGGAGGTGGCTGTTTCCCTGGGAAACACTGCTAAAAGCTCAGCCTAAAACGGGCTCAACAGCAGCATGAAGGTGACCTTTGCTGGGGACGCCTGCTGCCTGCGTCGGGATGCGGGAAGTGGCGAGAGCGGGCTAGGACGGGCTGGAGAGGCACGGTGAGGATGCGCAGCTGGGGGGGGGTGATTCCCACCTACAGCCCGGCGCCGAGCCGGGCTGGGCAGGAGCCGTCCCCCGCTCTGCCGGACATGCCGCAGGGTGTAAATCTGCCATTCGCCTTCCCTGACAGGCCAGAGCGTGGGAAGAGCGGGAGGGACGCCCTGCCTGGGTGCGCCAGCAGCCTGAGAAGGTGCGGAGGGTCCCCGAGACGCTGCTCGGCGAGCGCAGCATTGACACAGCATTTTTTTCTGGGCCGGACAGAAGGGTTTTTCCCTGCCRTTGCGATGGGCAGGGCCTGCCGTTATCCCGAAGAGGCATCTCAGCTGGCCGGTTCATGGGGATGGATAGCTGCACTCGCTCACACTAACGATCCGTCCGTCCTGGCAACCGGCCGCCGGGAGCAGAGCGACGTAAAGAGCGTGAGAAAGATCAGAGCAGGGCGGCCCGTGCCAGGACGGGCCCAGCTCCGGCAGCCCCGCTCCCTGGGGACGCGGCACCCACCAGCAGGGCGATCTTATCCAGCTGAAGKATCTGCACACAGTGTCCAGGGAAAGGTTAATGCCCAAGATGAGTCCATTAGCGAGTGCACAGCTCTTCCACTTCGGCACCTCCTGCTCGTGGCACCCTGCTTTTCCAGCCGACCTTGTCCAGCTGGTGACATTCCTGTATTTCAGAGTCACTTAGGCAGTCCGGCCGGGGAAGGGAGGGAGCAGCGTGTGCGGGGCAGGAGGCTCTGGACCACATCTCGGCATGCTTCTTACAGCCTGCTACGCGCCATCCTGTCTCTCCGCGCCGGGACACAAAAGGCTCGGGGTGTCGTGCCATGCCTGGCAGTCCCTGGAGCAATCGCGGGCAGAGCCCTGCGTCTGAGCGACCCCGTCACACGTCCCCGCTCCCTTCAGCCTCTCCAGCCTCCACGCTTCTTGCGGATCTCACTTTGTCCCGCGGCCAGGCTGGAGCTCTGGGCTCGGCAGTGAGGGGACGTGCTGGCCAAGGCAAGGAGCCGCTCGGAGATGTTAGCATAAGAGCTTTGGGGCCACCAGCACCCACCGCACACAAGAGCCGAGGTCCGGGCCCTGGCCGCGGCTCCCGGGCGGCGAGAGGCAGGACAGCGGCTCAGGATGGATTTGCAGCTGCATTCCCAGGTGCAGAGCCGCGGCCCCGGCAGCCTGCAGGGAAGGGCTAACCTGCACGGACGTTTCACAGCTGCGATGCACCTGATCGGGGCTCGCTCCCGAGCCAGCACGTGCCACCGGAGCTGGCGGCAGGGCCAGGCCAGCCCAGGGTGCTCCCAGCAGAGAGGCACCGACAGCAGAGACTCAGCACCGCTGGGAAAAGCAAGTCTCYGCAGAGCTGTTGCCTCAGCCTCCCAATCTATTCCTGCCAGCCGCGGGCTGGGTCCTGCAGTGCTGCTCAGAGCATTTTTCCCTCGAAAGCTCTCGCTGCCAGCCCAGCCAGGACCGGCCGGGGTCACGCAGTCCCTGGGCTCCGTCATTTGATTAAGATGAATGATGTTTCTGAGCATTTTGTGAGTATTTCACTGGAAAGCTGCAGGGAACAGCTGAGGGGAAGGACCCGGGCGGACTGGCTGGTTACAAGAGGACCAGGCACCTGCAGGACAAAACAGCATGGAAAAGGCAGCCGGGGCTCCTGGCACGTCTCAGTGAGGTACCAGCTGAACCAGCAAAATGCCAGAGCCAGGGAAGATGGCCAGCGAGTCCTTGGCTGGGAGAGGCGCGCGGTCCAGGCCTGCGTGGCCGGGAGCGCCCCACGGAGCTGGGAGAGGCGGAGGGGAAAGCTCCTGGGACGCAAGCGGAAGGAGCGCTCACGCGAGAGCGCCCGCGGGAGCGCGGCTTGTTTACCCTGGCTCAGCAGCCCTGATTGCTCTCTATAAATATACCAGGCGAGTAAACACCAGGGAGGGAGAAGGCGCGTTTAAACTCGAGGATGATGCTGGCATAAGAACAAATGGGAAGGTTTGGCCAGGAATAAACCGAGGCTGCAGACGAGGAGATGGATCCTCCGGCCGCGAGCGCGGTCCCCGCTCCGGAGCGGCCTCGTGGCGGCAGTTGGGCTGTTGGGAGAGCATGTGATGCCCGAGCACTGGAGCTCCTCGGCGGAGGGAAAGCCAGCGGCTGCGCCGCAGTGACTGCGCCCGCCTGCGAGCCACCGGCTGGGTCTCCTGGCCTGCACTTCGAGAGCCGGTGCACGCGCGCGGGTACGTCGGCATCCAGCTGCGAGCGGCGGCACCGGCTCTTCCCTGGACGGCTCCTCCCCAGACAGACAGTTTGTACCTGAGCTCAGCTGGAACTTCGCAGCTCTGGTGCTAAAATCGTGATTGGAAACTCGATGAGGCTTCCCTCCTTTCCCAGATAAAGCAGGACGGGGCCTGGCTCGCTCCGCCTGGCAGCAGGCTGCTACAGAAACACGGGGAAGAGCTAAGGTGCGAACCGCAATCATCCTCCAGCTCTGCGAGGTGTTAATAGCTCTGTCTAGTTGGGGTCATTTCAATACTAATGTCATCGCGCAAGGCAATCGAAGAAACAAACACTCAGCCCACAGCCAAGGGAGACTTCGAGACATTTTTCTGCGTCAGTTTGTCTCAGCTGAGCTCTCCCCGGCTTCCCCGGGAACACGCAGTGCTGGTACGCCAGGAGCGGTGCCAGCGGCCGCGGCCCCAGGCAGAGCGCCCTGTTTCTCCTGGCCATGCTGGAGCTGGCACAAGTGCCCCTCGGGCTCGTCCCAGGGCCCTGCAGCCTCGGCGGGGCACGAGGGCTGGTTTTGCAGCGTGAACACCTCTCTGCTCCCTCCGCCTCGATCCATCTTTTGCTTTCATGCGTTTGCCAATCCTGGGACCTCCGCCTGACTCAAATTGCTCAGGGTCCTTCACCGACCTCAGCCAGCAGCTGCCACCACCTCCAGAGTCCAGCTGGGTGCACAGAGCAGCTCAGCTCCGTCCTGAGCAGAGGTCCAAGCCCTGCTTTGCTCCTGTGAGTCACCACGCTGACTGCCTCGGGCAGCGGCTGCCCGGTCACGCTCGTGCCATGTGGGTGGCACTGCTAYGGCGGCGTGCTGCCAGGCCTGGCTCAAAGCGGGCCACCTGCCCCGTGTGCTGCAGACACGGCAGCGAGAGGGGCTGGAGCCCCTCGAGGGCACCGGAGGGACCACGAAGGCACAGTGCAGCAGGGAGAGGGGCTGGAGCCCAGGGGTTAGAGGACCATGGAGAGACGGTGCAGTGGGGATGGTCCATGCGTGGCTGGCCTCAGATGAAGGAGGGATGGATGAGGGAGACAGGGGATGGGAAGGAGCAGGAAGAGTGTGGCGGGGTACCYGGCTCCCCAGTGCAGAGGGCTGCGAGGGAGCCTCCGCCGGGTGCAAGCGAGGGCTGGCAGAGGGGCCCAGGCTGCCTCCCCCCCGCTTGGAGAAACCCCCACGCGAGCGATGGCCAGGCAGCGAGAGGGGAGCGGCGAGGCAGAGCCCGGGAGGGACGCAGCCATCCCCGGCCTCGGCCCTGCTGGGGGCCGCCGGGGAGGCACCGCTCAGCCCTGCATCCCGCATCCCGCATCCGCATCCCGCCTGCCGCAGCCCCGCGGCCGCCGCCCCGTTACATAACCCGG
>NW_020448307.1:9902740-10079808 GCF_003343035.1 Apteryx rowi
CACCCCCCGGGATCCAGCATTTCCCCCCGTAGCCGGCAATTGCTCCCCCGGTTTCCAGTCACCCCCCTCCCTGGTTCCCGGCCCTGCCCCTGGTGTCCAGTAATTGCCCGGGTGCTTGGCCATGCTGCCGAGGACCCAGCAATTCCCCCCCGGGCCTGGCCACCCCCCCTGCCCCCACCTGGCAGTTTCCCCTCTGCCATCCAGCAATTCCCGGTGCTCGGCCTTCCCTCCCCCAGTCCCCACTGATCCCCCCGGAGGAGGGCTCTCTAGGCAGGGCAAGTCTGGGCGCCCCAGGTGCCAGCGGTGCCCCCCCAGGCTAAAGACTCCCCTCTGCACCCCCTGCCCGTTAAATGCCCATTTCCAGCAAAGCCCCTGCCCAGGGTCTCAGAGGGTTGTGGGGCATCCTGAGGATGAGGGAGGACGGAGAGTCAGGAGGGGAGCGTGCCCCCTCCAGTCCCCAGGGCTTGAGGACAAACCGGCATGGGCTGGGGACAGATCCTGCCCAGCAGGGCTCCACAGAGGGGTCACTGTGTCCCCAGGGAGCAGGGCTCCAGCGTGAGGCTGGCACCCTGTGGCTGCTCCCCAGACAGCTCCCCTGGGCAGTGATGAGCGGTCCCAGCCTCTGCCGCGTCCGAGGAAGCAGCACCTGTGGGGATGAAGCCAGCCTTTGGCTGTGGGGTTGTGCGGGGGCCTCCTGGAGATGCTGGGTCCTCTCTGGCCTGAGGATGTGCTTGGTGCCCCATCCTAGCAGACGAATTGCTTCAGGCCTTCCGAGAAACGAAGGCCGGGGGAGATGGGGTGGTTTGGCCAGGGCTAAGGAGAGCCGAGCAAGGGGAAGGTCAGGAGACATGGCCTGCGACAGGAGGCTGTAGACCCTTGAGARGAGGTCAGGCTAGCTTTGTCCGGCGCTGCAGCCGAAGGGATCAGTTTGATTTCCAGGATCGCTGAGCTGAGTCCAGAGCTCGACCTGCAGAAAGCAGGAGCAGGGTGGACAGCAAGAAGAACCTGTCCCTGGAGGATTTTAAGAAGTCAACACTCTGGTTCAGGGCCTGGCTCTTCCCTGGTGCAGGGCATGGCAATSCAAGAGGATTTGCCGAGATCCCCACCAGCCTGGCTGGCAGTGGCTCTCCTGGCTCCTTCTCCAGCCCCTCTCCTAGGGACCCCCCCTYGCTGGCTCCCCAGGCCCATGACGCTTCACTGGTGGGTGGACGAAACAGTCATTTGCCTGGGTTTTGCTTCAGGTTTGTGGCTGCATAGAAGGGCTGAGGCCCGGGGTTGCCCTGCCGGTGGTGCTTTCCGGGGTTAGCTCCTTGCTTTGCCGCCGTCTTCGCGGTGGGTTCAGGCACCGGGATCTCCGGTCTCCTCTGAGAAACGGGCTCCCGCCTCTCTGTCCTGAAACGGAGGTACAGGACGGATGTGCCGTAAGGGGTGAGGAGAGCCCGGCAGTGCCGCTGCGGGGGGGTTGCTGCTCGCCTTACCCCCGCCCCGGCGAGGCCCATCGCGCACCAGCTCATCGCACTGCTCCTGCCCTCCTCGCAGGGCTGGTGCAGGATGGAGACGATGATGAATAAATCAATCCCCCTCGGTGCTGAGGCAGCAAACCTTGGATGCAAATAGAGGAACAGCACTTGGGCCGTGGGCCCGGCGGCGGGTGTGGATATCGCTTGTGAATTCCCCCCATGTAGCTGCCGCATGCAGAGCAGCCTGCAGCCAAGCGGGCAGCTCTGATTGCCTTATCACCATGTTTTATTTATTAAAACGCTCAATATTCAGCCGCGCTTTCTCTGTCCCACATTCCTTCTGGTTGCTCCTGCCTGGAAATGGGAGCAGCGGTTTGGCGAAGGGGCGTTGGGCGCCGCCGGTTCCCCCCAGGTTCAGCCGGGGCCCAGCGCCGTCGCTTCCCTACGGCGTGCTCCTGCGACGTGTCCGCGCTACAAGTGACTCGGCCCCTGCCACCGCCGTGCCGAGGCGACCGCGTCTCCCTCTCCGCAAGCGGAAGGACGGGGCCGGGTGAGTGGCCTTTGCGGTTTGCTTTTAAGGCTTAGCCAGTGTCTCACTGTTTCTCCCGCGCTTTGCCAAGAGCAGCGGTGTCCCAAGCCCTGGGCCCACGCCAGGCACGGGAGGAAGCTGCTGCGCCGCCGCCGATGGCAGCACTGCCCGAACCGCGGCGATGCTCGCCCTCCGCGGCCCTGCCCCGGCCCCGGCTCGCTCTGCTCCGCCTGCCCGTCGCCCCGGCTTGCAGCGGGGGCCTTCCCGCACCCGAGGGACCCGCGCGGCGAGGCCGGGCCCCTCGCCACTGGCCGGCTGCGCTGGAGGAGAGGGAGGTGCCGGGTGCCTTCCAGCTGCCTTGCCTCTGATAAATAAGCCCCAGTAATGAGTTGGGCTCTGGCGGATGGGCAGGCAGTGCCAACAATCCCCCAATTAAGTGGACGAGGAGGCCGGTTAAGTGCAGAAAAACCACAAATAAATAATAATAAGAATAATTTAGGAGCGGGGAGGAGCTGGTGCCTGGGTCCCTGAGCTTTTCTCCGGGTGGCAGGCAGGGCCAGGAGCACTCTGGGAAGTGTAGTTCTGCCTTTTCTTCCCGCATCCTCTTCTGGAGGCTCGGAAGCCGCTGCCGTTCACCCCGCTCGTCCCGGCGCTCCGTCGAGGAGGACCCCCCCATGCCGGCAGGAGGCACGGGCCGTTGCTCGGCTCTGCTCAGCGGGCTGCGGCTCATGCAGGAGTTGTCCTGGGCGGGGCAGTTTGGCACAAGCTTCCTCCCAGGAGCCCCGGACAGATATAGAAACGACAGCAAGAGAAAACGCCTCTCCTGGCCCTATCGATCGCAGCAGCAGCCGCGTGCCTCGCTGCTGAACTTGGAGGGCGATCAATAGCCGTTTTTCTTCCTCGCCTTCACCCCGCTAATGGGAGCCACCGACCCTTTCATTTCTCTCCGCAGCCCGGAGCGACCCGGAAAAGCCAGCCGCGCTCGCCGTCTGGAGAGGCTCCCGGCTCTCCGCTGCCTTCACGAGATCATCATCTCCAGCCGCCCGTGGGCCGGCGATGTGCAGAGCTCGGCAACCGAGCGCGGAGAGCGTTCGCTCACTGGGGCCGCGGCGGCGGCGAGCGCGGGGCCAGCACAGGTTCCCGGGAAGGGCGGCCGGCTCCCTTTCCGCAGCATGCCGCCTCGCTCGGCCAAACCCGGCGCTGGCGTAGCTGCAATTAGTCGGCAGCAAACGCTTTGGAGCAAAGGTCCCCGGGCCCGCGGCTTGCAGGCGGTTTGCTGCCCGCTGTGATGGGTTTCTCGCCGAGGGTGGTCACGTCAGGGCGCAAGGTGGCAGGAGATGCTCAGCTCTGTGGCTTCTGCCCTCACGGTGCCGGCGAGGACATTCCCACCCTGCCCAGCGGTGGAGCCGTGGACAGTGCCACCGCGGGGATATTTCCCGTGGCAGTGGCACAAGGGGGACTTGGGGAAGGAATAATCTTCCCCATGTGAAGTGTAAGAAAAGCAGCTATTTAAATATTCTCTCTTCAGCCTGGCGAGTGCGGAGCTGGGCCCTTATCAGGAGAGGGAAGGCAGATAAATCAGCCGTTCCCTTTAGGCAGATGAGCTTATAATAATCACATGGCACAAAACCTCGCAGGAGATGCTCTGCCCGGTGAGAAGACGCTGGAGGACATGCCGTCTGCAGCTCCGGCATGGGGATACCAGCGGGTATCCAGCAAGGATGGAGCCTGCCCATGGTCCGCCGGTGGCCAAGTGCCCCACCTTGGCCACTCTCTGAATATCCCTCCCTTGATGAAATCCGCCGGTGCAGCGGGGATGCTGCCAGTCCCCCCCGGCCCGGATGGGCAGCGCTGTTGCCCCAGGCCTCTCCGTTTCAGCGCCTCCTTCCCCGGAAGGCAGCGCTGCCCCCTGCCACGGGCTGCAGCCGCAAACTCCTCCGCCGGCAGCTGCGCTCGCCCTGCAAAGCATTGAGCGCCCGCCTCAGCCTTCACCCGGCCCTCCCAAATCCCTCCATCCCCAGCTCCGCAGGGTTTTTGGGAAACGGTCTGCAAGGGGGGAGGGAGAGGCACCRTGTCCGTGTGTCTGCGCCCCTCTGGCGCGGCTCCCCGGCGGTGCTGCCAGCTCACAGGGTTCTGCGCAGGTTGCACGAACCTCCAGGAGCGCTGGAGTCCAGGGGGAAAATATTTGCTGGCTCCCAGCCCCCAGGAACCATCCGTCAGTGCTCCCATGCGGCCTGTCCCTAGCGCTGCTCCTCAGCAGGCCCCTGGGACCGGAGACATTTCTCCAGTCGCGGTGGAAACGCRGCAGCCGCAGAGCTGAGCTCCCTCCCTGCTGGCGGTGCAGGAGCCTCCGGTTGTCCCGGGAGGTTTGGTGGGATCYGGGGAGCAGCAGCCTCCTGGTGGCACTTGGTGCCCAGCACATCTGGCAGCGACGCAGGCRGAGGCCAAACGCTGGTGCTGCTTCGACCTGCCACCCTCGCTCTCGCTGCCGTTGCCCCGCTGGCTGCCCCGGCCCGGCTTTCCCGCGTCCTGCACCCTGGTCCTCCTCGCCGCATTAACCCCGTATCAATAAGGAAACTCCCGGGGACGGCTCGGGGCACTTGCGTTTCTTCTCCACGGTGTAGCACGCCATGCGGCAGGCAGCACCCGCCAGCTGGACTCCTCCGGAGAAAGGAGGAGGGGGAGAAGAAAGGAGAGAGAAGGCGAATCAAAGAAATCAGGCCTTTGATTCCTTTTGCTTTGCATCTGTGGGCTTGGGGAGCCGGGCRGTGCTGCCTGCGCCAGGGGCTCTGCGCCAGCGGCGGGTCGGTGGCACCCCAATGTCCTGCGCTGCTGCTCTTGCTCRTGGCTTGTTAGGGATGAGGAAGGCGGCTGGTGGCCACCCCGTGTCCGAAGGCAGCTCCGTGCACCAGGTCGCGCTGCCTCCGGGGAGCCCGAACGGCCGGGGCTGCGCGGGACGGGCGCCTGCACCCGGGAGAGAGGCGGGAGCCGGGGCTGCCCCTGCCCTTCCCGCACCGGCCTGGGGCGGCGAGCGGGATGCCGGCGTGAGCGCGCTTGGGGGCTGCGTATTCCCGGCGTCGGCAAAGTCATGCCAAGCCCCCAGGCACCCGGCCCTGTTGCTCCTATTATCCGGTATTGGAAGCTGGGTGTGGAGACGGTGCTCTTCATGGCAGGCTGCAGAAGATCGATGTGTTTTTGAAGCCAAATCTGAGTTTTTGCCCTCAAACAGTGCGGGAGCCTGCTCCGAATGCTAAGCAGCTCCTTGGAAGGAGGTTTCAAAGCACAAAGGAAAGCGAGGACGGGGAGCGGAGCGCCCGGCCCCYTCCGCCAGCCCCCGGGGACCGCGACATCCCTTTCAAAAAGTAGTAACGGAGAGTGAAACTTGGAGAAAAAGCCCCCAGGTGCCAGGCCCCGCAGCGCCGGGGGTCGCGGCTGTGGCATCCTGCCACGAGCCGGATCGGCGGCTGTGGGTGCTGGCGCGGGGGCTCGCGGGCAGGGAGGGCCGGGCCCGGCGCAGGGTCGGCTGCGGTGCGCGCTCTCCGCGGACTCTCCTGCCTGCCTCCGCCCGGCTAATGGAGGCGATTTTCGCCTCCTTTCATCTGGAAAACCACCAGCAAAAATCACATAACAGCTTCCCCGGCAGGAGGAGAGGTGGAGAGAGGCGGATCGCGCCTTCCCAGCAGGTGATTCTCCTTGCTGCTCTTCAAAGACAAATCGCTCCGGCTCTGGGCAGCGGGGGAGAGCTGGGGCCTCGCCGGCCCCTCCRCGTTCAGCCGGATGCCGAGGCTCAGGGACGGCAGAAGGCACCAGCATCCTGGCGGTGGAAGCGCCTCCAGCCGGGTGCCGGGAGGATCGTCCCAGCGAGGCAGGGACCTGATACGGGCTCCTGGGGAGCTGCTATCTCGACATGGCTTTGGCTGGAAAGGAGGAGGATGGGGAGCTGCTGCAGAGCCCCAGCTCCCTAAATCCCCCAGGATCTGGGGTTCATTCCCTGCCTGCCTGTTTCCTGCCCCGATGTTCGCCCAAGCATCCCAACCCCAAAAGCCAGAACTGTTTGTTTGCAGTTTCCTAGGAGAGAAATCACGTTAAAAAAATTAATTACACACCTGAAAACAAAATCTGGCTGCTCAAGTGCACATCAGGGATAAATGTTGTCTTCCAAATTAGACAATTTACAGCTTGGCTAAGTAATGAAGAAACCCATCGTGGCGTGAAGCTGCTCGCGGGGGCGAGTGACCCGGGAGGCGCCGCGGCAGTTGCCGGCTTCCCTCTGCCGCGCCGCCGCGAGCGGGGCAGCCCGGCCAGCCGCAGCGCGTCGCTCCCCAGCGCCCCGCTTCACCGYCGCTCCGAGAAACCCTGATTTGCTCGTGCTCAGCCACTTGGGTGTAAATTCCCGCAGGAGCAGCTGCTCAGCCCCAGGGTCCCTGCGGGAATGGCGGAGATGGGGAACGGGACAGGCAAGGCGGATAACAGAGGGAAGGGACCGCAGGCATGAAGGGGTGATGGGACGGTCTCCCACCACCCTGGCCTGGTCAAGGGCAACGGGGGACCCTGCAGGGGAGCAGCYAAAGCAGACAAGGTGCCTGGCTCAGGCGCCGAGGCTGGGTGTGCGGGGTGGGCACTCATGCCACCGCCTGTCCCACTGGGCAGGGTCGTGGCTGGTGGTGCCACTGCTGCCTTCCCTGCCCTCGGCTCCAGGGATGGGGAGCCCAGGGTGCAGGGACATCTGCCCTGAGCCCTGCACTGTACTATGGGGCACCCGCACTGTGCTGTGGGGCACTTGCATTGCACCCGCACTGCACCGTGGGCACCCACACTGCACCTACACTGCACCATAGGGCATCCATACTGCACCGTGGGCACCCACACTGCACCCAGGGGCACCCGCACTGCACCTGCACTGCACCAGGGAGGTGCCCTGCACCGTGACTCGCACTGTGAGGCACCCACACTGCACCCACACTGCACCCAGGGGCACCCACACTGCACCCTGCACTGCGCCGGGCTGGGTGGGACACCTGCACCCTGCACTGCACCGGGGGCACTGGTGGGACCAGGGGGTCTGCCAGGGCGTTTAACCCTTTGCAGAGAAAGGACCCGCAGCCGACGAGCAGGGAGTTTCAAGGAAAAACTAGAAGCCTCTTGAGCAGTTAAAAATAACCCCTCTGGCTGGGGGGTTCGTTCCCTGGGGAGCACCGCGAAGGCGCTTTCCCCGCGGCTTTAGGAGCCGCCGAAGCCGCTGCGCGCCCCGGGGCGAGGGGGCCGGGCAGGCAGCGCGGCGAGCGGAGGTGCGGGGCGCCCGGGGCACCCCGCCGAACCCCGCGCCGCCGCCTCCCTGCCTGCCTGCCCGCCTGCCCCCGCAGCCAGCGCTGGCCTCTGCAGTCCTCCGCCGCGCGCTGTGTGGGAGGGCTGGCAGCGTGCTGCCGAGGAACGGGCAGCTCTCCAAGCTTTCCGGAGAGAAGAAAATCATTTCTTTGCCTTATTTTTCCCTTTACAGTGTCCCAGCCCGTTCTGCGAGCGCAGGGATTTAAAGGGGCTTTGCCGAGGTGCCGTCGGCCCCGGGAGAGTGGCAGGCGGGATGGTTTCCACAGCTGGATCCGTGCCCGGGGCTGAGCTCTCCTCTGCGCACGGGCCAGCGGCTGCAGGCGCTTCCTGGCTTGCCGGCAGAGCGGGACCGGTTGGAGGGACGGTGCCTTCGCTGCCGGGGCTGAGCGCACCCCGGCACCCGCCTGGGCAGAGCCGGAGTCCCGCAGCGCCCACGCGAGGGGACCCCCCGTCCCTCTCGCTGCCCCSTGGGAGCCGAAGGGCCCGAGCCCTGCTCCGTCCCACGCATCCGCCGCGCGCCCTCCCGAGCYGCCGGCGGGCTCCGGCGAGGGCAGGGTCCCCCGAACTCCCCAGGCTGCTGCCGCGCGGCTCTGCGCAGGGCCGGGACCGGCCTCCCGTCTCCCCTCTCCGCTCGACTCCCACCTCTGCTCAGAATCGCGTCGGAAACCAGCCAGCTAATGATGCGAGCTGCGGAGCAGATGGGGGACCTGACGCTCTACTCCTCAGCAGCGGATTAAGCATGCAAATGGATGTATAGCGACGCGGTGTCTCTTGGCCTGTATCCTCCCACCCCCACCGCGCGTATGGCACGCTAATTCGCAGCCCCCGGGCCCCCCGCCTGTGGTGCCCCCGGGACTGCCCGAAGTCATCCGGGCACGGGCCGGGGCCGCGGCGCGCAGCCCTCGGGGCGCGCGGTGCCGGGGTGCGAGGTGCGGCACGGTCCGGGCACGCCGGCGTGTGCAGCTCGGCCGCCCGGCTCTGCCCGCATACAGGATAGCGCCGGAGTTGTCYGAGCTCCCTGGTCTCCTCAGGTCGTAAATCCCCCTGCGTCCCTGCAAGGCAGCGGCAGCCGCGTAGATAAGCCRCGTTCGCCGCATTGCTCCCTCGGCCCCTTTCTGGTGCCCTTCTCGCAGCATCAGCCGGGGCTTGTGCCCCTTCGGCGGCGGGGCGCAGGGCTGGGAAGAGGACCCAGGCGTCCCGACCCCAGCACCCGCACCGCCTCCGCGTGCCGGCACCCAGAGCAGGGCGAAACCTGGCCAACGCTGGTGCTCCGTGCGCGGCCGGGGAGGCACCGCAGGCTCCCGGCCACGCGCCGGTYGGCGAGGGGTGAACGGGAGCTGGAGCGGGGGCACCAGGGAGAGCTGACAGCCCTGGAGCCACGCGCGGAGCTGACAATGCGTCGGGGAAACCCCAAGGGGCAGCAGTTCGGTTCCTACAACACCTCTGACTGCTTCTCGGCCTCCAAAAGGCTGGAAAAAGTGGGCTGGGAGAGTCAGGACCGTCCACCTGCCTGCTGCAGCTCTGCGGGTGCTGCCTCCGAAAGCTGCCCTGGTGCAAGGCAGGTCGGGGCTCCGGACCGCCCGACTCCACCGCCCGGCAGCCCCTGGTGGGGACCGGGGCCACCCTGGAAGGTCCCCGGTCACCGGGGAGAGGAGGAAGGACGGGAACGGTAGAGAAAGGGCACCCTGCTTTAGCCCTGCCCTGTGCCGGGGAGAGCCGTGCGGGGATGCTGCAGCCCTCCAAGGAGATGCCGAGTCCCGGCTGCCGACRCGGGAAGGAAACTCCCTCCACCCGCGGCAACGTCCCTCTCAGACAGTCTCTGCCTCCAGCGCACGACGCACTGCACCGCGGTTATCTCCAGTGCCCGGGAGCGGGGAACAGATTAATATTCATCGCAAGGGAGCGGAGCATATGGAATATGAATAATGCTAATTGTGTCTGTATAGCTTTAGCGTAAGAAGCTTCCATGCATTAAGGAGGGAGGGAATTAGCCCTTCTCCAAAAGATTTCAGGCTCCTGTGTGTCCAAGAAACGCCTGCCTGCCTGCGGATTTCGACACGGGGGTGAGAATAAAACTTCTGTCCCATCGCCGAGCGCAGGAGAGGCTTGGGCAACGCAGGGCCCGGCGGCGGCTGTGCCGGATGGCGGGTTGTGCCGGTGCCGGCCGGCTCTGCGGGTGGGCCCACGCACGCCGCCGGCCCTCCGCACCCGGGCGCTCGGGAGGCAGAGGTAGGCAGGGCCACGAGCGCGTCCCCTCCTCGCGGCRCGGGCTGACACGGGGCGCGCGTGCCGCTGCGGACGCCCAGGACACCCAGCTCCRGCACCTGCCTCCCGGGGACCCTCGGCTCCTCGCAGGACTTGGCTCCTCCATCCCAGTCTCCCTCTTGGAGCTGAGGCCTGGCCAGGGAGGTTTTGCAGCCCCGGGAGAGCATGAAACCGCCCCCCGGGGCCCTGCTGATGCCGGAGGAACCTCGCGGCGTCTGGGCAGGCTGCAGGGGTGAGGAGCGGGGCTGCCCTGCTCCATGCGTTTCCTGGGCTTTCCCAGGCCACCGGCTGCGATCGTTGCGGGCTTGACCATCGGCGGCTTTCTCCCTTCCCCTGTGCGCCCCTGAGGATGTGGGATTCCTCTCCTGCACTTTGATCCCTCCAATTTTTGGCTCATTCTTGCTGCCTTAGAGGCACTAATCCCTCTGCAGGCGTCAGAGAGAATCCACCTACACTTCATGCAGCAATCACTTAAGTCTTATTGTGTAAACAAAATCTCAAACATGAAATCCCTAATCCTTAACAGTTGAGCCTCCGATACCTGTTCCCCCGTGTCCTGCCTGACAGAGGGTGGAAGAGGGGGAAGGTCATGGCGACGTTTACCCAGATCCTCGACCTGAGCCCGGATTAAGCATCCGCTCACGCTTGTAACCTTGGGCTTTCTCTTTCCCTTTCAATGGTCCGTGCTGCGAGCCACCTCCGGCCCCCTCCCCATTCAGTTGCGTTTACTCAGCTTAGGGGATCAAACCGGGTGACATTTGGAGCTGGGATATTTAAAATGCAAATCTCCCCTCAATAGATAGTGGAATTTGCTCCCTCTTATGAAGGGAACCTCTGGGGAGAGCTCAGCACTGCGGATGGCCCGTGCTGAATGCAAAATCCAGGCAGGGGGGAGGGAAATCACTGCCTCCCACTCCGACCGCGCTCTTCCCCCCGGTCCCGGCACTTCTGGGCAAACACTTGTGAGATAATCACCACTGTCGTCAGGGAAAGACGGCATCCGAATTCCCCCAGCCACAGCTGGAGAGCGGAGAGGTAAGAGCTGCGGGTTCAGCCGGGAAACCTGCAATATTTCTGGGTTACAGACAGGGAGGGAGAAATCACAGTGCCCGTTTGCGTAATCCCAGAATTGATGTTTTCTTCCTCTGCGATCGGGGTGCTGCTGATATATTATTGTCTCTCCCTCTCTCTCCCAGCTCTGAAATTAAAGCTTTCACCACTTTTCTTGCTGCAGAGGAGCAAATGTGTGTCTGAGAGAGAGATTTACACTTTGCTTTCCCTTTTGGAAACGGAGCGTGATTTTCCAGCTACTGCAGACGCGGGGCCTGTCCTGACGCATCGAGCCGGGCTGTCAGGAAGGGGGAGAGGGAGCGTCCTCCTGCGCCCTCCTCCCGGGCTGCGGCCGCGCTCCCGCTGCGGGGCCGGGCTGCAGGGAGCCGGGGCGGCTCCTGCCCCCGCCGGCGGCCGCCAAGCTGGTTTACACCCCCGGAAAAATTGGCCAAATGAAGGCCGTGGTCCCACGCGCGCCCGCCGCCCCCTCCCCGCTCCTCTACGGGCCCCTCTCTGCCCTTCCCCTCTTCCCACCCGGGATCCGGGCTCTGGGCTCTGCTGCTTCACCCCCTGTGCTGGCTGCACTCGAAACCCCCTGAAATCACCCCGAGCATCTTTGGGAAAAAAAAAAAAATTGGGGCTGACAGGCTCTTTTCTGCCCGCCTGGTGCAAGAGCGACTGCAGAAAGCAGGCCGTGCCTGGGGGCACCTGGTTTGGAAGGGCTTGGGGGGGTCACGGGGATGCTGAAACCGGCCCCGCTGCCGGGCCCCTCGCTCAGCGCAGCAACAGCTTCCCCAACAGGGAAAATCGGAAAGAAGGAGAAAGTTCAGCCGCCTCTTTGTGCAAAGCGTGCTGTCTCAGGAGCTTTTCCYGAGCGCTTGCAGCGATGCTAGAGGGCAGGCTGAGGGCTTCCTGCAAACAAAGATGCACCAAGGCATAGCTGGAGCCTCATAAATACGCTCTGGGAGAGGAGGAAAAGGGATTTGAATTTCAACTTTGATGCATAATGTGCTTTCTCTAGAAAAACAGCCTTCTTGGCAGGGACCGGCCACCTTCCCACTAAATCTCCTGGAGGAGCGTTGCCAGTTGCAGAGATAAAACCTCAATGAAACACAATTAGCTTCCACTCGGATGAACCGAACTTGCCCCCCTCCTCCCGCCCAGCCGCCCCGACCCGGCAGCAGGACGGGGGACGGCTCGGTGCTGATCTCCGAACTGCCRCCGAGCGAGCCCACGCGTGCCGTCACGGTGCGGGGAAGATGATAAGCCTCTTCCTGGCTAACGGGAACTGACGTGTGATGAATCCGCGAAATTCGGAGCGCTGCAAGGCAGCCCCGGCAATYGCGCCGAGGACGGGGGCTCATCACGCTTGGTTTGCTGAGGTTCACCGCGTTTTTGGSGGCTGGTGGGAGCCCGAGCCCAGAAGCAGATACGCAGCAGGGAGAAAGGGGGCAGAGGGGCACCTGCCTGTGGAGCAAGTGGCCAAAAGATATTTTTTCAGGCGGGGATATTTTCAATATTGATATTTTTTAGGCTCAGAAGTTGGGATATTTGCTAGGCTTAGGGTCTTGAAACTTCGGCATCCCCCATGGCCAGGATGCTTGTCCCAGTTTGCTCGTTGCTCCAGAGCACCTTGCTGACCCAGGACACGTGTCCGTCCTGCTTGCGCCCCGGGGGCCTTTTTGGACCTGCAGCAAACGACCTTCGCGGCTGGGAAACGGGGCCCCCCGGCTGCATGGAACTGCTCAGCCGGGCCAGCCTGCCCGAGGGGGATAGCAGAGGAGGTGGGAAAAATGCCTCGGACCCATCTCCTGGGAAGGGATCTCCTCCCCGGCCCTTCAGCATCAGTCACGCTGGTGGCCGGCCGAGCCGGCGAGCGCCTGGCGCCGCGGCGGAGGGGCCCGTGTGGGCTGGCGGGACCGCGCGCTCCGTCTGAGCCCAGCGCCAAGAGATGCCGGCAGGGCTCTAAGGGGAAACCAGCCCGTTAATTAAGAGCTTAATTACCCAGTGATGAACGGTGGACTTAGCTCAACCTTGAAACAGGCCAAGCGAGCGGAGGCGGCCCGGAGCCCTCGGGCAGGGGGAGCGGAGGGGGGCCGTGGGAACGGTTTGCTTTTTGATGTCTTTGGGGATCTGYGAGCGGAGAGAAGAAAAACCCCGCAGCCGCAGTGAGCGCAGGGAGGYGTCTCTGCCCCGCTTCCCCCGCGGGGTCCCCCCAGGCCACCCCCTGGCCGGGGCTCGCTGCGGCGTCCCGCGGCACAGGCACRGTGCCCTGCTCCCCCCTCCTGCTAAYGCAGCGTCCGTCCCCGTGCCAGCYGTCCCGGTCCCGGGAAGGGGCCCCRCYGCCGCCACCGGCATGCATGGTGCCCACGGCAGCACGGCCGGAGCCATGCACGGCGCCCGGCTCTCTTGCAGGACCCCTGCGAATTTGAGGCTGGTGAATGAGGACGAATGACCCGAATGCAGCCCAAGTCGGGGCAGCCCGGGGACGTGGAGCCAGCAGGAGAAAAGCGGTGGCGGGGAACCGTTTTTCCCTCCGGTAACATGATACATCCTGGGCGAAAGGAGGCCTGTGCGGTGGGCATTTCTCTTGGCGGAGGAGGGAGGGGAGCCCGTGAGCTGGAAAAGGAGCAGGATTTCTTTGGCTTGGCTTGTTTTGCTGCAGAAAGGCGGTTTCAGCTCCAAGGGTAGGGGAAATGAAACAGAAAAATGCCTCCCATTAAGCAAAAAGGATCGAGAGCCCTGCGTAATAGCGCTGTTTGCGGGGGCTTTTCGCTATGTATTTGCATCCAGTGCGGCCTCGTGCCAGTGCCTAAAGGGAGCCTCAGCGCAGTGAGATACGCTGCCTGCTGCCGCAGCAGGGGAAGAGCTCCCAGCCCGCTGTCCCGGGGGGGGGGGGAGAGCCACATCCATCCCTGGCCCCTGCCGTGGCCCTGCGGTGGATGGGCAGCACCCGCCTGCCAGTCGCACGCGGAGGGTGGCTGGAGGCCAGGCAGATCCCTGCTGAGCCCCAGGCTCTGCGAGGAAGACCTCTGGCCGGCGGGGAGGAAGGCTGGCCGCATTCACAGTGCAGGGAGAGGAGCCTGTGGCTCA
Organism: Apteryx rowi; assembly: GCF_003343035.1. Classification (NCBI taxonomy): domain Eukaryota; kingdom Metazoa; phylum Chordata; class Aves; order Apterygiformes; family Apterygidae; genus Apteryx; species Apteryx rowi. Next base: position 9,916,463 of record NW_020448307.1, read on the forward strand.
GCCCAGGGCTCTCTCCGGAGCGATTTCTCCTCCCGCACCCATCACCTTTGCTCCGTGCTGGGGGGGAGAGTCAGAGCGGAGGACGGGATCACTCCAGATCTCCTTTCCCGGTGTCAGCCCTGGGGCGATGTCCTCAGACCTGGCGTCTGCCTGTCCGCCAGCTCCACGTCAGCACAGGTGGAAGCCCGGGGAGTGAGCCCGGCTCRGGGCAGCTGGGCCAGCTGTGCAAACACCGCCGGAGGCGACGAGCTGCCAGCACCCGGCCCAGCCTCCCCGGCGAGCTGGGGGTGCCAAGGGTGGGAATCTGGCTGCTGTCAAAACTGAGGCAGCCCCGATGCTGAGAGCTGCTCAGACACCCGAGGAGCATCCTGAGGGTGCCCGTCTGGCTGGGAGCAGGAATATATCCTGCAAAGGGTGCTGACAGCGCTCCCACGGGCTGCAGACGGAGAGGGGGCTGGAGGGCCTGGGAGATGCAGGGTGGAGGAGCGCAGGGTGCGAGGACTCAGCTGYGGCTGGGTGCGATCCTGGCTCGTGCACGGAGGGCGAAGGGGAGGTTGCAGCGCCCGGGCAGGGGAGCAGCCCATGCCCTGGGCTTGCCACGGCCTGCAGCTCGGACCGCCCCGGGCAGGAGCGCCACATCCCGGACGGGCTGTGCAGGGGCTGTGGGTGCGCATGTGCGTGCACACGAGGTGTGCATGCGCGCGACACCGGGAAGGCRTGCGTGTGCGGGGGCGGCTGTTGTAATGTGTGTTCGCTGGGGGGGATACGAGAAGCGGGGGCATCTGTTCCAGCAGAGCTGCCTCTGGCACCCATCTCATTGACAAATGGTGTTTGGTTTGGTGTTAGAGTCTTAATGAAAGCGGCGCCTGCTGCAGGCACGGGGAAGAGAGAGGCTGCCTGAAGTACACGCTGGGGAAGAAGGGAAAAGAAAAGGAGGAAACAATATTGCCCACAGCCTTTGGCAATGGGCAGATGGCTCCCCAGCAGGACCTTGGGTCGAAAGCACCCCGGGCCTCTGCAGAGAGGAGGYTCCCAGCCCTTTGGGAGCACCAGAAGCCTTCAGAGGCCAGAGAAATCCCGCCGAGGTGCTGCTCCATCTCCGTCTCCCTGCTCTCTGCAACACAACCCGCCCCAACCCTCCAGTGCAGCTCACGCTCACAGCCGTGGCCAGGTCTGCAAAGGAGCCAACACGTCCCAGTGCTGCCCATGGATGGACACGGGAGGGAAGAGCTGCGCTGGCCTGAGCCCCGCTGCGGCTCCGGGCTGGGCTCCCTGCGCTGAGGGACGGGCAGGGAGGGTCGGGCCGGGTCCCCGCAGGGATGCGCTCACCCCTGGGTGCTGGCGCCTGCTCATTTCTGCCGGCAGGAGCTTTCTCTCCCTTTTCTCCACGCCGGGGTTTGCAAAACGCCCTCTGCATCCCGGGGAAGCGGAGGCTGCTGCCGCCCAGCCGCGGAGCGAGCGGCGGGATGAGCCCTGCTCCTGCTCCCGCTCCGGGCGAGGAGGCGGCCGGGGTCTGCGCTAACACCGAAGGACCCCGCGTCCCTCCAGCGTTGGAGCACCGTGGGCGATGCCAGGGTTTCTGGGCACCGCTGGCACTTCTGCTTGGGGGGGGGGGGGAGCAGGAGGCGCCCTGGCTTTGGGGCCACGTTTCCGTCCTGCTTGTGCCCTCTAGTGGCTTCGTCCCCGCTCCGGTGCCAGGGCCGCCTCGGCGGTGCCACGGCCACGCTGCCCCGGCGGGCAGCCCCGGCGAAGCCCCGGCGAGGGCACGGCGCTGCCTCCCGCCCCATCGGCTCCGCTTCGAAATGTTGCGGCCGGGAAATGTAATTCGCACGTTTGCGGGGGGCCCCGAAGCCTTTCTACAGGCTCCAGTCCCTGGCCCATAGCTGTTTGGTGACTGGCACCAAAATGTGTTTTATTGCAGAAAAAAAAATCAAATCTTGGGATTTCTTAGGCAAAGTTTCTGATCTTTTGACTGCTTGGGGCTGTTCCCTACCTTTGTGTCTCCTCTATGTTTAATCACACGATAGCCTGAAAAAAAAAACAACCCAACATGTTTTCTCTTATTCAGCTGATGTTTCTGTTTTATCTAAAAGAAAGAAAACACTCCTTTGCCTCCGGCCCGCAGCAGCAGCTGCTTCTCGGCTGCGCTGCTCGGGGAGGGGGATGCCGTGAAGTCCTGCAGCTGCTCCCCGCATGTCTCGCCTTCCCCACCCGTGGCAGCACCGGCTCCCACAMCCCATGCGGGGACCGGGGGTGCCTGGCGGCTGCTGTGCAGGGTCTGCTCCCCCAGCCCTAGCAGGGAGATATTTCCTATCTGAAAACCCAGCTGTTGYTTAGGAGCTTCCTAAGCGGTTTCTCTTCGCTCCTGGAATTTCTGCTGGGAGAGAGAATTAAATTCCCTTTTTTTGCTGTTCTGGGRGGAACAAACCTGGGTGCCACCCAGAGAAACGGCCTGCCTGCTGACCCCCCTGGCCGCTCAGACTACCCCTTGCTGCGGGCCACGGTGCCCAGCTGGCCACCACCGCTGCCTAAAACCACTGGGATCAGCCTGTTCCCAGGAAAGCCGCTGCCATCAAAGCTCTCCTGGGGGAGTCGGATGAATGGAGCAAGGCTGGGATTAGTCTGTGCAGTGGCTACGGTGGCAGCAGTGACCTGGCATGGCAGCCTCGTCCCGCCTGTGCTGACGCCAAGCTAATCCACCCGCAGCGCCTGCCTCCTGCGGGGAGGCAGGCCCGTGCATGCACCGAGCAGCACCAGGCCTCTGCATGCCCCAGTGAGGGACCCGGGCCAGAAGTGCAGACAGCTACTGGCACAGATGTTCTGCATTTTGGCTTTCTCCCCCTTCCAGCCTTGTTAGTATTGAAATTAAAAGCAAGTGTTTCCGAATTGGTAGCTGTTCTCCAAGACCCTAATTAGCAAATCTCTTCATCCCCCCAGGGCTGCAATCTAATAATCAAAAAAAMCCCCAAACAAGCCCCAAACCTTGTTTGATGGATCAGGAATGTTACTGGAACAGTTGGGAGCGGCTCTTCCTGCTTAGTAYGGTAATTAAACACTTCAATTGCAATTATTTTTGCAATTAGATAAGTCTCTAATTGTTATCATAGGTGGCAGGGGTTTGGGTGTTTGCTTCTCTGTTCTTTCTCCCAGAGCTGGCGAGAGGGTGGATGCCGCAGGTGTTTCGAGGCCTGCTCCCGCCCGGTTTGTCTGGAGAGGCCGAGTCCTCCGGGTGTCCGGCTGCAGGGTCTCGCTTCCCGGGCGCGTGAGACGCGCTGGGCTGCACGGCGAGCTGCAAGGCTCCCCCCAGCCCTGCTCACCRCCTGGAAGCCGTCAGCCCTTTGCAATTGCTGATTGCTCGTGCCATGGCCAAACCCACGGGGGTACGAAGCGGTAAGTGCTGCCCTCGCACCGGTTTTGGACACGTCGGCTGCTCTAGGAGGCGGCAGCGGGGTTGCGTAGCTGAGTGGGGCTCCCGCACAGCGCGTGGGTCCGGAGCCCTGCGGGAGCTCTCGGGATGCTGAGCCCCGGGTGTTCGTGGATGAGYCCCTGGGCTTCGCCCCCCGCCGGCATCGGGGCTGTGCCGCGGCGGCTCGGCCCGGGTGCCGGTCCCCGCTGCCTGGGTGCACCCCGCCGGCAGCGCCCGGGCGCTTTTTGGCGAGGGCCGGAGGCAGGGCCGGGAGCGAGGGGTGCAGCCTGGCTCGTCTGTCCCCGGCAGCAAGCAGGGGGAGCTCCGAGCCCACGCTGCCGCCGCCGCGCCGCTGCCGGCCCTGCCCGGGCTGCAGGGGACGGAGAGCTGCGGGCACCGGAGCCCGGGGCTGCGGGCACGGGCGCCTGCGAGCAGCCCGTCCCACCGCCCGGCGCGGCCCCCGCGCCTCCCGGGGTCCCCTGCYGCCCCGGCGCCCTCGGCGGTGGCCGAGCCCGTGTCGGCAGAGCTGGTGTCACGCGCGCCTTCGGGCCCCAGGGCTGGCCGCGGTGCGGGGGGCCGCTCCGGCAGCTCGGACCCCCTGGAGACCCCCGAGRCTCCGGGTAGGTGTCCCAGAGCGGGGATGGCTGGAGGCACGCCTGAGACCGTGYGCTTGCCTTGCACTTTTCTCCTCCTAGAACAGAGCCTGGGCAGCTCAGCCTGCACAAAACAGGGTAGCCTGGGGGCTCAGCGCCCGCCGTCCCTGAAGGGATCCTGTAAAGAGGGGTCTGCTGGTGCCCCCGCACGCCCAGAAATGCTGCAGGGTGCAGAAAGAGACCCCCTGCCTGGGGCTGAGGTGGATCAGGTTTATTCCAGGAGGAAAACTCTTGCCCCGCAGCACGGAGCGGGGTCTCCTTCCTCCCCATCCTAGCTGCTCCTCTCCCCCTGCAGCCCCCTCCTTCCCGCTGGCTCTGGGGTCCCGCAGGGAGGCAGTATTGCAAGGCAAGGTGTCCCGGGGGGCCACGGGGATGGGCTGCAGCACACGTCCCCAGGGGGGACTGTATGTGCCCAGGCTGCCTGAGCTCCCAGGCAGCGTCCCAGCGGGACCCAGGGCATCCCAGAGCCTGTCCCCAGCTGGAGAGACACTGTGGTGGCCCTGGGCTCCCAATCCTGCGCTGTGGCCGCAGCTGGCAGAGGAAGGACTGGCCCAAGGCAGGGGCGCAAGGGTCCCAGGACAGTGGTGGCCGCTGGAAGAGCTCGATGCCACCYGCCTCCCCCACCGACTCCTGCCGAGTGGGCCGTGCTCGCTGCAGCACATGTCCAAGCCCGGGGCCGCGGCGGGTGCCCGTTCAGCTCGCAGGGCCACTGGGGACCAGACGTGGAGGGGCTCCCACAGAGGGCTGGGGATCAGGCAGCGGGATGGGGAGGCTCTTCCCAGGACAGAGCAAGTCTAAAGAAATAAATCACTTTGTTTTTCTTCTAGATTAAATAGTTTTTTATAGTATTTACTACTTCTGCCCAGGCTCAGTGCACTAACACCCTGTTTTTGCAGTCTTTCCCCYGCCAGGGCAAAGGCAGGGTGCACGGCCCTGACCCTGGCGTGGAGCTCGGTGCCTCCCCGCGGCGCAGCGCTCGGGGTGCCCGGCTCCTTGCAGGGGGTACGGAGCAGGTTCAGAGAGGGGGGGCTTCCGTGGCGTGGATCCCGCGGGGCCGTCCAGTGGGTGCAGAGCGCTCCCATGCACAGACGCACGGGGCTGCCGCTGTGCCCTGTCCTCCTGCCCCATCACCTGCCCCTGTGCCAGGGCCCCTGCCCTCCCGTAAAGCTCTCGGGGAGGGCACTGGGGAGGGCAGTGACGTGCAAAGGGCCCTTCTCCCTGGTCCGTCCTTGCCCCAAGCCCTTTTCCTCCCAACCCGACCCACTGGGCTTTTCCCACCCACCGCCYGGCTCTGCTGTGGGGGTGAACGCCAGCTCTTGAACCCGGCTCCTCGGGCACTGCCCCGGGGGCGCGGGCGCGATGCTGGAGGTGTCGCAGCCCCCACGGGGTGGCAGGGGAAGCTCTTCTGCAGCTCCACCGATGGCTCTTCCAGCGCACGACCCTCCCGGGAGGAAACCTGGGCAGGTGGAGGCCTTTCCAGCCGTGCTCTGGGACGGGGCAAACGCTGTGTGCTGGGGTGGTGATCCTGGAGGAGAAGAGAGGCAGTTCAAAGGGTTTGCAGGGGGCGGGTGGCTCCCTTTTGCCCCCCTCTTGCTCCCTGGCGCGAGGGATGCTGCATGGAGACCCGTAGTGCCGGGGAAGGACTACGGCTGTGGTGCTGGGAGGATGCTCTCCGCAGAGCACTGTTGCACGGCTCTGCCGTTGGGTTAGAGCTCAACGGGCTCACGTAGCCTCGGCCCCCTCGGCTGACTGTTTTGTGGCTTTCCCTGCCTGCTCTTGTCCCCCGCGTGGGCCAGGTGGCGGYGGATGAATTGTCACCTCCAGGAACAGCTCGATGGGGACGGCCCTGCAGGGACCCCCGGGGCCGGCGGCACCCTGCTCCCAGGCGCTCCGTCTCCCCGCGGACCCTCTGCCCACCTCCGTGCACGGGCGCTGCAGGAAGGGGCCGGGGCGCGCTCGGCACCACAGCAGGCTCTGTCGGATAGGCGCCCCGTGCGGGATGATGTTTCCGCTCCCCGCCCCCATGGCGTGCAGAGGAAATCTGCGGTGGCGGCAGGACCTCACATCTGCAAACCTCTCCCCTCAACCGCTTCGCTTCAGCCTGCTGATCACATCAGCGATCTCTCTTGGCAGGGAAAGCTGGTATTTTGCCTCTACCTCATGGAAACTAGATGTGTTTTGGAAGATTCGTGCAGCATGAAGAGGGAAAGCGTGAAGCAGCAGAGCTGGAATCGGCTCCCCCCCCCACCCCTGCTTTCGGGCGATGCCGGGAGCGGAAATGACTSTGCCTTGTGCTGCCGGGGGGTGAGCACCGTCTCCCCCCTCCAGGAGGTTCACGACTGTAGTCGCCCCCAGGGCTTGGGGTTTTGCGCCTCTCCATCCCATGGTGCAGGGGTTGGGAACGCGGGGACCTCGCGTGGCCCTGCCCAGGTCACAGCACCGGCCGAGCTGCCTGTTCTCCTTTTCCCTCCCCATCTCCAGGGCGATTCACAGGGATCCCCTCGGAGGGGGCAGGCTGCTGCTCCRTGCCGGGACGTGGCTCCGGGCAGGGGGGCGAGAGCGTGGCCTTGCCCTGCTCGGGCACCGGCTCCCCGCCAGCTGCACTCACGCTCCTGAATTAGCATGCTGGGGCGGCTGGATGGATGAAGGCTGTGGCCCTCGGCTTCATCACGCGGGAAAGGGGCCCCCCTTCACAGCGCCATCGGGCGCCTGGCGGTGCCAGGGGCTGCCCTTCCCCAGCCGGCAGCCCGTGCCAGCCCCCGCGCACCGTGCCGCCTGCACGACCTGGGCCGCGGGGAGCCGTGCGCGGCGGGGAGCAGGGACAAGGGCACCTGCCGGCAGCACGCAGGCGACCTCATTTCTCTCCAGGGCACGGTCGATACGGGAGAGCCCGCGTTATCGGCGGGCAGCGTTTGAGGGAGAGCGTGCGGAGGTCAGGGTGACCTTGCCTGGCTCTCCCGGCGAAACGTTGCCGCAAGCGGCTCTCTGGGGAGCTGACAGACAKCCTCACAGGCAGCAGCGAGGGACTGCATCCTCCGGCCCCGCGCTGCCGGCGGGAGCGCGGCAATGCTGAATGCGGCGTCGGCCCCCTGCCCTGGGAGCCCTGCCAGGGTCGCCGCGAAAGCTGCCGGCAATTTCTGTAGGGCCGATGTCGGCTTGCATGAAAATGAGGCGTGCTAGAAACGTGCGCTCTGAGCGCGGCTGCCTCTGCAGTGCACCCAGGCAGCTCCCCGGCAGCGACCAGCGGCAGCGGGGGCAGCAAAGCGGAGCAGAGCGGCGAAGCCGGGCCGGGGAAGCTGCCCGCTGAGCGCTGCCCTGGCTCGCGCGCTGGTGGAGCGGGACCGGTGTTTCCCAGGGTGTCGCGGGACAGCCACATGACACCCACCGTCTCTAGCTGAAAATCCTGGAGCAGCTGAGGGGGGAGCAGGGCCCCCCCTGTGTCTGGGGCTGAGTTTGGGAGAGGAGAGCGGCTACACCTCTGATGGCATCACCCTCTGGACCAGGCACCCATTCGGACCGGGATGGGACAGGACGGCTGGGCYGGGGGAAATGCATCGGGTGCCCCTGCGCGGGGGTATCCGCCCCCTCCCATGCCGGTACCCGGAGGCTCGGCCCCGTACTCACCCTGCGGCCCCTGCCTCTGCCTCAGAGCTTCCCCCTGGGGAAAATCTAGCTTTGTCCTTGCAGGATTTCGGAAGAGGGCAGACAGGAGTCAAAGGCTGGGAGACGTGTGTCCTTGGGCGGCAGGCTGGCTGAGGCTTACAGGAAAGCGCCAGCGCTGGAAAGGGTTAAGTCGTGCATGAAGACATAATAAAAGAGAAAAAGAGAGAGAGAAAGAACATATTAGTGGGTCAGTGCCAGCAGGGATGAGCCCGCCAGGCTCCCGTTTTCGCTCCGCAGCTCTCCCACGTGCTCCCTGCCCTGATGTCTGCCCCTCTCAGCCCTGCCAAGGCCGGCGGCAGAGGAGGGCAGTCGGGGCGGGTGCGTTGGGGCTGGGAACGTGGCCGTTTCTGACTGGAACTGGCCTCTCTGTGCCCATACAGGTGTCTCCGAGCAYGACTTGATGCCTGCAGGAGAGCAACCCGGAGCCGCGTGCTCGGCCCTGGCTGCCACAGCTGCGCAGTTTTCTACCTGGTGGGTACCAGCTCGTGCTGAATGCTCCTTTTGCTCAGGCTTTTAACCTGTCTGGAGCTCTGTGAATGGTCTYGCAACCTAAAGCCATGCCCAGTGCTCAGCACAGTCCTCTTAAGAGTTGTGTCTCACCGCAGTCAAGCGGCAATGAGTTCCCGAGGTTAACCAGATGTTGTGCAAACAGCTGCTGTTTTCCGTTATCGTTTCGTTACTGGGGCAYGAATTGCTTTGCCTTTTTACAGCACCATGAGCAAAGAGAAGAAGCTGTCTCCCAGCACGCTGCCGTTTGGGCCTGTAGCCTCAACCCTACSTGGCCGCGACCCACAGAAGTGCCCCCAGCGCTTTAATGATTGCGTTGCCCCTTCTGTTTTCCAAAGGAGCGCCCYGCTCTGAGCTCCCCATCCCAGCTCTGGCACCCCAAGACTCACCGCAGTGCTTGAATACTCTCACTGCTTTTGCAGGCCTTTTCTCTATGCCTCATAACAGGAGAGCGGAAGGGGGAAGAGGTACCTATCATTTCTGTCTGAGCTTGGGGTGAAATTGGCTGCTGACCCTTTCACGCTCAGATGAATCCCGGGACCACCTTCTCCTGGTTGATCCAGCTCATCCAGCCATCCTACTGGCAGGGGAAGCGACCTGCTGGTTTATATATCTGACTCCAGAGAGAAGGGCTGGAAGGGGCCCCAGGCGAACCTTGGTACCATTTCCGTGCGAGCAGGCAAACACGTGGAACACAGAAAGCAGGAGCAATAGCAGATCATTCAGAGCTCAGGCGAACTCTTACCCAATCGCAAGCAGAAACCACAGTGGCGATGCTGTGTAGGATGGGAAAATGAGCGCTGGACTTAAAAAGGTCAAGAAAACCCCCCATGCCTGARTCTCCCCCCATCGCGTGTGCACGTGCCGGTATAGCGCCGGCTGACACCTGCCCTCCTCCCTCCGTGCTGGGCTCCCTTAGGAGCAAACCCAGATGGGAAGCTGAGTTATTTGTCCCTCTGGAAGAGGGTGGAAGCCGTTCCAAGTCTCTCACTGCTCTCCTTCAAATGCACCTGAGTGATGGGAAGGGKCTAAATCTGCCCCTTGGATCAGGCCAAGCGCCCTGACTCGGCCCCGTGGCTCCCTGGCCCTGTCCGAGCTCCGGTGCGGGAGGAGCYGTCTTCTGCCCTCCCCTGGGCTTCTGGCCGTGACTTCTGTGCGGGACCYGTCTCGGCAGCAGCACAGCTCTGCCTCCAGGGACCGGCTGCTCTTTGCTGTTGCGAGATACAGTTTGTCAGTAAATAAAATCCCACCTGGCCCTGCTAGAGGGACAGAGCAGGTCTCCTTCCACCAGCATCTGCTTTTAGCGCAGTTTACCTCCAGTTTGCCTGCCGGCCTGACTCCGCGTTTCCTTTCGATGGTCGGCAAACACCCCTGCCTCCGCGGGACGGGGCCGCAGCGCGGGAGCTGACCCCGGCAGCCAGCGGCGCAGAGCAGTCCCAGCGGACGGTCACTCCTCTTGCAGGTTGCTTCGCTGCTTTCCCTTTGCTTGTAGCCTTCCCCGCGGCTTAGCGAGATCCTCGACAGGGAGCTCCCTTCGGAGAGCGCCTCGAGGCCAGTTCTGCGGCCGGGCGGCCCACTGCGTGACGGGGGTCCCAAACGCAAACCCGGCGTTTCCAGAGGTGGCACGGCCTCTCGCTGCTGTGACCACGGCTCTCCGAGGAACGGCCGCGGCCCCGGGAAGCTGCTCACTAGCTGATTAGCCAACGCTGTCCGGAGGCAGCCACCTCCGTCACCTCCAGTGCCAGCACCGCTTCTGCAGGGGCYGAGCTGGGCCCCATCCCACCTGCAGCTGCGGCTCCTCCAGCAGCTCTGGCCTTGGCCCAGGGAACAGAAACATCTTTTCCTTCCGCCCCGCTCGTTATTCTCACTTTGCGATAAGGCGGCACTTCCCAAAGGTATCAACGTTTTACTTCTTTTCTCTCTTTCGGTTGCCATAGGGAAGTCCTGAGAGCCTGCTGCCTGCTGTCAGCTCTCCCCAGCCGTGTGCGGAGTCCCAGCGCACGAGCTCTCCCTGAACAGCCTCTTTGGCCAGGAGCTGCACTTTAGCGTGAGGAAACAGCACAGCTCTTTCTCTGTATGTTTGCAGAAGTATCGGTGTCACGCCAGACACATGCTCTCTCTAGGTATTTTTACACGCCTGCAACTATGTTTGCCAAATGTTGTACCTTTGAACACTTTATTATTTTCCTGGAAACTGTAAAGGGAGTCCCAGGATCTTGCAGTCTTATAGTTGTTTGCATTCACCCATCCCTGCATGTCTCCCAGAGCAGAGTTTTGCCCCTACCTAAGCTGCCCTCTCCCTTGGGATGAAGTCGCACCTGAGCGCCCAGGGGAAGCCTGGTGCAGACTGAGTCTTTTGGACGGCTCTGCCCTCCGGTCCACCCCCCGCTCTCTCCTTTCCACTGCTTGAGACTGTGCTTTGGTGGGGAAAGCAAGGGCACAYGCCGCAGGAGAGCATGAGCTCAGTGTCTCTGCTGGCACACTGGGAGGCGGGAGCAAAAGGACACCTTATCTACAGGATGGAAAGTTTCTGCGCTGTTTATCAGGCATTGCAAAAGGTTAGATTAAAGGCTTGGGAGCAGCAGTAGCTTGCACCACGGCGGAGAGCAGCCTCGTCCTCTCTCCTGAGGCTCAGGCTGGCAAATGCCTTTGGGCAAGGTGGTGTGAGCGCTGGCCCTGCTCTTSGGGGATGCGGGTGCCCAGGAGAGGACTGTGCCACAGCCTGGCGCAGGGCTCGCCCGTGTCACCCCGGCTTGGTGGGCTGCCCAGCCTGCTCCCACGTCCCACTGCCTGGGTACCCTCGCCCATGGGCTGCAGCCCTGGGACACCCCAGGAGGGCCCCGACCCCGGGAAGTGCTTGGGGTGATGCTGAGGGAACTTTTGGCTCTAACTTGCATGGCTATTTGCATTTCTAAAAACATTTGTCAACCTAATTTTGGCTATTCTTGCTTCTTTCCAGAGATGGGAACGGAACTTGCTGTTGGCTGAATTCACTGCCGAGGCAAAGCAACAGCTGAAATACAGAGGCTCCATAAGGAGGGTGCATGTCTTAGCCAAGAAGGGAACCCCCAGAACTGCTCAGGGTGACCACAGACGCGTTAACTCTCTACACCCCAGTGATGACACCGCGTTCCCCATGCCGTGCCGGGAGGTGCCCTTTCCTGAGTCCCCCACAGTGCTGATGTGTGCCCAGGCTTTGCTGGCCACCTGCCATCAGAGAGCAGGACACGACCAATGTGGAAGAGCAGCCGCCACTAACAGCTGCACCTGCATTTTGTAAAGCAGAACCTGAAGGCAAAGCTGTCCCCATCACACAGCAAAGCCAGGGACATTTTGTGCTTCCCTGAGGCGGTGGTGATGGCCTGGGTCAGTCGGGAAGCCCGGCCTGCCCTGCCACGTGCCAGCAGCTCCCCTTGCCAAACTCGCACAGCCGGACTGGTGCTACCTGTGCAGAGGGATGCAAACCGGGGCCCCGCTGACGCTGATGAATTGTTGAGTGGTTGTAAAGAGCAAGAGCTGCCTGGCCAAGGATTTCCTGCCGGGGCATCCAGCTCATTGCTTAACAGTAAAGATAGAAAAGTCCACATATAAAGGAAAGTCCAGATATAAAAGGAAGGTCCAGACAATGGGGGGTCCCCACCTCTGCCTTCCTCTCCGGGGACGGACTTACCACCAAACCCGCACCCATGAGAAACCTCTTACCTCTCAAGTGCTCTGTCAGCCAGCAAGATCCCCTTCCCGTTCTTCATCTCCAGTCTCAGAGACTTATCCTTCTGCCCGCCCAGGCCCTGCCGGCAGCCCCTGCCCCTGGGCTGGGCCTTGCGGAGGGGAGGCAGGCAGGAGCCCCTGCGGCCCCCCGTCTTGCAGCAGTGCAGCAAGTGCTGGTACGCCAGCCGGAAGTCCCTGTTGAGAGTGCCGTAGAGGATGGGGTTCAGGGCTGAGTTGACATAGCCCAGCCAGAGGACGATGGACATGGGTGTGCCTTTCACACTGCTGTCCCCCCACATCCCCCGGTAAGTGAACACTGTGAAATAGGGGAACCAGCACACAATGAATGCTCCCAAAACGACCGCGAGAGTCACCGTGGCTTTGTGCTCTTTCACGATGGGCGGCATGGGAGTGTTGCTGCTGCAGCACCACGTATGGTTTATCCTCTTGGCCTGCTCCCTCGCTATCTTCAATATTCTGTAGTAGGTGATGCACATGATGACCAAAGGGATATAGAAGGTGAACAAGGCAACCATGAGCCCATACACTAGGTTCACCTCCAGCTTGCACTCCTCGCTGCAGTTGGAGGCTGTGTTTTGCACTGCTGTCCCGTTGGTGTTCCAGCCCAGGTGGATCGGTAGGAAGGAGACCATCAGTGAAACCGCCCAGATAATGACCAAGCCCACAGTCACACGGGAGGGAGTGACCACCTGGCCGTAGCGGAGAGGGGTGGTGACTGCAAAGTAGCGGTCCAGGCTGATCATGAAGAGGTTGAGGATGGAAGCTGTGCACAGCATGACGTCCAGACTCATGTAGATGTTGCACAAAGTGCTGCCAAAGGGCCACTGATGGGTGAGTTCATAGAAGGCAGAGAATGGCAGCACCAGGAGGCTCAGCAACAGGTCAGTGATGGCCAAGGAGACAATGATGCAGTTTGTCAGGCTGCGGAGCCGACGATCAAAGATGACAGCCAGGCAGACAACGATGTTACCACAGAAAGTGAACACAGTGAGGATGGCAAGGAAGGACCCGACCAGCACCTGCAGGTGGAAGCCCATGGCTTCTGGAGGGCTTGTGAGGTTGTTGCATGGAGCCATAGTGCAGTGGCATGGATGGAGATGTCCTGCTCTCCCTGGCTACTTGGAATAAGCCTCTACCAAGAAGCTTTGGAGTGCTTTTCAAACCTACCCTGTGCCTACAACGACTCTGGAGAACATTACAGAGTCACTTCACATGCTCAACCTTGTATGCTAAGAATGACATAGTCTAGGGAAAGATGGAGGCCTGCAAATTGCTTGTGCTCATCGGCCCCACCTGGGAGCTCAGTGCTGCAGCTGATTCTCTGCAGCTGCTGTTGATGGGTTTCAGCTGCTCCCTTTTCCTCTCTTGCCTTTTCCTTTCCTTTGAGAGAAGAGTGGGGTCAGGTCCTGTGTGGTCTCACTCCTCTGTTGCTTTCTCTGTGCATTTGTGTTGGAAAAGTTAAGAAGGAAACTGGGCTACATGCCCACCCTGCTGGCAGTGCTTCAAACTGGGACAGAGGTTTGCTGCCTCCCAAGGAGAACCTGGAAAGACAAGGCCAAGTCAGAGCTACAGTGGGTGAAGGTCCTTCAAGCAGCCCCCCTCGGACCCCTTCTGGCTGCAGGTGCATCTGCTGCTTGCTGGGTGCTCAGCCCATTTAGACCTGAACTGGAAAGTCCTTTGGGAGTCAGGAACATCAGTCCCTGCCTGCCTCCCTTCTCCAGCCCCTGAGGGTGACTATGTAACTTATGGGCAGGATGTTTAAAGGCACTGGGTTCCTACAGGCTTGTGGTAAAAAGGGCACTGGGAGGACATGAGGAAAGAGTCTTTCCCCAGAATTTCTAAAGCTCGACTGTGCTGGTAAAACTAAGCACTTGCTTGCAAAATTTCACCTTAGTAATTGCATTTTGGGCAGTCCTTTGGCAGCCCATGCCTTGTGTTGGTCCCTTACGTCAGCACTGCTCTGGCTCACGCGGCCCGGAAAGGAAATCATTGCTTTGCTCTGCTCGGGCTCCTAAAAGGAAAGAGGAACCACTTTGCCAGTAATGAAATATCTCAGGGAGGAGATGACTAGAAACATTCCTTGCAGACTTATTTTTTATATCTATTTTCTGTCTGAACATAAAAACAAAAAGCTGTATTTTACAAGGGCAGAAACAACCTGGCAAACTCCTCTAACTTGCAAAAGGGGCTTTTAGCAACCGATAATGTTGGGTCTCCAGGACCACATTGCTGCTAGATTCAAAGGGCTCTCGGCTCCTGCATGACTGCAAGTGGCACCTGAGTCTGGAAGGCTCCCAAAGGGAAACTGAGGCACCCAAATGACAAGTGAGAGAGGGCACCAGAGACAATCTTAGGAGTCAGGACTGCCTGTCCCTGGCTCCTGCCATGGGGCTGCCGGTGCTCCTGGTGTGGCCTCACCTCCCTCGCCGTTCCTGGGCGAGGTGACTGGGGCTCGCCTGCCTCTGCCGCTGCGATTGCTCTGGGCGATGGTGTGGGAGGCCTGGCTGCCCCAGGATCCCCGCGGCGGGGAAGAGAAGCCCTCCCCGGGGAAAGGCTGCGGGTGAGGGAAGGGCTGATTCTCAGCAGGGCGCAACAGGCTGCTGGGACAGAGCAAATACAAGAAACTCCAGCCCTGGGAGAGGATAGAGGTGACATTTTAAGGTTAAACTCACTCTGCGAGAAAAAGACCGTGACATAGATCAGGCTGAAATCACCTGAAGAGTATTTGTGTTCAAGGTTGAAGGCACGTGGGCCAAGCAAGGCAGTATACCTGAGAGACTCCTGAGTAAATAACCACTGACTGCTGAGAACCGTGGGCTGGAAAGGTGGGGACGGGACCACTGGGATTAGAGAGGATACCTGCAGCCCTGCTCTTTCCCAGGGAACTGGAGACGAACGAGAAGTGATGAACCAGCCCACAGGAGGCAATCTGGTGAGCGGAGCAAACTCGCTATCAGATGGCGGTCCTCTGAGTCTGGGCACTGGGATTCAGCCTGCCTGGAGATGGATGCAACGCCTTCAGCCGCGGCAGGCACGTGCAGCGCGGCTCCTCGCCTCCTGCTGCAGCACAGGCTCTTGCCATGGAAAGCTCTTTGTTCGCGCACAAAAGAAGTGCGGAGCAAGCTGAGCGCTGCCTGCCCGCTGATGGCAGTGATGAGAACAGGTTGTTCTTAGAGAAGGGTATTTCCAAGTGAAAGGGATGTTTTTTCATTGCTCCCAATGTGCTGGAAATGGCAGGATAAATTATAGGGGGAGTGGCACACTCAGAAAATGCTGTGGGTGGATCACAGCCTCCTGTGTAGCTGCTTTGCCACACATCAACAACCTGCTCCTGCCACCAGCTCTTGCAGCGCACGTGGGCTCTCCTGGGCACTCAGCTCCAGAGCCGGTGGCTCACAGCGGTTCGGCTGCATCAGCGCGCTCRGCACCAGCCACAGATTGCGGGAATCTGCTGCTTTCCTGCGACTCCAACACCACGGAGAATYCCGGTTACACTGCCTGTGTCCAGAGGTGCTGGATGAGCCCATCACAGCACAGCATCCTCCTTCCCTGCCAGCACAGGGTTTGGACTTCAAGCCCCCTTGTATGGACTTGTATTTCACATCCCGCTGTGCAGTCAGCAGCCTTGGCAGCCCCAGGGCCTGCACTGCAGTCCCTGCCAGAAGTAGGTTCATTTCTTATTGCTTTTCTAATTAGTTCAGCGCAAGAAACGGGCACTTTCTTTTTTTCTTTCCTTAGGCGATCTCTCTTTTCTTTCCWTAAAACCCTTGGGAGTTTGCTCTTCCACAGGATGGAGCAGGACCTGCCGCCAGCCAGGCAGCCATGGGATGCAGCGCAGCAGCCTCGTGCTCAATCCTGGCAGGGCGCTTGCAAAAGCAAGACCCTCCCTGTGGCATGGGGTGAGCAGATGATCCCATATCCCCTGGCCAAATGATTGCATGGAAACCTTCCCCCAAATGATTGCAGTCTCCGTGCCTGGGCACGGCTTTGTGGGAAAAGCAGCCCAGAGAGCTGGCTGAGGAGCAGGGCCGCAGGGTCGGCCTGCTGCCGTCAGAAGCCTGGCACGGTGCAGTCCCCTGAAAAACATACCAAGTTCGGGGCTCTCGCCTGCCCCTTCCAGAGCATTGCTGCTCTGGTGACTGCACATCTGCCGCCTGTTCTCCGCTCATTTAACTCACGGCCACCTTTCACACAGTGCGGCTTCAGCTCCCATTGTATTTCGGTAGAACAGGTTTGTTTCCTCCTTGACCTATGCACGGAGCAGCTGTTTCCCTTGACAGCTGTTCTAGCAAAAGGCTAAAAAAAATCATGCTCTTGCAGCCCTGTCTCCTAAAGCAGCTTGTGCATTCACCTGCCTGGACCTGCTCCTGGTCAAAATCACCCCTGGCATGGAGGGACCAGAGCAGGGCAGCGCTTCTGGGAAGTCCTTCCAGCGCCTTTTCCAGTGGCGCTAGTACTCTGACGGATGCTCTCTCTTCTGTGAAAACTTGTCTGACACATCCTAAGATTGCATTTCTTTCCTTACAGCTATCCTGGGGTTGCCTGAAAGCCAGATATTTCTCCTGTGCTGTTTTCAACCGCTGAGTCCCAGCTTCAGGTAGCAATTTTTGCTGTTAATCCCTAAGCATATGAACTTCTGCCAAACCATTTCATTTCTGTCAATCTTCAGATCTTCTGGTTCTCCTCCTGTAGGATTTTTAGTCCCCCATTCAGTTTAAAACTTCTCCCAAGTTTCTCACCAATACATTTTCTTAGAGGACTCCTGGTTTTTTGAGCCCAGATTGCTAATGAAAGCCACTAAATAAAATTCATCTCAAGACTGATCTTTGAGGAGCTCCATTAAGAGCCTTCTCCAGAGCATTAATGATCCTTCCATTGTAATGTAATGTTATCTCCCATTAGGTAGTTCTTTAACTTCCTTACAATTCTTGTAGTAATTCCTGCCTTCTCCTGCCTGAATAGATATTTTCTGCTCTGTTGAAGACTGTGCACTTTGATCCACTGTGTTTCTGTTTAAAAYGTCTATTATCTCCTCTAGGGAGGGGGCTGTGATTCATATATGGTAAACTTCTGTTGCGTTTTATCCTCTTTTACTCCTACTCCTACTCCCCTGTCAACTCCATCCTTTCCTCGAGCATTGTTTGTTCCAGCGCTTTGTGCACTTTTGCAGCAGGGCTAATGGGAAGTAGTGCCTGTTTCTGCAGTACAGGTAATACATTTGTTGTTCTCCATTTATGTGCTTCCACTACTGGCACAATAGGTTTATTTAAAATCTGTGAAGAGCCTAGGTGCATCTGCACCACTGAAGGATGCAAGTGCAGAAGGAACGCTCAGGGAGCACTGAATGTGGCAGCCTGTCTTTGGGAAGTGTTCCTGCAACCTGAAAGGCCACAGACAGTGACAGTCGGTGGACTCAGGACAAGCCCCGCGTTAAGTGTTTTAGCTCCGTTCTGGGGGCCGGGTGGCTCTGCTCTCAGGCAGACCCTCTCTGCCTCCTGCTTTAGCAAGTTTTTGAGCAAAGTGCTGGCACAAGTCAGTCAGGAACAAAACAAATTCCCCGGCCTTGCAGCACTTGCAGCAAAGTGTCAGCAGCTTTTTCTAAAATTATGTTTGAGTGCTTCCAAAGATTAAACATCTGGGCACTCTGCGCATGGTGCTTCAGGCCGGGCTGTGCGGCACAGAGGAAGGGAGGGAAAGAAAGCGGCTCTGGTCTGAAAGAGGATGTCTGTGGTCTGATGGCGGGAGCGGGAAGGGACGGGAGCAGCAGGGACCTTTGCAAACGGGCTGTTTCCACCCTGCTGCCAGAGCCGTGAGCCTGTCTCACAAGTGGAAAAGGCCAAATTTGCCAGAATCGAGGCTCGAGGACTATGTGAGAAGGAACAAGTGTGCGAGCAGCACACAAACTAGCTTGCCCTGCCGTCTGTGGGGGGCTTTGCTGAGGCTGTGGGGTCGTTTCTGGTTTATGTCTGAGCAGCCTTTTTGGAAGATCCCTCCTCCCCGCACTGTCCGTCCGGCTCCGCGTCCCCTGGCATCCCTGTGCACCACTTTCCCGCGCCTCGGCGAACGCCACTGCTGAACTCTGCTGCCTTTTCTCCCTCTCTTCCTTGCAGGCGCGTGCCTCCCCGCCGCTCCCCGCGGCAGTGCTGCCCGCCCGCAGAGCGCCCATCCGCGCCGGGCGCCCCGAGCCCTCCTTCGGGTGCGGAGAGGGGACGCGGCACACGCGCAGTCGCGGCTCCGCTAGTCCGAGCCCCCTCTAAAACTCTGGGCACCGCTGGGGCTGCGGGGGGACACCGGGGTCCCCCGTGGCTGCAGTTCCCCAGCAGCTTTGCCCCTGCCCCGCGGGTTTGCCCTGCAGCCCTGTGCTCTCTGCGTCCTGCTCCCAGCCTGACCCTGTCCCCGCTCACCCCCAGGAAGCCAGGCACATAAAAGCGCAACGCGGGAAAAGGCAGGAACGAAATACTCCGACTTGCCCAGTTGTTTCCTCCTGATAAAGATGCGTCGGCCRGCTCCGAGGGTCTCCTTCGGAGCGCTGGTGTGGGGGATATCAGGCTCTGAGTGACACCCGGCGGCAACTGCTGCCCATGGGGTGAGCGGAGGGGCCGGGGGAGCAGGACGCAGCCCCCTCCCCATCGGGGGCTGCCTGCCCTCCGTACGCTCCCGGGGGGAAGGTCCTGGCTAGACRGGGGGCTCTGCAGGTAAGAGAGACTTCAGGGCGCCTGAACACAGAGAGAGCAGAGATACGCGGAAACCAACAGCCAGCATCTGAAAAGTTTCCTCTGCAAAGGTTTCACGAGAAAGGTGAAACTGAAAATGCAGGTGCGGGGCTCACGGGCGCTGCTGGAGCAGCAGGAGTTACCGCACAAGTCCTTGGATTCTCCTTCCTGCCCTAAACAAGCCCCCTGGCCGGCGGCACAGCCRGTCGCACCACTCACACCCTTTCACATGGCTCCGGAGGCCGCCGCGAGAGCCAGCCCTGGGCGAGACGGGGCTGTGCYGGCACCCAGCCCTGCGGGGCCGCCGTGCCCCTGGCCGGGGCCACCCGTGCCCCGCAGACCCCAGCTGGCTGCTGCAGCGCCGAGGGAAGGGAAACAGCCCGGGCAGCTCCGTGCAGAAGTTGGCTTGGCAGCCAACCTCGCGGAGAGGTCGCTGCTCCGCTCCTGCAACTGCTTGGGCAGGGCAGGGCGCTGCCTTCGTTCCCTTCCTCGTCCCACTGATCTCCTGGCTCCATCGGTCCCCACCAAGTCCCCAAACTGCACTCTGCTCCGGCCAGGGTGGGAGAGACGCGGCGCGAGGGTCTGCTGAGCGACAGCCTTGCTCTGACCCAAGGTGGCCCAGCGCGGGGTGCTCAGCACACCCCCGGCTGCGGCAAGGACCCCCAGACCCCTGAGATCTCACCTGCGCAGTGATTTACCAGTGTAACAACCAGCAGAAGAATAAAGCAAAAGCTTTACCTGGGAAGGGTCCCCACGGCCGCGCAGAGCAGGTGGGAGCCCTTCTCGGCGGTGCTTCCTCCAAGTTTCAGCTCGGGCGCCCGGCTCGGCTGGGGAGGCGCGAGCGAGTGCGCGGCTAGCGGCGGCTGCCTGCCTGCCTGCCTGCCTGCGCTCAGCAATATCCAGGCAGCGTGGTGACTGCAACATGAGTCAGACCACAAGTGGGTGGGACCAGAGCTGAGACCTCAGGCATGGAGGTTATCATCCGGCAAATTTGAAACGCTGAGAAGGAGCTGCGCTCTGGGCACGTGGCGTGGGGGACCGTGCTGAGCTGCGCCAGGCAGAGAGAGGGGCTGAGGGYGACTTCTGCCTCCTGCTGCAGCTCCCTCGTGTGCTGCCAGCGCCTTCCTTGTGAGCGTGAAGGCTTTGGGGTCCTCGCTGCTTGCTCGCCACGTGGAAAGACCTGAACAGGTCTCCGCAGCAGGCACACGCTTGCCTGCTAGAAGGAGGTCTGAAGCTGTGACTTTCTCTAAGCTGTGACCATCTCTAAGATGGCTCAGAAACCACAGAGAGGATCAAGGCTCTCTGGCTGCACTGGGAAAAGATAAGGAAAAGGGGGATTATCTGCAAAGTGTGAGCTGGGAATTGGAGCCCGGCTGGCAGGGTGCAAATTTGCTCCTTTTGCAACTCGAGGCAACTCACGCCCTGGGAGCAGGAGAGGCTCCTGCTGCAGGGCCAGCGCTGGTGGTGCAGACATGTGCCAGCAAGCAAAGGCTCCGTGTACTCTGTGCCAGTGGCAGGGACCATCCGGTGCCGGTCATCTTTCCTGCAAGGCTGCACTGGCCTGTGCCGGAAATTGCCCTCTGCATRTGCGATGGCAGGGAGGAACTGGGACAAATGACAAACAGGCAGTGGAAACCTTTCGTGTCTCTCAGATCTATCATCTGTGGGTTTCAATGCACTGTGCAAATATCAGCTGCCAGGAYAGCTGTGCAAGAAGCTGTTTCCCCTTTAAGGTCTCCCTCTAGAGCGGAGCCTGTCCCCAGTCAAAAGGAGAGCTCTGTCGGAGCGTGGCCCCACTGGCATGGCGTGGCCCAGGGACAGCAACCCTGGCAGCAATGCGCTGAGAGCAAGGTGCTTCAGTCCCCTCCCGCCACCCTCGAGTCCYCGACCAAACAGCCAGGGACTGACTTATGTATGGCTCTGCCAGGGGGACGTGGCCCCTGGGCTCCCCGAGCTGGAGCGAGCTGGAGCCTCCTGCTAGGTCAGCCCGGCTGAGACCTCTCCACACCCCGCGCCGAAACTGCGAGCGTGTCACAGCCTCCCTCTCAGTCAAACGGGGATGCTGGTGGCACCGGCACATAGAGCAAAGTGGCTTTGATGTGTTTATCTGCACACACCAAAGCAGAGATCTAACTTTAATAAGCTTATGAACTGCTGAAGCTCGAGAGCCTTCCTGCTGCTCTGCAGTCCTTTGAGGTGTCCGCACACGGGAGACGTGAAGTGGCTGCTGCACACTGCGTAAGCAGCCAGCCTGCGCGGCATGGAGCAGAGAGCCACTGCTATGGGACCTCTCCCTTTATACAAGTTTCAAATCTGCTCAGGAATGTCCTTGCAAGCTAAAATTGTTGTTGTGTTGATTTATGCTAAGGCCTGCCCCTTGGCTCTCTTCTAGGAGGGATCTTTTGTCTGGAAATCTTTGGAAGGGAAGTGTGATGGAGGAATAATTGCCTCTGGTTATCGATGATGCATCACTCCCTTGCCCTAATCCTTTCCAACAGATTTAATGGGTGCACTAGGCTGCCGTACTCAGTGTCCAGACTCAGTGTCACGCTGCCACAGCTGCACAGCTCCCTGGAGCCGAGGAGCTACCTGTGCACAATCCCCTCTGCACCGTGCAAATCTGCCAGCTCCTCTGAGGACACTCTGGGGACGCGTCATGTGGCCACACAGTGCACAGTGACAGAGACACGGCCCATGGGGCCAGGCTGCCGGGTCTGTCCCCAGCTGAAATCCCTCGGCCCCAGCTCTGCAGAAGGCTGTTGCATGCCGGATGCTGGTGATGCAGCACCGGAGCAGCCCTGGGGTTGCAGGGCTGTCTGGAGTGTCAGACGCAGGGAAAGGGGATTCCCACTTCGTGTGGAAATCCAGCACTTCTGCAGTCTCCTGACCGCAGGAGATGCCGGCAATCTGACCTTGTGTAATGACTGTGTGGTTATAAAGCTCCTGAGGGGCCTCTGGGGCTGGTGTGCYGAACCTGAGTTAACTGCAGAACATAGCGCTGGAGATGTGAGAAGTGCAGCCTGCACGAGCCATGCGGCGAGGTGCAGCGAAGAAGTTGGTCCTAGAACCCAGAGCTGCTGTGCAGGAGGCATTGCTGCTGGCAAACGCTGCTGTGCACTGCGCATCTGCAGGAGCAACCTGGGAAGCGGCAAACATAATACCCGGAGAGCTCRAGTCTGGAAAACATCAGTGGTGACAAGCTTCACACGAGAAAGAGGCATTTGGGAGTCATCAGACCTCGYGGCTGACCCACCATGTGTCTGGGCAGTGCAGCCGCCTCTGTGTAATCAGTGTGCYGGGGTCTGCAGGTCTGCGCAGAGCACAGAGCAACTGCAGAAACTCATAAATTGGGACAATCCCCAAGTAGGCTTTGCTGAGCAGTGGAGTGATTAATGAGTCAGGAAATGGAAAGGATGGGCCTTCAGAGGTCTTGCATCTGCGTGCGTATGTATAAAGCAGCAGCTATTAAAGGCCTCAACAATGCTGGAAGTTGGGTTGCTGGGAAAGTGCAAGGGAAGCCATGGAAAGGCTGGGACRCCAGAAATAGGGATATGAGATTTGGCAAACACAGGAGCTCCTGCAAAACCCTGGGTGATGACAGCTGTGTCCAGAGAGGCAGCCAACATGGGAGATGCCTGGCACGACCGCATGTGGCAGCTCAGCTCCCAGAAGGGCTTGGAGGTGCTGTTCTCCACTTCTCTCTCCAGCACAGGCTGGATTTGGAAAAGTCAAAAGTTGAGGGATGGAGGGCGAGGGAAGGAGCTGGGCGCCAAGGTCCCCATTGCCTGGACTCGTGCCCTACCCTGGGCACAGGGCTGCCTGCCCTGGACGTTGCGTGAGCAGAAGAGGTGCAGGAGCAAGGAGAAGGGGGCTCTAAGGGAAGGGAYGTGTGCCGCAGCCTCCTCTGGCCGGGTCTGCGAYGCACCTGGGAAGAGACAGCCTGTGGCTCGAAGCTGCTGCTTGAGTCCCTGCCAGGAGGTCAGCGACCACGGTGTGAGAAGCAGAGCCAGCAGYAGCAGAGTTTTGTCAGGAAGGCTGAAATTACCTAGAAAACAACGCTTCTGGGGCACGGAGCAACTGCTCAGGAGCAGCAGGCGCTGGCAGACTGTGCGCTGGGCAGTGTAAGTTGTGACGGGCTGGAGGGGAGTCCCGCTGGCTTTAAAGACACGAATGTAAACTCTGGCAACAGACCCTGGGATCGGAAAAAGGAACAAGTGCTGGAGTTGTTTCCTTTGGAAAAATCAAAGCTAAAAATCCACAGAAAGGTCCTGACCTGGTCACAGAGCCTGGATAGAYGGGAGAGGCCAGTAGCTTACCCACATTATCAGAGCACTTGATTTCCACTTGATATATGATAAAAATAAAAGACAGAGACTTCCCAGATTTGCAAAGTGCTGGGTAATTTCTTTTTCTTCTTCTTTTTTTTTTTTTTAACCAATACATTCCAGTGAAAACCCAGTCCTGGAAAAATGCTAAACAACAACAGAAATCTCTGATTTTCCCTGCTTGGGGATGTGAAAGATCCCCCATACTTGTGGGAAATAATAAATATCCCAAGGAAAGGACTTGTGAAACAGCCTCAGTGAGTCCAACACCAGGGTCCAGCCCACTCAGCTCAGTCGTGCAAAGAAACGCTCTGTGCGAACAGATCCGGCCAGCTCCCCCTGACAGTGTGAGACCCGCGCTGGTTTGTGGCTGGGGTCCAGAGCAATATCCTGTCAGAAAAATCTTGCTCGCATGTGCGTATTTGGACTGCCATAAATATCAGCTATTCCAGGGATATCTCTGTCCAAAGGCATTTTTCTGGGACACGGCCAGCGCATCCTGGAGAGCAAAAGGGTGCTCAGGCCTTTCCCTCCTCCTCCACTGCTGGTGCCGGGGAGGCTGAGCAGGGCCCCGTCTGCAGGAGGGCAGGCAGTGACGTAGGGGGAAGCTTTCTTAAGTTTCTCTTAAGTGCAGAGTGAGGGTGTTAAAGGTTTATTTCCAGGTTGCTGGTCTATTTGTGTTACACAAAACTCTCCAGGACTGGTGGGTCCTTCTGTCTTATGCATCCTACAGATAGTTTTGAAGGAAGAGGCTTAAGAGTAAGCGGATGCAGATTGCTTGTGATCAAACTGGTGTGTGGATGGCTTGAAGCCTGTGCAGCACAGGGTTCCCATCCAGGCTTCCTGGGAAACTTCCAGCCCTGGGACCATCTTTGGGAAGCTGAGGGTTGAGGACTGTTTTCCCGTACCTTGTCCAAGGGCTAGGGAGGGTCTGAATGCAGCTGTTCCCAGCAATATGGTGATAAATTAAAACTTTATGGCAGGCAGAGAGCAGGCTCCCCCATACAGGGAGTACGTATGACTCCTGTAGAGGGTTTCTCATCTCTTTGATGCACTGTAAAGAGCAAGAGGAAAGCCTGAGGTCCGTGGGAGGCTGCGACAGCCCTGCCCCATCGGACCACAAGGCTCGGAGGCGAGTGTGAGCGTTTGTACAGCGCACACAGATCAGCCCATGTGCAAGAAGCATTCCCAGAAAGTGAGCAACAGACTATGGCTTTGAAAAATGGTTTGTTTTTTTTTAAAATAGGCTTTTTCATTAAACCTGCTGAATGCAATCATCAATGTCCTTGTTTGCCTGATGAATGTTTAATCCTGCTCCGAACACTGCTGAGATCACAGCCAGGGTGATATCTGGTGGCAGCAGCTGAATTCTGGGCTATGCAAAGCTGTTCCTATCTCTGGGTACGGAGGAGGACAAGCTGCTGGCTGCTCCTGGTCCAGCAGCAGGGCAGGAGGATGGGATGCTCCAGGCTGTGGTGGTGGTCCCAGGCTGTTCAGATACCTGCAGTGTTTTGGGGCTCTCTGTCAGGATGGCTGGCCAGTTTTTGTAGGTATCAGCTGTTCTGTTTCAGCTTCAGACTGGTGAAGTCTGGTCCACATATCTATGTGCCTGCCCTGAGGCTGTTTTGGTGTTTGGGGCCCACCTCGTTCCACCAAAAGCCTCTCTGCCCAAGTCCCAGCGCTCCCACAGTGCTTTCTTGCAAAGCTGGTGAGAGGCTCTGTGGCTGGGCAGCGGGCGCAAGCGAGAGGATTAACGAAACGCTTGCTGGCAGTGTGACCATGAAGGTGCCGGCGAGGAGCACAGGGCGGAGGTGCAGGCGTTGCGCAGGTGGGCTGTGGGTGTGGGCCGACATCCCCCCAGGGGCTGCGCTGGGGACCGTGCTGTCGTCACCTTCATCAAGAAGAGGATCCTTCTGCCCTGACTCAGAGTATGTTAATGTCATCCATAACACGTGGGACTTCTTGCAGTCCCAGGCTTGATCCTGGCTGATACCAGGCTCCTTGTCTTCTGTATGTAGGAGGACCTGGAGCACCTACCAGTAGGAGCAAAGCCAACTACTGACCTTCTTCAGGGAGATCTTAATAGCTGAAAAGCTCCATGGGAGAGAAATAGAAATGATAGAGGCCTGCAGGTTATGTCCTATGAGGAAAGACTGAAGGGATTTTGAAGGGGCAGAGATGATAACCTTCAGATATTTCCAGTTTTGCCGCAAGGAGGGAGCGTAGGAGTTTCCTACTCCTGAGAACAGAAGAATTGGCAAGGGCTTAAATTGCAAAAACTAAGATTAGTTCAAGCTTATTCATCATAAAGAGAGTCACATACTGAAAAGAATTGCTTAAGGAGGTTTAGGTTGGACAAACCTCTCAGTAAATGGTTTAGGTAGCAGTGATCTTACCAGGGGGCACAGTTTGGGCTGGAAACGTTAAGGAAACCCACTTCATAGCACTTGGTACTTGGAGTAGACCCACCAGGCTGTGGTCAGCGTGTACAGCTGGCCAGGAAGGAGGACGATCTCTCCTTAGAGCACAGAAGGCTGTGTACTGGGTGCAGACAGTAACACTGCACTTCCCAGGACTCAGCATGGGACTGGAGAACCTGCAGAACGCATTGCCAGCAGCACATGCGTGACCACCCCTACAGTGCTTTCACCTCTTTAGTATATACGGTCCATACGTGCCACGAGTTTCTGCCAACCRTCAACACTGGAAAGGCTGCAGCAGCTCAGAGCTAACGATCTGGCGTCCAACAATAGTCACCTATGAAAAATGTATAAGCATGTGGCGAAACTTCCACAGAATGTTCCCCTGCAAACTGCAAGCTGAGACTTGTCACAGGCGCTTGGTTACAGCCACACTTGCAAAAGAAAGCAGCCTCTTGCTGTGCTAAGGATGAGCTCTCGCCAGGTAGACTGGTAAGACCCTGTCCTGCCTGATTTGGGAGGTATGAGAGCTGACCTGGTGATGAAAGAAATTCCCAAATATTTCTTTCTCTTACACAGCCTGGAATAAGGCCAAACACGTAGGACTGGAAACTCTCTCCAGACAATTAATTATTGCAGACAGACAATTTGTTAAGCAAGAGAGGCTTTTAATTTGTAAGAGCTCATCTATTCTTATTGTATCTTTTAAATTGAAGGAAGTAGGGTTGATCAAAATAGACTTGGAATAGAAGATTTTAATTTACGGGCTATGTTTGATGCGCTGACAAAAATAGGAAGCAGCCTTCTGAGAAGAGCATGCTCTCCCCAAAATCTGACTGTAGTCTGCAGAGAGTGCTCAAGAACAATTCAATTAATTACAAATATGCTTGAAAATCTTTTAGCAAAATTCAACTGGACTTGCTTGGAAAAGGCAGGACTGTCTCTTTGCTAATTGCTGCCCAGGCGCTGATTCCCTGCCTGCGGGGCTCTCGCTGTCACAGCATGGGATGCCCGGTGTGGAGGCAAGGCTGCCAAGGTTTGGGACAGGGCAGGTAGCGGTAAGCTAAGGCAAATCCCAACGGTGCTGACCCCACTCCTATTTCTTTGCTGTCCATGTCCCTGCTGGATATAGCCTATGATTTCATCTAGATTTCTGGGGTGAGACCTTTCTTTTTATTCTGTGTTTGTACAACACTCCACAGAGGGTCCTGCTCCAGGGATGGGAGCTCTGACAATGCAGATAATGCTCCCCAACTCAGGATGCTCCAGCTGGTTGGTGTGGGGGGGGTCCCAAAGTTGCTTGTGTGGTGTTGCAGAACACAATGTCATCAGAGCCCCGTTTTCACATGTATGAAACCAGCTCTTCTCTTGTAAGAAGTAATGAACCTGCAGGCATAAATCTGGACCTAGGCAAAATATTCTGCCTCCTCAGAAGCCCTGCCTGAAGCTGAGGAAGTCACATCAGTCTTTTAGCAAGAGAAAAGTTATTAAATGTAAGTGTGCCTTGTGCTTCCATAGTCCCACTGAAGAAACCGTGGTTCTGTGACCCAGGAACGTATGGGAAGCCTCATCAAATTTGGGTTATGCAAAGGATGGGAGAAAGGACAGTGCAATTTCATTGGTGGTGTGGCAGGGCTGGTGTGCACGCTCGTGCAGGGTCCCGGCCAGCCTGCTCTGCTGTGTCCCTGCAGCCTGGTGTAGCGACTTCTTTCGCCTTGTCCTTTGCCTAGACCCCATGGCTGGCCCCCAACGTGCGAGGTGCTCAGTGAGGGAAGCGTAAGAGAGCCCAGGAAAGACACTCAGACAAAACTCTCATGTTTTTCCCAGTGCTGAGCTGAGTGCAGAGATTTGAGGACTCTGTCATTTGTGGTGGAGAGCGAGCAGAGCAGCACTGGCAGAGAGCAGGCTGCAGGGGCAGGCGTCAGCACCAGGGGCCAGTCTTGCGCCCATCCAAGTGTGTGTCCTGGAAGCAGCTGGACTTGAACAGCAGACAGAGCTGATTCCCATGCATTGCCCTTGCGAATACCCAGGCTCAAGGTCACCCCGGCACTGCTCGTGTCCTGTTTTTTGCGATGTGATGTTGGAAGGGCAGTGGCTTCCTGCAGCATCTCCCCACACGACTCTTGCCCCGAGCTGCCGCACAGCTCTGCTCGAGATGGGGACAGCACGCACACCCTGCTGCTCTGCCCGGGGGAGGCTGTCCCAGGGCTCACCATGCCCCGCATTAGCTTGGGAGGGCACATGGGGCATGCCTGGCTCTGCTGCCCCGGTTGGCCACCTAGCTGCCAACAGAGGAGCTGGAGCTCATGTAGCAGAGGGAATTGCACAGGGAGCATTTCCAGTTTAGCATCTTTTCATCAGAAAAACATGGGTTCTTCAAAGCCGACAGCCTGCGTAGAAAAGGATGAGTTTTGACCGGTTCTCCTTATTGCACTTGTTCTTTTGAAGTACCTATATTTAGAAATCTTTGTGAAGTCTCACTCTGGCACTTTTCAAAGTAGAATGGTTCATTTTTTTTGCTTTGAAACAACTTATTTAGAAATTTGTGCTCATCTGCAGCATAACAAGTAGGTTGGACATTAGAAAAGGCTGGAAATGGAAGTGAAATGACCCCTTCTGTCATTTAGAATAACTAATTATAAAATATATTGAGATCCCAGCTTTCCCAACTTTCCCAGTTCAAGATGGGAATCACTTTTTTTTAAGGCTGTGCATGGAAGCCATTTCTTGTCTAATTTAAAAATTACATGAAATAGCYACTAACTGGAAATTAAATGCTGCTTTCTTTACAAGATGAGAGACTTTCCCAAAATGATGCATTGCTCCTCAAGGACTGCAGGTCCGTTGAGAATAAGCTTGCTGTGGAGATGGTATTGGATGTCTTGAGGAGAGGAGCCAGCCCTCAGGCAATTCAATTGGAAGCAGAATCAACTTTGTTTACTTCAGTTTAAGAAATAATAATCTGCAATGAAGTGAAGGCAAAAGGGAAAATGGATAGAAATTGAATTAGAGCTGTGCTTGTTCCATTATTCCCCTGCAGCTCTCTACATGCTGAACCCCCGGCCAGGCCCAGCCTGCTTTCCTGCCACATCTGAAGCTGGCCTTGCAAGGCAGAGATAGGTGTTATGGGGGGGGGGTAGTGCTATGGGGGTGCACGTTTCTTGCAGGGAGGGTGAGAAATTCAAAAGTAATTTGCTCCAAATAAACAAAACAGGACCACTGGTGGAATATGCAGCAACTGCCTGTTAGCAATGGGAGCTGTGCGCGCTGGGTCTGCGTTGTGGCATTAGATTAGCATAGCTGATTAGGCACATTGTGGTCTTGGCTTTTGGCTTAGCGGAGCTGGGGATTTTCCTAGAAATGTCTAGAAATCAGATGGCAAATCAAGTGCTTCAGTTATGGAAAGGAGAATTAACACTCACATATACTCCAAAGACAGGAAGGAGCTGAAGGGAATGGGATATTTCTTAAGTATTTTTGGCTGGGACCAAAACTGGTCCCAAGTCATGAAGTTGGGATGTTCCCACAGTGGCACTCGAAGGCTCTTGCTTCAGGTGGGGCGGAGGTGGCAGTGCCCCTGTGCAGTAGGTGCGTGCACAGGGGTCGGACAGCCCCAGCCCCACCGGCACTGCTGGGGCTGGGCATCCTCCCGTCACAGGCGAGGGAGCTGCCACAGGGTTATTCCACCTTCTACCCTTTTTGCCATCCCAGGCAGGCAGAGAGGACTGCTGCATCCCTTCAGTGGGGTCAGGGTGTGTGAGACTCTTCCTTGACTCTGCCCCACCATTATTCCATTCAGCGGGGTACCAAGGTCTCAGTCACATGGTCCCAGGGCAGACGTGTGGGCTGAGAGCAAGCCGTGACCCAGGCATGATGATGGGAGCTGTGCTGACCAAGCACAGGTTGAAGGGATGATGGCTGGATTTGCACTTTGCCATGCTGAACGTCCTCTTTTTCCACTACGCAGATCCTCAAGTCACCTATTTTTTCTTGTGTGAGATCCAGATCTCCATTTGCCTGGGACCCTTAGGCCAGCAAACATGGTGAGCACAGTCCTATTTTTGTGCTGAGATCATTCATGAAAATCTTTGCCAAGCCAGGTCTTAGACCCTGCCGTAGCCTCCCCAGTCCAGGCCCTGGCCATTGGCAGCGCTCTGTCCTACTCCCTCCAGCTCTGATTCCAGCGAGATGTGGATCTGCTTCACAGCCCTTGGACTAATCCCCGTCTCTCCCAGGTTATCGGAGAGCTACTGGTGTGGTGCTCTAGCAAATGTTTTGCTGCAGCCAAGGTAGATTAGACCTCCTTCATTCCTCCCATTTACTGAGGCAGCTATCTTATCTGAGAACAGTATCAGGCTGTATCTGGCACTCTTGTGGTAATGGAAAATGGGCTGATACGCCCCAAAGCTCCAACTGCCCCTTTCCTCGGACTTTGCTCTGAGCCTGGCATGTGACACAGGACACCACAGTGGTCTGTAGTTGATCAAGTGGCATTTTGCCCTCTCTTGAGTTGAGGTGCTATATTTTCTGTTCTCCTTTTGCTATGCTTTGTGAGCACTTTGATGGGTAGATTTGCAGTTTTAAGGGTCAGTTTTTCAGCACAGGGGAATAGGAACCAGTCACCCCCTCCCCCCCATGACTTGAGCTTGCTGCCCTCTGACTCTYGATCCCAGTGGGGATGTGACATTTTCCACTTCCATCTCCTCCTTCCTGTTACTCCTGTGTCCTTTGCACACCAATTGGACATTAGAAAAAGCTGGATCACACTTGGACTGACTTTAATCTGTACCCCACCATCTCTGCACAGCAGCTCCATTTCTTCTTTCCTTCTTTTCCTCAGATGTATATGGCTAAAACTTCTCTTGTAATTTGTTTTACCATTTACCAACCAATTCAGCCTGACCTTTGCCCATTCTCACTTTATGTCTTGGGTGTCTCAAAACATACAGGTAGACTGTGTTTTCTTTGCAGCACAGTCCTTTTTTCCCCATTTCTTATCAGCTCTCTCTGTCCTTTTATGTAATTATTTCCTTGGCCAGCACAAGAGCTACTTCTGGGCTTAAAAGACAGATTCCATAGATCAAAGGTGCAAAACCACTAAAAGAGATTCCAAGCTGTCTCTGTGTGCAAGTGCCCAGACTTGCAGCCCCCCCGTTTCCATACTCAGGGCTGCACCATGCCAGAGTCCATCTGAAAGGCAGCCCTGGGCATGGTGCTGGGCTGGGGCTGAGCGGTCGCACAGGGGCGGAAGAAGGACCACAGCAAAGGAAGTCCCTCACTCCAGGGGCAGGATGAGAGACAGTCGCAGTGGTCTATTTTTATCTAGTTGTCCTCTATTTCTGGGGAGCCTCCGTGTACCAAGTGATGTTCAGAGCTGTGGCTTGGCTGCCCTTCTGTTTTTGTCCATCCACAAGCTTTGCTCTACTTTTGCATTGGGGGAGGGAACAGGAAGAAAGATCACCTGCCCTTCCTCGTGCTGCTTTTTTTTTTAAGCTGTGAAATCTAACACAAAAATCAGCCCTGGCCATCTCACGGGGCAGAATGAGATCATGAGAACTGGGCTGGATTTGGGGCATGTGGGTCCCAGAAGATTCATTAGGGAAGGAACGGTAATGCAAGGCTGAAGGCAGCTAGACAGCACTGTTTTCTTTGGACACATGCTAGTGATAAAAAAAAGAAAGGCCCAAAGCCCCAGAGTTTCAGGAAGGCCAGCTCTGGGATTTGGAGCTGTGTACTAACCAGTTCATTAGTGAACCACCTGGGATCTTTTCTCTTTATAGCCAAAGGACAGTTTTCAATTAATGCCACTGAGACCACACTAGGGTCTTCTCTAAAAGCCCACATGTGCTTTGATGTGTTGGTGGCTCGGCGCAGGGTCAGTGCTTCTTCAGAAGAGCTTCCCTCCTGGGCGTGAGATCAAAGTGGCTCCCTCAGTGCTGGGGAGTCTCAGGAAACCCCTCTGCCATGCAGCCATGGCCAGAGAGGAGAGACTGKCTCGGCCGGAAGGGATGGCAGGGACTCCTTGACAGTAACTCCAGCCCATCAGCAGCCGCGGTGCACAGCCATGGCTCCAGCATGGCTCCAGAGTGGGAGGAAAACAGAGCCAGATGGTTCGTCAGTGTGTATATTTGAAATGAAATCACTGGTGGGTTATTTTGATAATCAAAATATTTGAATTAAAAAATCCTTAAAACTGAAGGAAATCATAATAATAGAAGTTTCACGCTGGAAAAGTCAAATGTTTCCTTTAGAAAATGTTGAAACTGGCTCTCATGGATTGTTCCGAATTGCTCCTATGC
Source organism: Apteryx rowi (assembly GCF_003343035.1). NCBI lineage: Eukaryota > Metazoa > Chordata > Aves > Apterygiformes > Apterygidae > Apteryx > Apteryx rowi. The sequence continues at coordinate 9,948,178 of NW_020448307.1, forward strand.
AGTTGCTGCTCCAAAAGAATTTGCTCCAGAAAGGAAGGGAAGGTTGAGCTCCTTTCCCACAGCGGCTTCTTGTGCCTGTACTGGAGGCTAAATCCAGCCTCACGGCAATGGAGGGATCTGCATGGGATAAACTAGCTCCCTGACGCCATGCAGAAAAAAAACTTTGGCAGACAAGCAAACAGCTACTCCTTTCCTCCCATAACCCCGTGCCTGGGGCTCTTCTACAATTTTGGACATCGTCTTGGGCAGAGAGGAATTTCATTCTGGCCTGTCATCTGGAGCAAATTTCTAATTCTTGTATTTGTGCCATGAGTCTGCAGATCCTCTCTCACCTCATCAGGAAGCTCTTGCCTTTCCTAGGCCAGCTTTAAAAATAACCCCCATGTTGCCAAATGGGATGACTGCTGTCAAGCTGCACCCCAGGAAACAGGTGTTTGCTGCCGTCATGGTGTGCAGGAGCAGCCGATTCTCAGCGTGGCCCCCCCGGCGCTCTCCTGTTCCTCCAGCTCTGTAGAGTGAAGCAACATCCATTGGCATCTTAACATCTGCTACCTTCACACAAACTTCTCTTCCAGGCCCTCCTCGTGGGAGTCGCTGGCTTTGACTCTCGTCCCATTGCTGGGGCTGTTCTGACTCAGTGCAAGGATCTTGGAGAAGGAATTGCTGGAGCACCATGGGGTAGGAGACATGTTCCATCTGCCTTGAATCAGGCGAAACATCCACAGAGGCCAAAGGCTGCTCCAGCAAACAGGAGTCTTTCACTTTGCTGCCAACACAACTGTTTTTTCAAGGCATAACTGTTGCCAGAAATCTGTGGAGTCAAGACCTGGTATTTCTCCACTTCTAAATAGCACAAACCCCACTCTGCTTTCTGCCAAGGAGAAAAGTTCTTGGCTCAGAGAATAAAATCAGGCAGAAAGAGAGAGGCCTATGGTTTCCTCTCCTATTTGGGAATGACAAACTGGGGGAGGAATTATCTTGCAGGGGTTGGGAGGTGGGGGCATGGCCTGGATGTGCTCTGGTCTGCCTATGGGAGCTTAATCCATGCTTGTTAGACGTTTCCAACCTGACTGTCCTCTGAAAGGGCTGGGCTCCTTCCCCCAGTGCCTTAGGCACTACTAACAGCATGAAGGGCTTGCTGCCACACTGCCTTTGCAGCTCAACACAACATTCATGCATAAAATCCCCAGGTAATTTACCCTGAGTGGGATCCTGTGATTTGCTGACATTCCTCATAAACTGAAATGAACATAAAAGAAATGAATGCAGACTTGCTAATTTGGAAACTCATTTTAAATAACTTCTCACTGATGTGGTAACGGTTAGCAGGGAGCCTCCATGATAAATAACAGTAGCTGAAATACTGAATTGGCTATAAATTGGCATGAAGAGGAATCCCATGCGTGAGGCTCAACTCACTGAGTTACTCCACATGCCACTGTCATCAGCAGCCATGGGTGAAGTCAGAGATTGTTCCAGCTGTATCGGGTCTTAGTAGCAGATGTCCTAACACACGCAGACTACAATATCATATGCATCCTCAAATGCCAGGTTTGCTTTACATTACTTGCTGCTTCTGGGAGCTGTAGGGCTTAACACCAGCAGATTATCYGCCTCCCTTCTCTGCCAAGCACTCCTCCATTCTAGCTGCTTGCTCTAATTGCTTATATAGTGTGAAGATCCCAAAGGGATCATTACTTTTCTGCACAGAATGCTTTTCTTACTCACGTTTCACATCATCTCCTGAAGGCATCCCTGAAACCAAGCACTGTTCCCTTGCAGGACATGGTGGTTTGCACCACTCACAGGGCTGCAGTGGTAGCAGGGAGAGAGCTGCTGTGCCCAAGGGCGATGCCAGACAGGACGTGGTGTTTGATACCTCTGTGGTCGTACCTCCATGGTGGGACTGCTGGTTATTGCTACCGCAGGGGACGTGAGATGAGCCAGCTCTGAGCAAATGCTAAAGGAGGTAGAGGGCCAGGTGCTGTGCTATAAGCAGCCAAAGGAGACTCACATCTCTTCAGAGGCCATCAGACAAAATAAACATCATTAGGATAAGAAAGTACCTAGCATAGAGAAAACTCCTCAGACAGCAGACTCTAGAAAATCTCCCCATATATGTAATTTCTGATGCCCAGATCTTTCTAGGGACATTCCCTCTTACAGGAGGAGCTGGTTCACAAGCCTGGTCCATGGTGGGTGTCTGCCGTTCTCAGCCAGACGTGAGAGGGAGGGAGGCAACTGGGAGGCTGCGGGATGTGTAAATGCTGGTGGCGAGAGCAAAGCGTGAACTCAGGCTTTCTCTGCTGAACATRACTGTTTTTGGAAGCTGGGAGTCTGACTTGTAATGAGGATGAAATTAGGTTTCTTTTCATGACATTTTGTCTTTCAAAAGAGCTGCTGCTGCTGCTCAGGTAGGTATGGTTGCAGCAACATGCTCACAGAGCACAGGACTTGCTTGTCGGTTGGGGAAACTGTGCTGTCAACACCACGAGCTTTGTTGATATGGGTAGCTAGGACATGACTCACCAACAACTTGCAAAGTTGTCTGCTTGGCGAAGACCTCAACTGGGTCCCAAAGGCAGCATCCACCAACGCTGTCCTGCAAAGCTATTGCAGTAGCAGACTGCAATTCTTCATCACTAAAAACTTTGACAAAAAATGTCTTTGTCTTTCGAAACCTTGCCCCACAGCGGTTGGGCACTGTGTGCTGGGATGACTCATGGCTCAGAGGACCGTTCAGCTTTCCAGGTAGGAATCTGGCCACTGAGAAATCTGACTCATCCCTATAAGCTAAGGCTCCCTCTTGAATTTCTTCCATCTGTGGGACCTCAGGCGGCCCCATCCACTGAGATRGTAAAAGTCTGGTTTTGTTTATCTGAAAAGGAAATTGTTGTACAGATTGTAAACTGTGGCAGTGAGACCACGAAAGCTAGGCAGCTCATCTGGCACAGAGGTATGACAGATCTTGCTTGACTACTTTTGTGCTTGAAAATGATATATGGGAATTCAGGATTTCCTTTGGTTAAGGATGTTTTGAATGTGCCAAGTGCTTTGATTTATTGTGGCATCCTAATTGTGTGATTTTGGCCCCACTAGACTCATCATTACTAGCTGTGAGAAACCCATAGCTAGGCTCCCCCCCACATATTTTCCTCCACATTGAGTTATTTCTAAGAGTTYGTTAAATCATAAAGGTTTCTTCTTTCTGCTCCTTCTCAGATAATGGTGGCTGGACCCCAGCAGAGGCTGTGATTTATAAGATACTTGCATGACAAACTTTATGATAAACATCCTTGAAATATGTTACTCTAAGTGACTCCAGGGAGATAAACCCTGCTTCAGGGATGTAGCTTTTGGCTGCACACCCTTCGAACGGCATGACATACTGTCTAAGAAACATCTCGTGTTAGACAAACTGTTCACAGACTGATGACATCTGACAGCAGCCAAAGATGAATGTTTCATGCATCAGAAGATGTAAATCTTATCTTAATCCTGCCCATCTTGTGGCCAGCTTGCTCTGTGCCGGCTCGTTGCCATACCCTCTGAGTGCATCCCTCGCCACGTGCTGGGGGAGGAGGGTTACACTCCCTCGCTCCGCATATGTGGAGGGCTCCCGGCCTCCCCATACCCAGGGGAGCTCCCGCAGGCTGGGGCAAAGGCAGACGGGGAAATGCTGATGGGGAAGGAGGGTGGCTGTGTGGCCAGGAGATCCTGTGCCCAGGACAGGGGTATGAATTCCCACATGCCTCTGGGAGTAAAGTAACCTGTTTCCCACAGCCTCCARCTTTCCAAAGAGCAAAGGCAGTGGAAAGCCAAGCTCGTGAGAGCTACGCCATGGGGCAGGAGGCTTCCAGGTCAGAGAGACACTGTGAGGGGATACTGGGTCCTCCTCTGACTGGAAGATCTTTCTATTCCTCCCCCATGCGGGATGGGTCCCCTTATCTGGGATTTTGGTATTCATAAATTCATCCAGTTATGAGCAATGCAGCTGTGAACATCACTGGCCTGACCTTTCCAGGCACTTTTCTTCATAGAGCTGGGGCTGGAGCACAGCTTTCCAAGCCAGGAGGCTGATGTCAGGATTGCTTCATCCAGCAATGTTGGGCATGGCTAATAAACACCACTAAGAGCTTGTTAATGGCTCTAATTAGACTTCAGCTGATACTTTATAAGTGGTTCTCTTGCCCCTTCTATTCCTTTCTTGCAGCTATTTCCTGGTGGAGTTTAGGAAAGTGAGATGGATTAATGCTAYTCTGGGAGACAGTCAAAAGCCCCAGCTGCAGAACTGCATTATCCTCTTGGCTTTGTTGCAGCAGAGTCTGGTACAGGTTTCTCAGGACAGTCGTCTGCTTCTGCCTAGACTGGGCATGACTGGCTGAGATGCAGATGGTGCATTTGTCCTGGGGTTGTGGCACTAGCAACAAGCCTAATTTGGGAGTTTGATGGAGAGGCCACAGATGGACTGAAAATGCAGCTTTGAAGAGCTATTCACCATTGCCACTGGGACCTATCCTGGCTACCAGAGAACCAGAAAACTGTTTCCTGAAATGCATGAACACCTTCCCCCTGCTTYGGACAAAAGAAGTTGTGAAAAAAGGGTTTGAAGTAGGAGTTAATTAAAGAAAAATTTTGTTGTGGCAAGTTTTGTTTTGCTTTTTAACATAGAGTGCTTCCTGCTGCAGAAAGGACCTGCACCTCAAGAATTTTTGCTGTCCTGCGGCATGCTGGACTGTTGCATACTTCTGCTTTTTCTGTGCTAAGGATCCTGAGCATGAAGGTCCAGGGGATGTCTGGCACCATTCAACATCTATTCCCAGCTATTTGGGACTGCAGGTATGGGGGACAGGATCCTGGGGCTCCCTCTTGGTCCCAGTCCTGGTCTGGAGGTCACCTTTGCCTGAAACATGCAATGAGAAGTTCTCCAGCCCTTACCCTGGAGCATCCTGTGCTACATTTCTCACCCAGATCCTCTATTTACCAACCCTGGGTTTCTTCTGTGGATATRTAACTGGGCCTAAACTGCAGAATTACATGGGCTTCTACAGCAGCATCATGGAAAACACYGTTTACTTCATTATAAAACAAGGTTGGTTGTAAAGTCTTCTCGGGGACTGAGGCAGCAAAGCTGTGGGGTTCTGCATTCCTTGGCTTGAGAATCCTAGTTCTGACACTTTTCTCCTGCGCCTTTGAGTCCAACTCCTATAACGCATGTGAATAAATGCTGTGCAACTTCCCTTCACAGGGATTCATGTGAATGTTTTGAAAGCATCTTTACTTCAAATCTTGCAAAAATCAAACCAAACATACTTTGAATAAAACAATTGAGCAGATGACTTGGAAATGGTTCTTGCACAGTGCTGGCATTGCATACAGGCATATGTCCCCTGATTCTGTGGACTTAAAAGGAAGCGAACACAGCGATTGTGTTTGCAGATCTTGTTTCCTTCTTACAGAGATCAAAGTAAGGAGCAGGCTGAATTCTTGTGGTAGAGATGGCTTTTTGAGAGATATCCTCATTGAAGCATCTTATGGAAAAAACCCAAACATCTGCAGCTGAGAAAAGAAACAAACACTTCTCCTTCCACAGCCCTGAGCAGTCCCTGCAAAATAGGGATTTGTTCTGTGCRTGCCTTCAGCTGAGGGGCAGGATCTCCCCATAGGTAATGACTGAGAGGGAACCAGAGCATTGCACCTACTTAGCACCACAAAACAGAGCCTGTGAGCATGGGAGACAGCGTTTGCTGCTGTGTTTTTAGGCCTGTGCTGAGGTCTGGGGAGGTGGAGGAGGAGGAAAGATGAGCACCTGGGGGCCTTGATGGCAGTGAGATGCAGGTGTGAGACTAGTGAGCTGCTCTCTGCTAGTCCAGCTGCAGTTGCTAAATTGCTGCTTTTCAGGTAAGGAAGCTAGGGCTGTGAGAGCAGGGAGTTGTGTGCCTGCTTGGGCCAGCTCACCTGTCTGAGCTTAGCTTGGAGCTATTTCAATCTCAACATCTCTCTGGGATGCAGGTGGTCTCCAATGGTAAGTGTGTTTCTCATGGTCCAAGAGAGGCTCTCAAAGAGGCAAAAGGAGGCTGTTCGACTAGCAGGACAGTGGTTTTGGGCAGGGATTTAGCCAGCTCTAGGACTAATACAGGATAACTGCAATGAGCCTGGGCTTTTTCGGCAATGGCAGGGCTAGGAACTGCAGGGTTACATTGATTTCTAAAGAATGTCAAAATCTTTACACTCAGCTTTTGGGACTCAAGGGAAAAAACATTCCTTGAAATGTAGCTAAATTCCTGGCAATGACGTGCTGGTGACGGCACTGCTGAATGCAACGGATCTGAGCGCTCCTTGTTCTTGGTATCCCTTCCTGCATTTCCCTAATGGTGATGGTAGTGCAAAAGCTGCTTGGAGCTCAGCAAATGCTGTGCATCAGTGCCTGGAAAGCATTGGCTTTATTCGGCAACTCAGGGAAGCTTCCTGTGCTTCTTGGAAGCCATGCCTCTGTGGGAGCCTGCCCCATGTGTCCTTCCTGCACAGGAGAGGCTGGCTGTGATGGTGCAATTCCCAAATACCCAGGGATGTGTGCAGTTTACTGGTACTTTTCTATGTCTGAAACTTCATCTATGCTGGGGGAAGTGCGTGTGCCAGGTGTCAGTTGAGATRTTTCAGCAGCTGCTTTCTGGAAGGGCTGGATTTGGCAGGCAGAGGGACTTTGTGGCATTCGCTCCTTGTCCCTGAGACTGCGGAGAGGTCTAATATGCCCTGACCCTGTGTCGAGTCTGCTGTGAAACAAGGAAGGTGGCTTGCGCTGCACCAGTCTGGAGAAACAAGTGCTTCCTTCTGCATTTTGCACCAAACAAGCTGTTGGGAGCACGGCTGATAGAGCTGCTGTACTGACTTTAGGTGAAAAAAAACACACAACGGAAAGAGCAAGCTGATACATGAAACGGATGAAGCTTTTTAAAGCAAATACCAGTAGGAGAAAAAGAGCACAGGGTGTGCTGTAAGTCACGTGCCTGCCTCCTGAGGTCTGGACCCATGCTGTCAGGAAAGGCAAAGCTGCTGGTGTGCAGAGACCTTAGCCGACTACCACAGTTTGGGTTTCTTGCACCAGGTTTGCGTGTTCCCAGGAAGCCCATGTGTTGCATGCTCTGGGCCAGACACTGGTGGCACAATCTGGGAGCTGAACAGCTGGCCCTTGAACGTTCCTAACGTTAAAAGTTGGGCTCAAGAGTCTCAGGGGAGCTCTCTGGAAACAAACGGAGCAGTTCAGGCTGCTCCTGAATGGGTGCAAGGGGACGCATCTGGTGGACGCTGGCGGACAGCCCTGCACAAGCAACAACCAAGCACAGCGAGCAGGTGAGCTCTCTGTGAAAGGGCTTCTTTCCCCTCCTCGGCTCTGCGCTTTGCTCCCCTCTGGCACTGCGGAGGGAGGAGAGAAGCGTTATTCAGGCCATCTGCAGAGGCAGCGAGCTCCAGGCACGGCCCCAGATGCACCTCCTGCTCCTGTGAGGTATCTGCGTGGGCTTGTTGGCATGTGTGCAGAGAGAGACTGGATGCCCTCGGGACTCCTCCTGTGGGAACAGCCTCACCCTGCCTGGAAGGAACTGCAGCGCACAGCCAGCGTTTCCTTCCCGGCACCGTCCCTCTGCCGGCTCGCTCCCGGAGTGTGGTTCTTCTCTGCTCTTTGCTTGCCCTGTGCAGGGAGAGACACTGCTCGGTGGCGCTGCTCTGAGACCCCCAGGGTCCCTATGCGTGTTTTGGGACCTTCCAGGCTGATTTTCCAGGACTCTGAGATCTTCTGCCTTAAGGAATCCCAACAGCCTGCGGCAGTTTTAAAAATTGCCCTTTGCCTGATTCCTCAGCATCGAGATCCCCAAGGGGCCTGCTGCTTCCAGCCTTCCCAGGGCAGCAGTCCCGGCGGGTTGGGGAATTTGGCAGGGCATACCACGTTGGAGAACTTAAGTGTTTAATTTCACCATCTGCTTTCACTCATGCCTAATGTTTACTTGAAGGCTCTTGAAATGTAAACAAGGCGAAACCTGAAGTATCCTTTGGAGCAATCCACATGAGTAAACACTGCAGGAAAAGGTTTTAGGATCATCCCAACTCCGTGCTGCAAGTGCATGAAATACTGTGCACAGACTGCTTCAAAGTGCTACCCTACATGCGCGGGGCAAACACTTTGAGGAGTGTCCTTGGGCATTTAGAAACAGAGCTACTGTGTATATCGTGCTGTGCCAGAGCAGCAGAGGAGATCTGGCATGTCAATGTGTGTTTGGTGTGAAACGTCAAGAGATGTCGCGTGTTAGAACTTTCTGTGAAGTTCTTAAAAAGGAAATCCCAGACACCATTGACTGAGCCGACAGAATTGCTTGCTTTAAAGAAATCTGGAATGTTTTGTTCTTATTCTGACTTTTAAAATCTTTTAATTTATAGTACTGGTGAAATACATGACAGAATAATTTTGAAGTGGAAAGTTAATGGGGAAAATTCATTTTTATAAACAAATTTCCAGGTAACATCAGGGAAAAAAGTAATCAAAGCATTTCTGTAGGAAAAACTCCATTTCAATAAAACAGCTTTTGTGGTGGAAAGACCTGCAGCTGGGGACCTTCTGGGGATGGGTGTGCAGGGTTTACTACCAGGCAAAGTGACGTTTGGAAGGAGATACTTTCATTGACGCATGACAACTGAATTGACATAAATCACAGCCCTAAATTTTGCATCATGAAATCTTCTCTGTACATTTTGGAGATTTGGGGTAGCTTTATATGTGGATCCAGGAGATTTGGGGTAGCTTTATGTGTGGATCCAGGAGACTAGGAAGAGGCAGAAACCAGAAGCAAACTGAACGAAATGGGTTGGATGAATTTTCCACCGTTGTTCAAACGCCGCCTTGTCAAAATCCCTTTGGACGCTTTGCTTCGTAGCTCAGATCACGTCCTTGCGTGGGAGGGCTGCTTGCTTCCAGAGCCCCTCACAGCAGGTTCTGGTATTAGAGACGATGTCTGTTTTGTCTGGCACCAGTCAGGCCTGTCTGGTAACTTGGAGGAGAATTAGATGGCAGCGCTGAGCAATAGCTATTAAACTGGGCACCTGCGGATCCTGCTCAGTACGCCCATGTGCTACAAGCCTGCACAGGTTTCCACAGCAGGTCTAATAACAGCAGGCAATATTGGTGTCACACCTTGGAGCTGGACAGCRTAATTATCTTTAAACCCCACCCTCCCACCTCAGTGCAATTTGCTGCCAGTGTTGCATTAGCAAAAGAGAGAGAGACAAAAAAAAAAAGCAGCAATGTTTCCAGTGTACAGATAGTAATAGAGAGGTGTTTGCATGGCAGTTGTGACTGGTGTAATTTTGGCTGTTAGACAGCTCTAAGTGGGATTTAAAACAAAGATGCCAAAACAAATAGCAATGAGATTGATGGCCTATTAGGTACAGCTCACTTGAAGCACTTGGTTCAGGGAATCTTTTGCCTGGTTTGCCATCCGTTGGCAGTGCTAGATGTGGGATAACGGGCGCGGACCCTGACAAGATACGCCACCAAGGAACGGGCCAGTGCCAGATTTCAAGTAGAGCACAAGGCAGGCTTTTAAAGCAGATGTGTCTGCTCAGAGTTTCCTTGTCACCTGTGGCTTGGACTTCACYCCATTCAGTGCCCACCACAAAGGGAATATGTGGCACTATGCTTTGAGCCTGGTGATCCAGCCAGTTTTTCACTTATGTGTCCAATGAGCTAGAAAAAAATGACCCCAAAGCACTGCTCTTTAGATTTTTATTTTTGGTTGATTGGTTGGCTGGTTTCAGTGCTTGGTGTTTTTTTCCAGAGAAGGAACTTTGCCCTGACTTGCAAGCAGCATTTTCATCCAAAGAATCAGAGAAGTTTGTTCACCTTCGGTCTCAGCCCAGCGCACCTGGGCTACCAAGACCCCCAAGTGTCCAGGGGACCTGCTCCTTCCCAGCAATTGATGTTTAAAGGTTGGGCTGCTGGATCTGAGATGCTATTCACCCCTGCCAGGCGCGTGGCTGTTGTGCAAGCTGCGTTTCCAACAGCACCACGTTTCTCCGTTGCGGTCCTAGCGTGGACACCAGGGAGAGGGCAGGCAGCCGCTGGGAGAAGGGGCCCAATGAAGGCCGTCAGAGGCAGGTGACATCTGCGTGGGAGCGGGCATGTGTCCTGTCAGCGAAAGGACAAGGACGTTTCCTATTCCAATCAAGTCTGAAAAATGTGACCTGATCGCAAGCACATCTCCCCGCCTGTTCTGGGAACAGATGCCCCTCCGCTGTCTCCAGCAGTGGCACATGTGACATTCAACAGAGAAAGCCATAATTGCATAAACTGCAGCCCTATGGAGCACGAACTTTCCCAAGGCTATGCAAAAATGGCTGATGTTTGTCAGTGAAGGACAGACAAGGAAAACAGAAGGTCCAGTGCCGGCGGGTTTATGTATTTTTGTTAAGTCGCTCTGCTGCCAGTAAAGCTCTGATTGACCAAGCCCTGCACTGGGAGCCCAGGCTGCGCAGGGGACAGCTCCTTCCAGCCAGTCGTTTGCCTCGGCTCCCATCCAGCTGCTGGGGCTGTTTTCTCTCACACTCTCTGATAGTTTCATTATTGTCCATGTGATTATTTATTCACTTAATTCCTAAAGAGAAAAGAACCCAAATGAGAAAGTTGGACGGAAAGGTGAAGAGCTCCTTCCGTACCAGAGATCATCAGGAATTAATTCCTGATGTCCTCTCCTTGGTGCCGTCCAGCCTTCATTTAAGCATTTGCAAAGCTCCTCCTGGCAGCCAAGTGTGCAGCAGAATAATTTGCTTCTCCCTGTAGATCAAACTGCTGTCTGCCTCTGGGTTTGGTTGGGCTCATTTAGGAAATGTTTGCGTTGCTTGCTCCTGCATGGAAGGGACTCTGTAGTATTTTTGCATAACAAAACTGAGTAGCAACAGCATACACCTTCAGCAGGGCACAGAGCAGCAAACTAGCTGAGGAGGCAGGGAGTCCCTGCTGCGATTTGTTGAATAGATGGAGAAGTGGAGTGGGAAGGTGATGGGACAGCGCTCGTGGCCGTAAAAGTAGGATGTGAAGTTAGCACTTGAGTGTCTCTCATGAAGAGATCGATGAAATTTTTTCTGGAGCTGGATGTGCAGCTGACCTTATTCTTAAATAGGCTGTGCACACACACACACACACACACGAGTGCACAAACACACATATACATGCACACCACCCTTGCAGGCTAGTGTCTCTCTTCTACATGTGATGCAGGGCTGCAATTACCAAAGGGGCCAAAGGCTGCGAAGTTGGATTTTCTGTTCTTGATCAGGTACACAGACAAGTTAAAGTTGCAGCAAAATAGCTGTGACTGTCTGACCTGAGGAAAACGTGTTTCTGCAAATGCATCCTGCTGCCGGCCACGTGTGCTCCCCTGGGAAGCAGCAGGGTTGAGGCACACCAGCATGTGATTTAGTTTTATTTTCATTAAAAAAGGTGGGAGCCTGTTCAGCTCTCTTGAGATGGGTGAGATCAGCCAATCATAATAAACATTTCCAAGAATTTAGGTCTTGGTGTCTCTTGAATGGATAATGCACTGGTGGGGTGAGTAATTACCTGCTAAAATTATACTGCAGTAAAATTTGTTCTAGTTTTGCTAATTATAGGAAGCACTTAATACATAGGCCTAATCTGGACCAATTGCTAGAACACCCACCTGTATAGTGAGGGATGGGGAGGATGGACAACTGACCTAACATGTTGCTGGAAACTCACGTTTTGGATCTGTGGCACGCTGAGATCTTAACTCTTTCAGCTCTGTTCTGGGAGAGCACAGGCAGCCTCACTTGAGCATGTATGGAGTCCCACAGTATTAGACATGGCATTATTCTCACTTACACGTACATAATTACATGTAGCAACTTCTTTTAAAGAGTTCAAGGCAATGTAATGACTGTAATTAGGCTGCCACGTACTACAAAAAAAGAAAAAAAAAATCCCCCAAACACAGAAAGCAGTGAACTGGGGCTTTATTAGTATGAGAATAAAGTTTAAAAAAACTGAGCGTTTACTACATGCGCTTATAAACCAATGGCCCAGGACTGGCTGTTTGTTTCCACTCGTTCTGGGCAGAGATGCCTCCCCACGCTATCCCTAGTGCAAGTGTGCAGGGTGCTGGGACTGTGGCCGCCCCGTCCCAGTTTCCCGGTTTGTCCCAGTCTTGCAGCCCCAGCGCAGCCTCTGCTGCTGAGAGCAGGAGGCAAAGCCACATCGGTGCGGGCGATGCTGAAGTAACTGTTTATTCAAGGAAGCCGGCTTGGCTGATGCTGTTGAAAGCCAGCCAACTTTTCTTCTCAAGCTCAAGCCTTTCTGCAAGGCAGCCTCGCTCTTTAGGCCCCCCCCCCCCAAAAAAAAGACCAAATAAACAGTGCACACAGTGGCACAGAAGTCCGCAAAGCGAGGAAAGTCAAAGGCTCCTGCACAAGTGAGCTTCCCTGTCCCCTTTATGTCCTGCAGAGCCTGTCGAAGCGCAGCGGCCAGCGCAGGCTTTAGTAAACCCCGGCTCCTGCAGGCTGCATTTATTCATGGGTTCCCATAGCGCTGTCCTCCCTGGACACCCTCCTGTGCTCTGCACTTGCTGACATTTGACCTTCCTGAGTGGCTTACTCCCTGTGAGAGACTGCTGGGTATTTGCAAATAGCTTAATTCCTACTTCAGTGGCCCCACACTGTAATGGAAACAGGATCACTAGTGAATCTTTAAGTAAACAGTCAGGAACCGGAGAAGGGAAGGCTATAAAAAAGTCTGAAGTATAATGACTAAAAAGTCAGACATTTATTATTAAGAAAGTGGATGTAGACAGCTGAGACCATAAAAGCATTTTTGACCCCCCCCCCAAAAAAAAAAACAAAAAACCCCCCACACCCAAGCAAACAAAGATAGATCTGATTCTTAAATATCCCAGTTGTTCTTTTTGGCCTAGTTTTAAAATTCTTAAGAAGGAAGTAGGAGTTTAGAAAATATATATGGGTGTTAGAAATGCAGGCTTCCCACCATGGCTGATGTCTTCACAGATCTGCAAAGAAACAAGGATAATAATTAAAGAAGAGGAGGGCGAATGAATTCTGATATCGTCTTTGCAGAGATATTGTCAGTCTTAGAAGTCAAAATGTGTGTTGTTAGAGCTAGAAAAGCAAGAAGTTGCCAGGACTGTGTGTGAGGCTTTCAGAAGCTCTGAAGGTTTAAAAATGGAGAAAATGTTAAAAGAGTAGTTGTGAGTGAGACCATAGTTTGACAGACTGTACTGTGAGCTATTAAGGTGAAATGATTGGTGCTGTGTTGTGTGTCAGTGAAGTAGAAATGCCAAAGAACCGGTACAAAAAATGCGTGATCTTTTCAGGTCAAAGTCTCCTATGAGAAGGATAGTAGAAAAGGCTCAACTGAGCTTGACCTAAGAAGCAGCAAGATAGATAGATAGATATCAGGTTTGGATTAGGATAAGAATAGAGGACAGCAGTAGAAATAGTGAGAGAGAAAGGAAATATGACCTAGCAGGAAAGACTGAAAGAAAGAAAATTGTTTACTGAAGAGTGAGGCAAAATAAGAGAAGAGTGAATCTCTTCAAATGTGTGAAAGGCTACTGAAAAGAGGAAGAAAATGCTTTCTTCTCTCTGTCTCTCATGGCTAGGACAAGATGTCATGAGCTTAAATCAAACCAGAAAGACACAGACACTGAGAAATGGTTTCTTGAGAAAGTTGTTGAAATTCCATTAATGAAGGTCTTTGAAAAGAAGCTGGAAAAACATCTGATAGAGCCAATCATGGCATGACCGCCTTAGGCTCCGTCAAGCCTTATTTTCTATGAGTGCATTAATTTACGGTTATTAACATGATATTAGAGTGATTAATGGCACAGCTGTTCACAGCATTTTGGAAGGATTCAGCTCCGGAGCTATAGCATAGGATACTGCTAAAACCAGCTCTGAGGGCAAAATCTGGAGCTAAAACCACAGACTTTGGTGGCTGAGTGTTGACTAGAAAAGAAAAGTGAAGCTGTGAACAGAGAAAATATGTCTCTTGCTATTTAATTACGCTGTTTGTAAATAAGCAGAAGCACACCAGAAGCTTCAGCACTTTCCCCTTGGCCAAGAACAACTCAGGCGGCCCTGGGGTGCTGCTGACTCCTGGGTTCAGGAGGCATCTCAGAGCGTGATTGAGGCCTCCAGGTCAGATGAAATAATTCAGATGGGTCTCTGGGGACAGTTGAGCTCTTCTGCATCCAGTTGTATAGACAGGGAAGTGATCCCCAGACAGCGGCTCCATGCCAGAGATAACTGCCTGGCTCTGCTGATGGGGCCATGGTTTTCCCCTAATCTGGCCAGCTGACACGAGGGTGTTAGCTGAGACCTTGTATTTGGACTGTTTGAGTAGTTCTGCTGGTGGATGGCAGTCACTCATGTAGTAATTCACATTTCTTTGCATCTCTCATTTTCATAGTCCCCCAGGGAATTTGAAACAACTGCAGAACCGTGCTCTCCTGATGAAGGACATACTGTGCTGGAAGCACAGTACTTGGCTAGATGGACCTTTGGGGCCTAGAAGAACATTCATGTGTCCTTATTTAAATTTCATTGATTTTCTAAAGACTTATGTCTCCCTTGATGGTCTAGAAATAAAAGCTCTTGCCCCAACCTGGCGCACCAGCCTTATGATTTCTACATATTGACAAGGCAGTTTTCACACTCTGTCTAGACACAGGAAAGATACTCCTCAACATGCTTGATCAGAGAAAGAGAAAATTACATTTATGCACCTCCTGCTGCTTCCTGCTACATTTCCCCTCCTGGCTTTCCAGGGGCAGGTATTCGTGTGAGATCTGATTTGCGGCGCAGAGCAGAGAGGGGTCTGGCCAGTGCTTTCACAGGAAAATCTCCTCCCGGTGTGGGCAATGCACAATTAGGCTTATTGCCAGCGTACAAGTTTGCAGTGATATTTTTAGTCTTTGATGTTTCTTCTTTGTCTCTAGATTTATCTTTGCGGAAAGAAAACAGTTTGTGCGGCTACCCTTTGCACCCTAGTCCGATTTCCAGCTCATATCACAGTGTTCATCCAAGCACATTTGAAGCAAGCAAGGGCATGACATCGCACTGAGCCTTTTGCGTGGAGCACACACGCACCAGGCCAGCGACCTGGCGTCAAGGGGCTTGCTCCACATGCAGAAAGTTTCCTCAGACTCAACAGCTTTTAATACCAGCATCAGAGAGGGAGTGTGGAAGCTGTTAGCCCGGCAACCCACAGCTGTATTGACACAGGCTGGCTGGGCTCTCTGCCGATAGTGCCACAGCCCTGCCTCCAGTAGGCTCAAACGAGGCCATTCTCTACCTTTCACTTTAATCAGGACCTTGCTGGCCATTATGCACATTTTACATGCTGTTATACTTATGGGTTGGGGTTTTGGATCATGAAGCCTTCCTAAGCTTCAGGATGGCAACAGCACTGTTTTCAGCACTGATGGTCTCCAGCTGTGATCTCTGAAGAACACGTTCTGGAGCTCTTTTCTGCTGATAACTGTTTCCTCTTTGTATTGTGGTAGGTCATCCAGGCAGTATTTTCCAGGAACGTTTAAGATTTACAGACTTAGATTAGCCTCAGGATGCTGAAACTCATGTATTGTGTTACTCCTGGAAGCCGTACATACCATCCACCATCCGCATTGATGGGAACTTGTTTGCATGGGAAACTGCTACTGCTGTCAGGACTGGTTACTAAGGGAGACCTTGCTCTCATGAGCCTTACTTCTGAGACTGGCAGTTCAACTATGCAACTCTAAATATATGTTTCCTCGTCCAAATGTCCTATTTAGGCCAAAACCTGTGCTTTGCCCATAAGAGAGTAGGAAAAGCATGGATTTGCCATTGCAGGGAATTAGATGCCTCAGAGGGAGGCACTGTCTTTAAAAGGAGTTGGATCACGGTAGGGGAAACATGCCAGAGCTGGAGCCAGAAGACAACTGTGAGCTCTGATGCCTATAAAGGTGAATTGAGCTTTTCTTAATTGTTTCTTGGGAAGTTAAGTTGTAACCAGATAGCTGTTTTCCTTAGCCAAGAATGTGGGGATATTTGTGGCTCTGGAGTAAGATGGAACAGCAGAAACAATGGAGCCCACAGATACACTGATTCCATTTAACTTTAATCTTACTTCTGGTTATCCAGAGAAAGACCTCGGCCTTGAACTCTTGCTTCGTTTATTTCTCATCAACACTCCCGCTCTTTCCAGTGGCACCCTCACGGCTGTGCAAGGAGCTCCATGCCCAGACAGGCCAGGCGCATTAGTGATTACTTCTGAGCATCAAAATTAAAAGCTGCTTTTGAACGGGGTGGCTGAGCTCAAAGTATGAGGGCTGTCAGTGGCAGCGGAAGGGTTAGGGAGCAGAAATGTGGGGCTCTGTCCAAGGCTGGTTTTAGTTGGTTTGCTATAAGGCATCCTAGTCTGAGCTGCACCTTCACTGAAGCTTTCCAGGCACTGTGGACACCTGTGCTGTCCCGTAAAACATCCAGTCTACACCAGTAGGGTCAGACCTACGCTTCCCCCCTGCACTTCATCCACTTGGTCTCTCCTGCCATTCAGAGGAGAGGAGCTAAGCCCTGAAACAGATGTTTTGCTGCATCGCTGCATTGCCGCTCCCTGGCAGCATCCCTAATCAGCCAGAAAGGAGGCAAGGAAAGCCACGGTCTGAGGCAACCTCTTGTTCCTGGCAACAGGCGCTGAGCAATTCCTCTGGTTAACATATTCCTGTGTGTTTGTGACCAAGAGTGGGGTGAGGAAAGAGGAATAACTTAGGCCTAAGTGATGGGGCAGTCAGAAACACTTTCAGTCCAATAGTAACTGCAGAGATGCTGCTGCAGCTGCATTTAGTGTCTTGCTGGGGCTGGATCCAAACCCCTACAGGACTTGCTGATTTTGGCACGCTTTGAATCAGGTGTTTGGGCCACCTCCCTGCCCCGTGCATCAGCTCATCCCCAGCCTCTGAGCCAGCATGTGGCCGGTGGTGCAAGAGCTCCTGGGCCCTTCTCTGCCCCAGTCCTGCCTTAGGTATTGCTCCAGTCCTGCCCCAGTTCCTGGGCTCCTTCTCGCCACCCTGTCTCAGCCCCTGATGGGCCCAGCTTGAGGTCTCCTCACTGGCTCTAGCTTGCAGGACTTGGCATTTCACCCCTGGACTTAAACACCATCTTTGCCTGTGAGGACCTCGGTGGGGATACGTGCCCTGAATCATGCTGCCGGCAGCATCTGCCCTCCCCAAGGAAGGCTCTGTCCCTTCCCCTGTACCAATGCTGACTTCAGGAAGGAGGGCTGATAGGAGCTCTATGATTAATGCATCACATCTTGTTCCCCTGAGAGCAATGTTTACCACCTACAAGCTGGAGGTTTGCACTGACCTTGTGTCTTTGTGGCTTGAAGCCGCATGAGCACCATCTGCTAGCAAAGGAGAGCTTCCTGGCTCGCAGTAACGCAGGCTCAGGGTGGGCATCCTACACTGCTGTGCCGGGGTGTGATGGAAAGGACCTGACTTTCTCTCAGAGGCCAGCAGCCCCTTTGGGGGTTTGTATTGCACGTGTGGTTTTCTATCTGTAATATTCTTTCACTATTAGTAATGAGCTTAAGTTTTTAGAAAGAGCCCACAATCTGGACCTGCTGAGCAATGCCACAACAGGTTATTGTTCAGCCTGAGGAGAAGGAAACGCTCCCTGCTTGGGAGCTTTCCAGGGGTTGTCGTGCTTAGCTGGAAGGAAGCAGAACTTTTCAGCATCAACTCTGTCCGCAGCGCTCCTGCTGACTGCGGCACTGGCATGTCCCTGACAGCGCACACAGCATGAGGAATCCAGCTTCAGGCTCAGGCACCATGTAGAGCTGGCACTTCCAGCCCCTCCTGTCCTATGTTATAAGCAGAGCGTTTCTGAGGACGAAGGCCAGAAAACTAGTGTAGAAACATTGGCAGGGCTGCCTTGCTGCTGCCCTGGCTTCAGAGCACTTGGGATGCTCCGGAGTCCTGGAAGATTACTGGCTTTTTATTGGGAGAAATACAAGCTGTTACTGTCATTTCACCTGTCCATAACAGTTCAGAGACATTAGAAGGCAAAAACCACCATACTGCTTCAAATTTGCAACTCCCGTTGCGGCCAGCTGCTCTGAGTCTGTGCGTCTCTGAATCCCTGAGTGAGCGATAGGTCTGCCAGCGAGACCTGTCCACCCTCTAGTCAGTGATGGTCCTGCTACCGCCTCCCAGGCTGTATCGAGAGCCTGGCTGCAGGTGTTTTGGTTCACAGCCACTCAGATGGCTACAGCTCATTTCCATACACTTGCCAAGGACAGCTTTTCTCCTGGATAGCCTGAGCTGTGGTTTAGATGACAGGGAATTTGCAGTTTAAAAGCACCCTTCCATTTCAGTGAGGATTTTGCCTTGCAGAGAATTAACACCATCATTTCCTGCTCAGGTGGGACCATGTGATACTTCCTTGCCTGACCTCAAGCTTGTCCATGCAGCCCTCTAAGACAGTTGCGTGACTGTGGTTTTCTAGGTAGCTCTTTTCTCTGATGATATGATGAAAAAATTGTCTGTATTTCCTACCTATGCTGGCACAGCTGCTATCTCTTGTTGAGGCTGTCGCAGCAGCAGCAGCAGCAGCAGTTATGGAAAAAACCCTGGTGTAGATCTAACCCCTAAAGGAAAGCACACTGCATATCTCTGCTCTGCATCTGGGCCCGAGGACGCTGCTGTCTGTACCCTTTGCAAAAGCAAACGTGCTTTACTTGGATTCATGTCCCTCGGCCCTGCGACCCCATCCCAGCAGCGGGGCCGGGCGCAAGGCCGGGTGCGGGACGTGGCAGATGGCAGCTGGGTTGCTAACACGCGTGCCACCTTTTGCTGGGAGCAGGCGGGCTCCCACAAGGCGTCTGCAGAGCTGAGGAAGGGCGGAGGGGCAGCAAGCAGGAGCTCTCTTTGCCAGCTCCCTGAATCGAGTTTAATTTAGCTCCCCAAAAGAAAAGGTCACCTGGAACCGAATGCACCACACAGAAAATGCCCTCTGGCAGCAGCAGTGGGTCCAAGGAAGGCTCTGCTTATTTTCAGGCAATGAAAAACAAAATCTGATGTTGAAAATGTGGTTAAAATAGAAACCTTCTTAGTGGAGAGAGACTGGAGAAGGCTGCAGTGGTCCAAGAGGGTGCCAAGGCTGCCTCTTCCACGCAGGTCTGGAAGCGGGAACCGTATGAAGCTTCCAAGAAAACAGCTTCTGCTCAACTGAGGCTTTGCATTTCACTAAAATACCTCAGTCCAGCTCAAATCCTGACTTTGCAATTTATTATCATGACATTATAAAGTAAAATGCCATCAGCGATGAAAATAAATGTTCCCTCCCAGGCAGGAGCTTCAATAAAATGTTCCAGGACACTGAGTGGGGAGGGCTCCCCCCAGCTGAATTTTGCCAGATTTTTTGCAGGCAGAAAACTTTCAGTCTTAAAGAAACATGGTCTTCTGATTGGAAATCGCTCCCCTGTGACATTCCTGAGGCTTGGTAGCAGCCAGGGCTGCTCTGGGGGCGCTGAGCAGAGTATGACCTTGCCACCTAAAGAGTAAAGCCTGACAACGTGCAGGAGATAAGACCCCCAGGGCAAGGGGAGGATGGGAGGATGGTGAGGGAGAAGAGGATGCTGTAGGCTGCCTGCTCCTCCTTTCGACTCGCCCACGGTCCCCAGCGCTTGCCGGCGGGCAGCGGGCGCAGGCTGGGCTGTGCTCGGCTGCCCACTCTGTGCCGAGGAGAGGCGGCTGCAACCGGCACTGTTATTTTCTGCATCTCCCCCTTTGTCACTCAAACGTGTATTATTCGGAGCAGCGTGGTGGGGCAGGCGCTGCGTTGCTCTCACCCACTCTCCGCCTTGCAGAGCCAGGAAAGGGACCACGTGGGAGACGCTGAGCCCCTCGGCTCACGCCGTCCTCGCCTGCGGGGCAGCTGCAGACCCCTTGGCCTTCCCCATCCACCTGGCTGAGCCCTCTGGAGCAGCCAGAAGGGAAGGAGGTGGAAGGCTGAGGGCTGAGCCCTTCGTGTGGTTTGATGAGTCCTGTTTGTCCCCTCTGCATCATTTGAAATGCATTTGTGGCTCTCCTGAACACCCCCTGTCCTTGGAACGTGGCAGGAGAGACTACAGCAATTTAGGCAAGCAAAGAAAAGAAAACGAGAAGCTGTTCCTTGCTCTCCTGTCACGCTCCCTTTCTCCCTCCCTGTGCCAGCTCCCCAGTGCTGGGGACAGCAGCACAGAGACGCGGAGGAGCAAGCCGTTGTTGCAGGGAAGTCGGCCTGGCTGTCGAGCGGTGCTGAGCAGCATGTGGGGCCAGCGGCCCCAAGGAGCTGAGCCGAAGTGCTCCCTCCCTCAGCTCCATCAGGGAGGAACCACTGTGGGGGCAGGAGACTGGGTTCTGGGGATGTTTACAATAAAAAAATGRCTTGTTTAATCCCAGACCGGAATAGGGACAGGAGCTGTTTCCTCCTGGAAACGTGCCACCAGTTCCGCCTGTCGTGTCCCCACAGTACGGTGCCCAGGCTGTGGCCCCTGACTCTCTGCTTCCCATAATCGCAAGCCTGATAGGGATCTTGCTGCAGAATGGATGTGGCTGACATTTAGCAGGAATCCTAATTTTCATGAGAACAGTGCCTGAGGAGACGCAGCCGGCGCTCAGCCGTCCATCCAGCATGACCTGCTGTTTTGCAAGCTTGGTCAGCACCTCGGTTCACTGAAAAATGCTCTCAGCTAGTTCTGGGTGATGTTTCCCAGAAATGGCAGGGACAGGGAAAATGTTTTGCTTGGCATAAGCTGGCATCAGTGTAACCCCTCCGGCATTGTCGGGAGGAAAGGAACCAATCTGTGTTTTGATGTGCCCCAATGCCCATGAGTAGGGACTGAGCTGCGCAAGGAGGCTCCGGCTTCCCTCCTGCCGCCCCAGCTGTGGACACCCCTCCTCTTAGACAATAGGCTCTGTTTCTTGCGATGCAGCAAAATGAGGAATATCCCAGTTATGGGAAGCATACATCCCATCTCCCTTTTGCACAAAGATGTCAAAGCAAGCTACGTTCACAGGACCATTTGGGGTATAACCTTTATTGCATTCGTTTTAGACATGGGCAAAGCAAGATGTTTTGCATCTCTCCCCTGACCACAGACATGCTGGCAGATCTGGGAAGAGCAGCCAGTGCTGCCCCCCCCCCTTCCCAGCTGCGTGGGGCTGCATTTGAAGTTTCAGATGAGCACTAGGGCTTTTTCTCGGCTTGATCACACATTTTTTTTTGTGTAGCAGCTGCTTCTTCAAGGAATACGGAAGAAGAGAATTCAAACATGTCTCTAACCAAAGTGAGGTTCAGGCTTTACTAAGAATGAAGCTTTTGGTTTTCCCCAAATGCAAATTATTCCTTACTCAAGGGCTACAACAAAAAGTCAGGGAGCAGCCCAGAATACTGCTTTTGGTAAATTGAGATATAACTTGAAACTCTTCTCCTGTTCAACATCTACCTCAAGGTTTTGGGGCAACTCCTGCTGCAGGAGTGAAATCCCTCTCTGCCATCGCCCTGCACATGCGCTCGAACAAAGCACTCAYGGGGAGCCCCTGCAGACTGCACCCCCTGCCCTGACCTCTGCTGTCTCCCCTCTTGCAAGAACTGCTCCGATCTGCTTTCCAAAGCGTGTCAGAATATTACTGTCGGTGGAGACAGAGGTATCTAAGAGCTGTTCCTATTGCCAGCCGTATTGCATGGCAGTTTTCTCTGCCTGGCAGACTTGCATGTGATCTGCCTTGCCACAGCATTTGACTACCTCACAGTTTCTAAGGCACTGTCTGAAAAAGTTAGGGAGATGCTGTGAGCAGGGCCGGGGGCGAGGGGAGGCAGCGGCGAGGGCAGCGGCTGGCTGCGGCGYGTTGCGGGTCCCAGCGAGCCTCGGCCACGGCGCGGCCGCGGCTGCCCTGCGCTTGCTGCCGGCACGGGGAGCAGCGGCGCCTGGCTCTGCCCGGCTGCGGCAGGGARATGCCCCCTGCGCGGGCTGTGTTTGGGGCGACCGGCTACAGTCCTCTGGCCCAAGCAGCCGGAGCGCCCCGCTCCCTCCCTGGGCAGCAGCTGGCAGGGCCGTGCTGCCGCGGGGAGACGCGGCAACCCGGCTACCCCGTTTCAGCAGGGTTTAGCCTCCTTGTAGGGCTGGAAAGGGGAGCCCCGAGCTCTTGCTGCAAGCCCTGGAGCTCCCGGCTCTGCTCCCCGGCCGGGGCTGCCCGCCAGCCCCTGCCCGGCTGCGCTGGCTCCGGCTCCGACGGAGCAACAGCGGCCTCCAGTGCCTAAACCTCCTCCCTCTCCATCCAGGGAGCGGGCACCCTCGTCCTCCGCTGCTCCCGCTGCCGGACCTCACCCCGAGCAAGCCGGACCCGGGGTCAGGGCGCTGGGTGCCGGCGCCGAAAGGGAGCCGTGAAGCTCTCCAAGGACAAGGGAGGAGGCAGGAGGTCCTTCAGCCCGAGCGGCCAGGCCGCACTCTTCCTCCCGGCACAGGCCTGGAGCATCGGCTTTAATGCCCCCTACACTGAAAGTCGTGAGGGCACCCGTCTCCTGCTGCTCGGGCGCTGGAAGTTTAGGAAAAGAAAACAAAATTCTCCGTGCAAAATAGAGTCTGCTTGTTGTGTCAGAGCCTGGCTCTCTCCTTGGGAATGTCCCAGCCTTTTTCCCTGGGGCTCTGTCAGTAATTTGCTCGCAGCTCTTTATGAATGTTACCAAAACAAACCATGTTTACTGGAAGGTATTTTAAATGTGAGGGAAAGTGGGGGGGCGGTGTGCGGGAAATCACAGTGCAAGACATTGAAATGCTTCCATTTTATTAGAAGTTTATATAGGCAAAAGACATCTTTGTGCTGTCTTCTCCAGCACAGTGGTGCTTTTTTTAGTTTTGAGCAGAGTCGGAGTGTGGGGAAGGCTCTTAGCACTTTCCCCTTTTCTTTATGCGCACATTAGTGTTCCTTTGCCTAAAAAAGAGGTTAAATATGCTAGAGAGTGCCTTAAAGTCCCTGATACACAGCACAGCCTGACTCAGGGGACAAAGAAAGAAAGGTAAACACTATTTAAATTATCATTTAAGTGTTACACATGGTCATAAGGAAGCCCATGCATTTTTGACAGGCAGTTCAGGGTTACCTTGGACATGAGTTAATTAATTCCAATAAGCCCAAGAGCTAGCTCTTCCTGACCCCTCCTGGCAGAATAATTCACCTCTTTGCTGTATGGCAGTTGCAAGACACCTCTAATGCTTCTCTGGCTGCAGATGATAAAAGTTATGATTTTGTTTGCGTGGACTTTTACAGACAAATGCCACCATTGTCTCACTTAGTCTTGACCCCAGCTTCCCTTCCTGATTGCTTCTGTGGTTCATTTTTGTGGCTCCAAACCTTCCCTCCCACCACCGTTGATGCCTCCCTTCCCCTTTGGAGGTGTGCTGCTCTCTGGGGGACGCGGGCACTTTTCACTCCAAGGCCCRATGCCACCTTGCTCCCTGTGCACCTACTCCAAACCCTTCCTTGCTCTTCTTAACCAGCTTTTGGTTCCCGACCAAAGCTGTGATGCTGCTGGGGCTGCTGTCACACCATGCAGGCAGCAGCTGGTGCAAGGTGGCCGGCTTCCTGCGCAGTCATTCCCTCTGGCCAGCACTGCAACAGGTTGCTGGCCCTGCTGCCTTTGCTCGGGACACCCCTCTCAACATCTGGCTGCTGAACAGCATCCCCTTTGGCCTTAAAATGTAAAGTCAGTCTTTGGGCAGGCCAGGAGCAGAGTATGGGGCAGAAGCTTGGATTAACAGAGGAAAGAGGGGACAGCCAGACCATGGATTGTTTTCCAGGGCTTTTTTTCAGTGACCCAGGCTCTGTTCTTTGTTACTCCAGTGTTAGCTTGGACTAACTCCTCCTGAAGGCAGAGCTTGGCTCCACGAGTCCTTTCCTCCAGGAACAGGAAAGCTGGAATTTGAGCTCCTGTCAGAGATGTCTCTGCTGACAGCAGATGGGCACTCACACTGCCGACAGCCTGATCACTAGAAAGCCCTGCCTCTGCCAGACAAAGTCAAAGGCAAAACTCCTTTAGCCCCCACAGACTGCAGCATCTGGTTACAGATCAGATTCAATCTTTCCAACAGAGATTTTTGAACCACTTAACAGCATTGAGTTGGAAGGAATTCCTTTGCTCACCTGACACAGAGTGCTTGCAGTGTATAAATATATTCAGAATCACCTAGGGCCCAAGCCAGAGGAAATGAATCAAGTCTTGCCAGATATTTTGCTAGCATTTGGACCTGGCCTTCTGCTAAGACAGTGGAATCTGGCATCAGCACAGATTAAATAAAAGATTCATTCTTAAAAATATCCAGAGAAAACAATGACCTTGCATATGCAGAGAAAACTGAAAGCAGAGATCAGCTGTGAACTCCTGGTGTGAAAAAACACAGTTTTTCCTCAGCCACCATGCACCCGAGGTCACCTGGAAAAATCTTTTTCTGCCTGGATCTGTGAGATCTGGGCAGATTTTGAGGATTTTGCCACTTGTCCAAGTTTCTGGCCACCCTCCAGTGCAGTCTGAGCACTTGCTGCAGCACGGCTGCAGGTGTTCGGAAATTTTGGCCGTGCACTCCCTGATGGTGGGCAGATCAGTGCTGCATCCCATGTGCCGTGAGTCGGACACAACGGACCTGTTTTGCAGATGGATGCCACGTGCTCAGAGCAGCAGGTGCAGCAGCTGTGCGGGTGGCCAGATTTATGCCCTCCACCCAGATGCATGTGAACATCTTTCTTTCTAGGAAATCCCAGACATACATGGTAGCTCTAACCTGCATGATATTTATACTTGCACAAGATCCAGCTACTYACAGGTTCTGAAAGCACAAGGAACACTCATTGCTGTATAAGATGTTGTCTGTGCCACAGACAGGGTCAAAGATCTTTGTACAGCCTTTCTTTAGGTCATAATTGCTGCAAGTTGCCTGGAGAAAGAAAAGGGTAATGATAATATTAAATATTAAACATGTTTTCAATTTACCAGAGTAACTTTTGCCTTCGCAGGGACATGTATTCTGTATATCTGGGTAACACATTTCAGCTTCCTTGGAGCTCTGCTATGAACTCTTGGAAACACTRGGATGCCCATCATCATGCTGTCCCTTGGCCAGCTGAATCCCACCTAGCATTCCTGTGCTCCTTTAGGAGAGACAACGTTGAGCAGGTAGTGCTCCATGGGCAGCGTCTGATCATGTTCTCCCCAGCTTTTATTTTCCATGGCCACAGGTATCCCTGGGGAGCAAGCTGCCCTCACATTTGGCCACCATAGAGGAATGGGAGGTCTAATCTTGATTGCCTTTAACTTGGTATGTGATAGCAATATTCAGCTCTTGTCTATCAGTTTTTCTCCACTGAGCCTGGGGAAATACAAAGGGAAATCAGTACCATCACTGGGATTTTACTGTGGCGCAGCAGGTGGAAGGACATTCCCAGGCACCTGGGTCTCTGGACAGCTGACCCAGTGGCTCACAGTCCTTGAGCAACACTGGCTTCCCCATGTATAGGTTAGTGCCGTCCCACCAAAGCTGGGCATATGCTTGCACTACACCAAAATAGGAGCCTTCACCTCTGTTCCTGTGTCAGCAGCATCGTCCAGTTCAGCATTTCCTAAAGTGGAGAGAAAAGACTTCTTAGTGTCCTTCACTCAGGCTGCCTTCAAGGGGGACCCCGCTAAAGATGCTTTAGGCTGAGGATTGTATGTCTTGGCTCACAGAGCTTGGTCCTCTCAGGGTCCCAGCAAATAACTACAGGTCTTCCTTGCTTGCACCTCTCCTGTCTTGCGGTGGGATGCCTCAGCTCTGCAGGGCCATCCCCGCTGCATCTGGCTCTCTCCCCAGCAGAAGCACCGTGCTCAGTGGAAGCCCCTGCCAAGGCCAGGTGCACCCTAGTGACTTGCCCTGCTGTTCACTCCAACTGCCAGGGAGAAAAGGTAGCTTTCATCATCTCTTATCACTTGTTCATGGGTAACCGAAAAACTCCTGCTGGTGCTGGACTGATGCTTGTATAAGCCCAGGGTGATTGTTCTGGTCTCTGTGGGTTTATACCACAGGGAAGTAGACCAAAGACAAGTTTCTGAAGGCCTCTAAAAAAGCAGAAATGGGGTACCTCTGTGCAGACCCTGAGGTCTCACACCAAACCTGGTGAGCATGAGCCTGGCGTTGGTGGACTTCTTGTCCATGGAGGAGCTGGCCCTGAACTGACAGCTGGGATCAACATGGGCTGAACATGTGGTGGTGCATTTTGAAAAAAACCTGAATTTTCTCAGCCAACAGCAGTACTGAGGAGAAGACCTCAGATTCCCTGCAGGTCCAGGAGTGACCTACAAGGAAGATTTAGGCTACATCTACATTACCAAGCAGTGTGACCCCAAGAAAAGTGGTTCTGTAGAGTGAAGCAGTTTGGTGCTAAGGACCTCATATCCACACTAGTCATGTTTCAGGGATTTTACTTTGGACTAGCTCTGGTCCAGTCCCAGGGATGAATACCCAAAAGCAGCTGTAGCTCACTACATGCTTAGGCCATCTAAAAGGAATTCAGATTTTGCACTCAGAGTGTCTGCAATGGCAGCTGCAGCACAGTAAATAGGATAACAGGGGACTTGCTTCAAAAGCGCCCTCCTGTCCTGAGCAAATCCACTAATGCAGACACTCGCAGGGAGCAGGATGTAAGACAGCATTAGCTCATCGTCTTATCCTTCTGTACCATATGGGATCTTGAAATCACAGTTAGCTTAAACATTGACTCTGGTAACAAGAGCTTCATTTTCCTCTCTGTAGATGTGTTTCATGTCTTTTGGGGTTTGTTCTTTTTAATCCAGTATGGCATCTATTCACTCTAAAAGAATTGCACTGTCCAAGAAATAACCAGCTCCCTYGTTGAATTCCAGTCCTGAAAGAGTGTCAGTCTGGGTCTGCTCGTTTTGGTAACAGGTGCAAGGCACCCTTTCAAAGCCTTTGCTTTAAACCTGCTCACAGACGGCTGCTTTAATGCATACTGGCTTTGCAGCACTCTTTGGGGAACGCTCCATGCCCCTGCCCAGGTCCCAGCAGCCAGGTGGCCTGTTCCCAGGCTCACCTTCCCCTGTGGCAGACTCAGAAGCTTTTGCGAAGAGCTTCTAAGCAAAACATGGCACTCACCTGGGTAGCTGCAGAGTGCCAGGCAGAGGAGCAGGAAAACACCAGCTGCCTTCATGGTCAAGGTGATGCTTTACTGAGGACAGCAAGGAGGAAACAGGACTCTCTTCTGGCTTTCAGAGACCCCATTTTTGGTGGTCCACACGGGGCCTTTATACCTTTCCCCATCTCTGGCACCACCCTCCACGGCCAGCTCCACCCTGCAACCTTGTGATGACTACATTTAAAATATGGGGATAACACCAGGTGGCAAATGGCTCATTTGTGCACACAAGGATAAAAGTCTCCCGGAAGCCAATGGAAGTAACGACCCTTATCGCTGGTAAGGGCTGGAGCTTTACCTCACAGATGGGAGACAGCCTTGGGTCTGCCCTGCAAAGCTGGGAAAAAGGGGCTTTGTGCAAAAAGCAAGCTGAGGAAAAAGGCTGGATGGCAAGCAAAATACATGCCTGAGCTGGCCTCCCATCTAGCACAAGCGGACCTGGTTTGAATAATTACCCTGCCACTGCCGTTCCCTGGGCTCTGGGGGAAGATGGCCTCTGTCCACAGGCACCTTTCCTAGCATGACCGACAGAGCAGAGCTGGAGTGTCACCACCCTGAGGCTCCCCTTCCTGCTCTGGACAGGGAGGCACAGCCGTCAGGACTGTTGCCGGGAGCAGGGCTCTGACCATGCCTCGGGCTCGCTTGTGGCCACACGTTGCCTGCTGTTATTTTGACTGGAATCTCCATGATGGCAGGAAGGCCGTCAATGGGCTCGCTGGGTCGGATGCTGCTCCCTTCCCCTCTGCCTGCCTCCGGCTTGGAGTAAGCTCTGGGGATTGCCTGCATTTACTCCACACCGCCAATGGTGCGCTGTGGAGAGTGGATCTGTCCCTCGGGTATTACAAGGATTAATTAATGTTTCTAAAGCACTTTGATATCTCATCCATAAATCACTGGAGAAATGCAAAGCAAATTATTACTAATGGGGGCTTATGACTCAAAGACAGATTTTTAATTAGCTGAACAGGAAGAAGTCAATGCCAAGAGCAATTCAAAGAGATGTTTGCGAGACAGAAATCTCAGTTCAAATTGGCAACTGCTCTGCTGTCTGCAGGAGACCCTAGCCCACATGCGGCTCTGGCGGGACGCTGCCTGGCAGAAGCAGCCCTCCTCCTCCTCATGGGCTGACTTTGGTGGCAATGGAGACTTTCTCTGCTCCCCTAGTCTCGCCTCCCCTTTGCTCTTTGCCCGCTGCCCAAGCACTCCAGGGCGTCCTGCAATTCGAGGCTAGAAGAACTTATTTTAATGGTGTCTTTCATTTTAATAACTCGGAGAGCAAAGGAAGGTTTGTGTATGACCCATTTGGCAGCTGTGAATACCTGGGTTGAGCCCTCTGACTTCGCTGGGAGGAAGATTCACGTGCCATTATCATCCTCTGAGGAGCAAGGGAAGAAGATATGATAATTTTTTATAGCTGAGCGAGGTTAACCTCAGTCCAGCACTCTCTCTATTGCTCTTCCAATGCACTGCCAGGATCACAGTGCGAGTAAAGCAGGGGGTGCCTCGGTCTCACCTCTCAGAGAGGACAGGAGCCTTAGCAAGAACGGTTTATGGTTATACACCAGCCCAGCTTGGGAAAAGATTTTCCTCTTCAATCTATAACACATGTAAAGAGAACAGAAGAGGCAGCGCTGGAAACAGTTTGTCTGACTGCCTTTGTCTGGGATGTGCCCACTCCTGTTAAAACACGTTTGTGCATTTTCCAGTTTAGAGATCCTCACCACAGCCAGGAAATGTGATGGTTTTGATTGTCCAGAAGCAGAAACATCTTCACTCAGATTCCTTGGAAACATCCAGGCATATCTCCAAACTTGAGTTTGATGGGTAAATTCTCAGTGTTTATGAAAGCTGCTGTGTAGCTGGGAAGCGCCTTGGCTCCTGGGACATTTCAAGTGTGTACAATGCCATGTTCTCTCACTTTTCCTTCCTCTCAAGTCAGAGGTACCGAAGCCAAGACAGGCTGCTGACTGCCCCCTGCCTCCTGGACGCTTCTCTCTTCATCTTTTATCACTTGGCTCCTGTTAGATTTACACTGCCTTCCTTCCATGTTCGTAAGCCCTTCCGGAGCTATATGAGATTGTTTAAGTGCTTTACTCCTGAATCAGGTTGAAGAAAATCCAGAATAAGCTGTATAACAAACTGAACTTAATGAATTGAGCCAAGCTCACTGATTCAATGGCAGTGTCATCTCTGCCAAAATAAGACTCCAGCACAGTCTGTAATACTGCTGGAGCTCAACAACTGCTGCAGTAGGTTTTTAATGCAGTTTATCTGTCAGTAATTCCTCCTCCTTCCCCAGCACCTCTGCTGACACCTATGTGGTTATGAGACACCTTCCAAAGGAGGATTTCAGGGGCGCCTCTGTCCTGATTGACATCTACTCTATATTCCTCAGCAAAACTGGAGAGAAATGCTTGGGGCTTCTTTGACTGGGGAGGAATAAAAAAGAGCCTTGAGCTGCTTTTGCACTGGGTAGAAAGGAGCAGGGAGATTTCCTCAGCAATGTGGGCTTTCTTGGGATGTGTCACCTTGTCAGAGCAGCGTGTTCCTCTGAACACATCAGCTGGAGGAGTAGGGAGAAATGAGTCAGGCAGCTCTGCCAGCAAAAAGCAAAGCAAAAAAAAAAAAAAAAAAAGGCACCCCCCCCCCCTTCTGTTGGTCCTCCTGGGGTAGCATCCTGAAAAGCCCCTGAGGTCTGAGCAGGTCTAGCAGCTCCCATCACCTTTAAATGAAAACACTGAAGGAGGAGAACAAGCAACCCTGCATCAGAGCAAGGGGTTTGCTGAACCAGCACATCTTCCTCTAGGCAGGTTGGTGGGGACAGGTGCTCCTCCTCCTGCAGGAGGAATGTTTGCATCATCTTTGGGCCAAATCTGAGCACTTTAGGTTTCATCATGTTTTCTGAGAAGTAGTACAATGTCTCAAGGTACTGAAAAATTTGGGAAGCTAGCTACCTCCCTGCTATGGCCCAGCCAATATTCAGGACAGGCTGGAGGAGCACTTGTCCTACCAGGGCTGGGATTTGCTTTTTCTGAGGGCTTGATGAATGGAGAAAAGCCATCAGTGCCCCAGGGAAACAGAGTCACCAATGAAAAGCACTCAAAGATCACAAACCAGGCCCAGATGGTCATGAATCACAGCTTCGAAAGCGCAAGTGGTCCTTAAGCCTCTTCAAAATAATGGCACTTACCAACAGACTCATTTGGGGTGGTTCCTGGGCCGTTAGGGAGTCCAAAGACACATTTTCTAGCCTCCTTGCGAGTGCGGAGAGAGCGGGCTAAAGCCAAAGCAGAGTGCCTCTTGCGGACCCTACCGCTTGGGAACACAGCAATAAAAGGGAGATGTTGCGACCTTTGGCATTAGCTCATGCGAGCCAGTGATGCTGGGGCTGTGGGAAGGGCCGCACGGGAGCAGGTCTCCTGGGGAGGGCAAGTGAGGGGAGATGCCGCAGCTGGAGAAAGGCTGGAGAAATGCACAGTGATGTTACAGGAGACACTTCCCACACATGACAAAAGCCCTCTTGGGTCCAAAGTGCTGCCTGTGTTGGATTTAAAGGCTAAAAATCCCTAGCACCTTGTTGCCAGCTGGGATGGCCAGCCCTGGAGCTGGCGCGTGTGTCCAGCCAGCCTTGGCTGTGGAGTGCAGGATGCGTCCGAAAGAAACCAGGCTCGTTCTCCTTTCAGTGCAGCCCATGTAAGCCTGGTGGAGTGGCATGCCCCAGCGGAGAGGAGGCCACCTGGGCATGCAGGGCTGCGGGATGGTGATTCTGTCTAAGATTATTTCCCATTAACACTGGGAAAACTTTTTTGTTGCTCTGGGTGCATGGAAGATACTGAGCGTTCAGGCAGTTTAGGAAAAGGGATCCTGCGACTATAGCTGGTGTGAAAACATCACATATTTTTTCCACCTGTAAGAGACACTTTGGAGCCCAGGACAGTATGTCAATTTGTTTTCTCTTCTTTCCTGGAAAAGTTGTCCCTGGGGCCTCTGGTTTGCGGGGAGGATGCTGAACATAGCCGCAGGAGAGAATTAACAAATGATCATTTCTACTTCTACCAAAGCTTCTGTCTGTTGTCCTTCAGCAAGGGCAGAGCGGCCATGGTAATGACCTTTGGAAATCGGCAGGCATCAGTGGCTTCGCCTGGGGATGGGGATGGCTGACAACGGTGTCTGAAAACAAAGCCATCACATAAATCATAGCTCAGTGTCTCGTTCAGGGGAGGCAGTGCCAGTCAGACGCTTCCAGAGGAGGATAGATGTGCTGGGGACAGGCGATGTGTTTGCAAAGATTACTGGATGCAACTGCCTGGGGACAACTGTACAACTCCCTGGGGTGATGCTAAGTTCCCATGCCCATCTCCTGGCCTGTTCACCTGCGCTCTCCCACCACTGCGGTGACACCAAACCCAATGGACTCAGCCCCTGGAAACCTCCTCCTCGAGCTTTAGGTTGCTGGGCGAGGGCTCATGGCTGGTGGAAATACCTCCGTGGTGTGGTCACCTCTGGCCACAGATGTGGCCCTGGCTCCAGTCTGGGCTGATAGAGTAGAGCAGAGACCCAGGCACTGGGGAGGGACCTTGGCTTGGGAACAGCACAGGGGGCTCCTGGCAAGGCTCTGCTTGCCGACAGCTTGTGCCCTCCTTCTTGGTCCTGCGCAAGATGTTGGTGTTGCTCCTGGGCTGCTGGGAGCATGTGGTCACTTGCCAAGATGCTGAAATGGGACTCTCTGCTGCTCTTTCTTTCCCTGGCTTTGCTGAAGAGACAGCATCATTTTTCCCCTCCTATAGAAAATATGAAAAGCAAATT
This sequence comes from Apteryx rowi, assembly GCF_003343035.1. Taxonomy (NCBI): domain Eukaryota; kingdom Metazoa; phylum Chordata; class Aves; order Apterygiformes; family Apterygidae; genus Apteryx; species Apteryx rowi. The sequence goes on from NW_020448307.1 coordinate 9,980,265, forward strand.
CCCTTACAAAATTGCTTTTTTATTAAACCCTATATGCTTCCTGCCTCCACATATGACTGTCCCTGAGGCTGCCAGAGAGATCAAGGGCAGAACGATTAAGTGTGGTGGCCAGTCACTGGGCAAACATGGTTTTCGGTCTCCTCCAGCAAGGGACTCCCTTTCTCACTGAACTAAAAGCAGCCACCCCTGCCCACTCCTTTCACACAGCTGAACAAAACAGGAAGACTATGGTATATACCTTCCTTTAGGGGCCACAGACTGTCAAATTATGATCCATCTGCCCACCGTTATTGTTGTCCTTAGGCCCCTTTCCACCAGGTAACTTTGACATGATTATATCTGCAAACTGACTTTTTAGAAAAGTTGGATAAATTCCAAACAAACCGAGCAGCAAGTGTGAGGCAGCTGTGCATGGTGGTGCCAGACTGGGGAAGAGGGATATGGCTGGAGAGCTGAGACAAGGTGTGTGAAAAATTGTCTGGGCTGCTGAGAGAAGATAGAGCCAGACCCCTGCTGGAGTGGCCTGGTGAAAGGATGGGAGGCTACAGGCACAAACTGCGGGAAGGGTAATGTCGACTAGATATAAGGAAAAAATTCTCACCATGACAGTAGCCAAACATTGGCACAGGGACTAGAGATGCTGTGGAGGCCCCTTCCCTGGAGAGGTTCATAACTCGACTGAGCAGGTTGATACGGTCCACAGGAGCTTTCCAAAACCATCAGACAAGCAACAGCCCATCCTCTCTGGGGTCCTTACATGACTCAATGCCCCCAAGACCAGGAGCTTTTTTAGGCAGTTTTCAATAAAGGTCTTAAACACAGAATATTTTCACATTTTTTCTTAATTTCTTGAAAACAATTTGTCAAAGCTTTTGTCAAGTTTTTATGCTGCTTTCAATCACTTTGTAAGCCAGCTGATAAACAAAAAGAAATTACGAATGACTTTTATCACAACCCCAGAAGTATTTGTCATTTCTAGCTATTTCCATGGGTTCCGTTGGCAGTGCTAACCACTATTGACACATGGCCTGCTCCCTGGCCCAGGGCTCAGAAGAAAACTGTTGTACTTCTGATTTCAATGAAATACATGGCTAGAGAAAGCTAAAGTTGTTAGGTCCATCTCCCCATACTGTTCAGATGATTAGACGAGACGATGCTTTTCCAGCAGAGAGCTCTCAGTCTGCTCAGCTCCGTGGGAAAGACTGACTATTAAAAAGGAAGATGCAGAAAGAAAGGAAAAAAATATTTGAAATGCAAGCTATGAAATAAGCCTTTCATTTCTGACAACATTTCTTCCTCCCATTAGATATGCAGAGATTTTAAAATGGGAGGTGCTCTTTTTCCAGGCTGACAGAAATGAGGTTTTGGGAGGAAAGAGAAGAAAGTAGTGGACGTGGGTTAGAGCTGGTGATACTGTTCCTGTTGCTGGACTCTAGTCTTGAACATGCTGAAAAGGGAGAGAAAAGCTCAGCAGAGGATGGAAACACTGTGCTGTTTCTGGAGATTGCTTCTCCTTGAAGCTTCACCGCCGTGAGGTGCCACAAGGCCGGCGTTATTTAAGAAGTGCATTTATAAATTTGGACGTTATGCACATTGAGCTCTTACCCTGCCAGCATCTAGTGCTAGCTCTGGTTTAGCTGCAATAAATGTGAGTTTATCACTGTGCCAACTGTTTGTATCTGCCCTCTGGCACAGGAATGCAGTGCTCCCTGACCTCTCCTTTGCGTCAGCATGCCACACACCTGTCTGGACAAACTCTCCCCAAAGCTGGCAAATGCTGGTTAAACACTGCTGATAAACCTTGGCTAACTGTTATTGACCCTGGAGTTGGCCTGAAATTAGATAAGGCCCAATTAACTCTTGCTCCTTTTCCTAATGACTGCTCAAGCTCAATAACAGGAGCTGAAATTTTAAGGCAGCTTGAATAGGGGCATGGTGGCATGCTTTGGGCCTTATGTGGTTGCTTATGATTACTGTCTCCCAAAAGTGTGTTTTTTTGGCATCCTGGGAGCTGCTGTGCCAGACGGCAGTGGGAGGTTCAGGCAGGGGTGTTGGAGGGGATGAGGTGCTGGGGCACAGCAGCACCTGCACCAGCGGCGCCACCGCAATGGGAAACGTTGCGGCATTGCTGGAGGCTTTGCATGCTTTCTGCTTTGGTCAACGGCCTTGATTAAAGAGGGATTTTGTCTTTGATTTAGAGAGCCTTTGAACATAGTGGCTAAACACTGCCTTTCGATCAAGGGTTTCCCTTTGATTTCTGCATGCAGGCAGCTCCGTATGTTCCTCGGTGAGCTTTGCACTCAAATCACTTTCCTAATAAATGTGACATTATTTTTGATGCCATGTATATTTTCAGTCTGGTTGTGAAAGTGAGGCACTTTGAAGTGAAAGCACCATCTTCAGCCCATTGTGGATGAGGAGCAGTCCTTCTGCTCTGGTAATGGAGGTGAAATAATCCACTGCTGAACCTCCTTTCCCAAGCAGGTTTTAACTCTGGGTGTTTTCCCCTACATGAGGAAGGGGCTGCCAAAGCCAGTGGCTGCCACCTGCAGACTGCTTTTCCTTCTTATCCTTATTCATCCCCACCGGGATCCTCCTTTCTTCATTTCTTACCTACTTTCTGAGATTCTGGAGGCCCCTGGCTCATAGTTTCAAGCCTCCCTTAGCAAGAAATTTGTTTTTACTGCAAAAGGCAAACTGAGATTCCCATGCTATGCTGGGGTTCACATAGGAAATACTTGGAGATGTTTCATACCAAATTATGCCGTCTGCATTTTATGGAGGGAGGAACTCAGCCTGCTTGCAAGCTCAAGGTAGTGCTTCAGTGTGCAGGCTGGGGCGTCTCTCTCCTCCAGTGCTGCAAGACACTGCCAGGGAGCCGACCATGGTGGGTGCGCTGGAGCAGCTGGTGATGCTGGTCACACCAGCCCCCATCCTCCTACTTAGCCGGGAGGTCTCTGAGCTTCAGGCTTTGCTGGTGTTCTCATCAAGCTGAGCTGCAGAGCTACCTCTTGGCAAAGTGGGCTTCAGGCAGCAATTGCCAGAGGTCACACTCCCCCTAAGCATCCAGGAATATTAAATGAAGGGTGATCAGACGCTGCTGGCAAGGCTCTGGGGAGCTCAGCATGCAGCTGCTGTGCAGGGAGCCTGAGGGAGGTGTGCCAGATGGCCATGTCCCTGAACTGGGATACTCTGCTCTGCCACTCTCGTGGTGTCAGGCTCTTGCTCAACGGGATGCTCAGATCCAGAGACCTCCCACAGGTTATTTCCATTGAGGGGCAGGCACAGACCTTCAGCTGCTGCAAGTCCCTTTGACTCCAGGAACTACACTTCCACCCATTGGGAATGGTTCCTGTCACCTCAATTTTTCATCTTGTGCCCCTTTGACATTCACCTCCTTTCACCTGACCTGTTTTTTTGTTGGTTAGGAGCAGCCTTTCTCACTGTATCTAGGCTCTGTAGTTTCCTGGATCCTATAACTGTAGTTTTCAGCCATACAGATCCCTGGCTTTTTTGTGGATAGGGAATAAAGATGCATAAATGACACTTACAGCCTCTACAGAAGCAGCCAGTGCAGGCCAGAAGTGTAAATCATAAATAATTATCACGATACCCAGCTATGTCATTTATGGTGTCATATTATTATAAACTAGAATTAATATTATGAGACTTAGAAATATCAGCAGTGGACTAGAGAGGTAGAAAGGTCAGAGGAGCTCTGTGGGTCCCTGCTGAAGATGGGGTACTGGACTAGATGACTGTCCTCTCAGTGTGACTGTTTCTATGCTCTTCCACTATACTAATATTCAAATCAGGGATTAAACACACTGATGACACCTAAGAGCGTTACTGCATGCGTTTTACTGTGATGTAGGTCTTTGCTCTGACCGAAGTCTCTGATTTGCCCATGCACTTGGCTCCAAGGAGAACATGGTGTTTTATCTTGTTAGTGCACACCACATCACCTGTGTGTTCATTAGTGGAAAGCAAGGTAACTGTTGTCAAACAAAACTGCTCTGATATCCCTGGACTTCCAAGTGCAATTGCGGTGCCTGTCTCACCAGTTCCTGCAGTTGGACAAGCCCAGAGGGAACCAGGCACCAGGTCAGCTCGCAAGGGTCAGAGCTCGGCTCCATCTTCCCCTTCCCAGGCCTGCTGCAGACTCAAGGAACGGGCGAGATGCTGACACCAGCAGACATCCTCGGCCTGCAGATCCCTGTTTCTCCTTCTTAGCCAGCACTGACAACTCACAGGGCCTGAGAGCAAAACTAGGAGCCCTCCAGGGATCAGCGTGGCCATCACCCCCGTGCATCTGTGCTGCTTGGAGCTGTCCTCATTCAACAGGCATTTTCTGATCTCAGAGCCTGGAGCCCAGACAGGCCCTTGAGCTGAGCCCGATGGTCTTGTCGACCCTGGCCATGGGGCACTATGTAGTTACCCCTGCAGCAGGCATGGTGGGGTGCATTTGACCAGAGAAGCTCTCAGAAACAGCATTGCTTTTGAGTGAGGACTGGCTCTTAACTACCAGCTATTGAGCCCCTGGGCAGACTGCGCAAAGCATCCCTGTCCTCTCCTGTCTACTCAGCCTCYGCACGCCATGGAGCTTACGCCAAGTGTCACAACATCTACCTTTTAGCACTCCATTCCCGGGAAGCAGGGACTGTGAGAGGAGCTTGGCTTTGGCTTTAGTCCATTCTCTTTCTCAGGGTTCACAAGGAAGCTGGAAAATGTGAACCTCTCCAAACGAGTTTGCTGGTAAGTGCCATTATTTTGAAGAGGCTTAAGGACCATTTGTGGTTTCCAAGCTGTGATTCATGACCATCTGGGCCTGGTTTGTGATCCTTGAATGCTTTTCTCTGGTGACTGTTGCAATTTCCCTGGGGCACTGGCAGAACATGCTGCTTCTTGCCTTTCTCTGGACTTCAAAACATTCAAGTCCTTGACAAAAGTGAATCCTAGCCATCAGATGAGGATTTGGGCAGCTTTTTGCTGTGCAGATCCCACCCTGGCTGGAGGGGAATTGCAGGCACCAACCTCACTGTTTCCTACTGGCTGCCCTCCTGCCCCTTTTCCGCTTTCTTTAGCGGATGCACCATCTGCTGGCGCTGCAGTGACTGCTGTGCCTGGCATGGGCCTCGCACTGCAGCACAACATGGCCCATTGAGAGGAGGCCCTGTGGCTCCCGGCAGCTGCTCTGCTTGTCTTCAGGAGATGTGCTCTGCCCCTCCGCGGACAGGTGCCCCAGTGAGTTCCCAGCCCTGCTGCGGTGCACACAGCCCACAGTGCTGCCAGCTTTCTTTTGTAAGGTAACGCAGGAGAGAAAAGCCCAGGTGGCCCAAGAGGGCTATGAAGAACATGAAGCAATGTGTGGTGCAACTTCAGCTGACGTCAGATGCAGCCTTTGCTGTTGTTTTACCCAGCATTTTTCCAGGCCCATCCCTTCTTCCCCTGGATCCTTGATGAACAGGCATCAGACAGGCTGTAACGCAGCACAGTGAGCATCTGCAGGTCCTGCTACAAGGCCAGCAGCCTGCTGCCCCTCCAGGCTCACCTGAACAGCAGAGGCATGCCTCGGTGCACACAATACACTGTGTGCATCTCAAATGTCAGCTGCAGCAAGCCACCACCACGTGGCTCCGTGCTGGGTGGAGGTGCCTGGTATTGGGGCAGTGTCACCCTGTGCCACAGCTGTGTCCATTCCTTCGTAGCATTGCATGCTGGGCAGCAGCAAATACCAAGGACATGCCTGTGGAAATCAATGCAGCTTACACTCTCATCTCACCCAGTCCCAGTGCAACTGGGCTTAACACTTGATTGCATCAAGCAAGAGCTGTCCTGTGTCCCATGCATCAATGAAAAGTCCCAGGCAAGACCATGAGAAGACATGGAAGAGACCTTGTCTAGAATAGACGTGTGGAGGCAGTAGTCTACACTTCCAGCAGCTCAGACTGGAAATGACCCGTTTGCTCTGCACCACGTCAAGTGCAGGAAGGACACAGCTTGGCTTACACTTCACAGTGCTCTGTTCTCTTGAGCCTTTAGGAGATACACAAACACCCGTGGTTTCACGCCTACCGCCTCTGGTCCCAGAATAACAGGATAGCTAAATTTGTGGTAGACACAAAATAATTGTCTTTGATCCCGGCCTTGCCGACTTGGCATAGGGAGTAGATCTCCCGGCAGGGAGGGCCAGCCTGCAGCAGGGCTGTCCTCGCCACCCAGAGCACCCTCCTGTGTGCCCATGTCCAGGTTTCTCATTGCATTAAAGAGAGCATCCCTCTAGACCTAGGGTCACCTTATCACATCACTGCCTGGGGCATCAGTGTCCTCTTACTCCTATGCCAACACTGGGCGCCTCTAACTCTTGCCAAACCACACAGAGCCCCTTGCCTGGCCTGGGAGGATGTTTCCAGCCAAAGCTTGCCCCTGGCTCCTGCCTGCCTGGAGACTGATGTACGGACTTGTCGGTTCAACAAGTCAAGAGACCGGTGGCTAAAAGGAGCCCTGGCAGAAGCGGGAAGGCTTAGCACCTGAGGGGCATCTGCCCAGGACACGTATCATGTTTTCACTCCTTACAGAGGAAGCTTAAGTAAAAGCTACAGCACCTTCCCCATTCTAGAAGAGGAAGTGCTGTTAATTGGGAACATTAAAAACCCTCAAATAGGATGACAACTAAGGGACACCACAGTGAGCAAGAAAGCTGCTCAGCAGCTAAAATAACTACTGTAGGGTGCTGTGATGACAGAGCGGTACCTGGGAATAAATCACCTAAGTGACACCCCCTTCCTGACAGCAAGAAAAGACACTGCTTTGGGAAAGCATCGGGCATTCACCAGGAGCAGGAACAATCCAGAGCGCAGGTAGCTTGAATTGCTCTCTCTTTACAAAGCCTCCCTGCACACCAGGCTTTGGGTGTCATGAGCAAATCCCATGGACAAAGCTAACTAAAGGGAACTTAGCTTCGCATGTGAATGTTCTGCTCTTTCCCATGGGTGTTGGGAGACAGGGAGGGGATTTTCTTACGCAGGGAGAGAGAAAGAGCCTCTTTGAGGAGGCTCTTTTGCACCCTCAACTGGGGCTTGGAGAAGGCTGAGCTCTCCCCTGTACAAAGAGCAAGGCTAAGACAAGAGCAGCCTGAATGGAAAAGAAATCCCAGCTGCAATCTCCTTTTCATCTGGACCAAATTCTGATCAGAGGGGAGGAGGAGACTTTCAGAAAGAGAACCAATTTTTCTCCTTGGAAATAAAAAGCCTCTGACTTCACCTGCTTCTTATCTTGCTGCAATGACATGTAGTTTCTTTCCACACAAAGAGCTCAGTGGTGACTCCAATTTGGGCTTAATTGCTATTAATTCTGTTAACTGAATTGGGTTCTCCTGTGCTACTTAGCACTCTGACTTTAAAGAAGGGAAGCAGGAAAAAAAAAAACCAAACAAAAAACTGGGAAACTGCTGACCCAAGGCATGTGGCTCCTCCAGATGATATAAATGTGTGCAAACCGTTATAGAGGAGGTAAAGATTTGGTGGTTTTCTATTCCCCTTCTCCTCATGAGGGGTGGTGGAGGTTGGATGGAGGTTGGATGATAGGGGCAGGAAGTGAAGGGATTGAGGTGGGAAGTGTCCTCATGTGCTGCCCTGGAAAGATGCAGATTCTGGAGTGGCTGCTGGTCTAAGCCTTGAGGGCTCTGTAAGTTGTGTCCTATTTCTTAAATGAAATGAATTCTTTGTGAAAAGTAGGTTTGGGGAAGGGGGGGACTGAGCGTACTCTCAGTGAAGACCTAGCTCCTGCAGGGCTTTATCTGAAAGCTGATGCGCAATCTCTGATAATATCTTTGGTTTAAAAATAAACACTTTTGGGGGCAGAAAAGGTGGTTCTCTTTAAATAGGTAGTTCCCATCCAGAGGGGGACCTCTCTCCGATGGCTGAGATGAACAAGCTCTTGTGTCAGAGGTGTGCCTGCAGCTCCCTTTGCTTGTGGGCTGGCAGATTTTAGCACAGTGATGGTGCGTGCCAGCTCTTTGAGGGGACCTGCAGTGCTGGCACCTGCACTGGTTTCTGCTTGCCAATAACTCATGTAGAGAGACAAGGCTAGCTTTTTAGAAATTAGTGGGGTTTCTTTTTCTTTGTGTTGCTAGTATTTCTGGTTAGGCTAGAACTTTGAGAAGGGATTCCTGGGCCACAGGGTCCCTTCTCTTTTGCAAATGTACTTGGCCAAATCTCTGGAGCGTTTGGGGATTTTGTTCCTTCTTAGAGGCATGCAGAGACTGGCTGCAATTTCTGGCTGAATACTAGATGGTTGGGTAGCAGTGGAAAGGTCTGGACATCTTCCTGATCTCCTGAGCAGGGCCAGCATGTTGGCTAAATCCTTGGGTATCCCACCCATGGAGTTGGGGCAGTGCAGTGTGTTGTGCTGGGTGCAGGCAGGCTGCAGACATGTGGCAGCTGCTTTTGTAGGAGTTGTCCTTGTTGTAGCTCTTGCCCTGTGTCATGTTCCTGGGGGCTGTTGATTGCCAGGCTGCAAGTAGAGGCAAAATTGGGTGTATTTAGGGAAGTGCTGCCACGTAACAGTTCTGAAAGGCTTTGTAGTAAAGATCGCATAAACCTAAGCCAGAGAGCTGAAGTGAGTCAGAGGTTTAATTTAATTAGATCTAGATTCAGAGAAGAGTGTCTGTAAGTGGGAGGTGTCGGGGGAAGATTTGGGGGTATGCTTTATAAGTGAGAGTTGTGGAGGGTAGCCTGGTGCTGTTTATACAGACTGATAACATAGTCCTGTGGACTTTAATATATTTAATAAGCATGTTTTATATGCAAATTTATGTGCACATCTCTCAGTCTTGGCATTTACTTAGGCTGGTCAATTAATTCCACATGAGAATGATGCTTTCTTATCCTTTGTCTTTTCTCTCTATAGTTTCTGCACAAGGATGTTATGTTTTAATGTGTGCATTATCTAGGATCTAGCACAGTGGTGCTAGGGCTTGTAGTAACTGCTACAGTTTAAATAATTAGTCATAATGGTAGTTCATGCATGAAGAATGTACCAATGTTTTTCTTCCTGGAGATTTTCCCTTTTCTAATTTAGACTGGTTTATGAAAAAAGTGTAAGCATCTGTCCTAGTGAACTCTTTGGACTCCCTCTCATTTGTTAAACAAAGCAGACAAAGGTTGATGAACTATTGGTCAAGGAATGAAATTAAAATGTAAGCTGAGGGTCTTGTTGGCCAACTAGCGGAGAAGCAAGTTCAGGCTCACAGGCTTATGAAATAGATTTTTGGGGGGTTCTAATTTCCAGCCATATGTGGCCGCAAGATGAGCGGGTTAAAGATTTGTAAGTTTGTGAGCATGATAGAGTTTTGTGATGCATGTCAAGAGCTGACCCATATCTGGCTGGGCTCCTTGCCTGTGCTGTTACCCAAGAGATGTATTTGTCCTGTGCTTTTTTTCTGTTTTGTCCCATGCTGTAAATGCTGCCTGGAGAAGTTCATAGGTGTTGTGTGGAGTGTTACATCACTATAGGGTTAAGCTAAAACTTGGAAACATTAGCAAAGCTGTTTCAGCTGCTTGGATGCATTGCCCATTTGCAGTATCCAAATGCACCATCTAACCAGGGTGTGTGAATAGGGTGGGGGCCGTCTCCCTGCTTGTTCCCAAGGTGGTGCTGGGCAGCTCAGGAATAGATGATGGCAATACTTGGGGAAGATACCTAAGAAAAGGGATTACAGCTTGGGAAGCGTCCAGGGAAGGGAAGATGAAAGCACATCCAGAAATTGCTAGTTGCTATATCCCACTGCAGGTGCCTGTCTTTTCCTCCCCTCCCTACAGAACAGTCTGAACATGTGGCAACAAATCCCGTGCTACACTGACAGTGTTGACCTAGGTGGCACATGGCATGGGAGATCAGCGTCTGTCCTGCACACCCACGCACAGAGAGGGAATGGCTCGAGGAAGCGGAACAGCCAAGAATATTATACAGAATTACTGCCACTTTGGGGGTTTGACTAACATGTGAGACTTAAGTGTGTGGCTAGGCCTGACTAAGGCATTTTTTAGTCTGCTACTGCTCGCATAAAAGCTTTGCTGAAACATTGGCCAGTGCAGGCCTTGTAGATGCTTTGGCTGATGGATAAACTCATTAGGTGGACTTATATGTGCCAAGGAGGTCAAAGGAGTCCTGTCAAGAACTGAGCAAGGAAGGAAGTTGGTCTGTTAAGCACAGGATGACCCATACCTGTGACGAGGATGAGGGATATGCCCCAGATCAGTCTGCAAACCAGCAGTGAGGTGCAAAAATCTTGTTGTGATTACTTTGTAAAGGAGAGACAGAAGCTGGATAACTTTGTATTGGCCTGAGGGAAGGTTGGGGCATATGTAGGTTATCTGCCCTACTGGGAGGGCTGTGTTTTGTCTGTGCCTTTGCTGTTGAAGTGAACTGAGGTGGACTTCCCCACTGCCTTTGGCCCCTAGGAAATGAGGGATGACCTGGGATGGGTTTCAGGTGGTGATGTTACCTAGAGCCATTTGCTGTCACTGCAGGCCTCCCCCTTGGGAGTAGGGGGCTTGCAAGAAGCATGCAAGAGCAGTGACTTGGATGGCAGGGACCCTAAATCGTGGGCTCCTTGGCCATGTTCCCTCCAGGTTGCAAATGCTGCAGCCCTGGACCTCTTCTGCTGCGAGGTCCTCACTGGGAGGCCAGGCCACCCTGGCTGGTGGGGACAGAGGGAAGGGATGGGGACAGGGTGTCAGCAGGTGGCACTGTCTGCTGAGAGCCAGGCCAGAGGCACTGCTGACACCTCCAGGTGCTCCTGCAGAGCAGCTGAGCCAAGAGCTAGGAGACCCCAAACTTTGCCTCCCCTCTATGAAGCCAGTTTGCAACCAAACTGTTGGTGCAGCTGTGACATCCCCTGTGTGGGTGGGCAAATCTGGGGTTTAAAGGTGCTAGAGTGGCTTAAGGTCTGTGCTTAGCAATAAATTTCAAGGCAAGCTGTATGTACTGTTTTTAACATGCATTCAGAGTGATTCTTGACATTGATAAGTAATCCCCTGGGATGGTATTATCTCTGATAGATGCAAGGTTTCTACCCCTGCTGCCTCCAAGAATTGCAGTTGGAGAATTGTGTCTTATCTGCCTGAAATTCTCCTGCTTCTTCAGTGAGATGCTGGACTAATTTTTCTGCTATTTCTCTGATGTTGCTGTGCATTGCTTAATGGCTGCCCCTTTCCATCCAAAAGGCTTTGTGATCACATCATCTTCATGGGGTTTAGTGGGCAATTTGGGACCTCAGGATAAATGGTAATGCATAACTCTGTGATTAGTACTGGGACGCAGCCCTTGGAAATGATGAGGAAAAATGCACCAGAGTTTCCTTGTAAGGTCTGCAGCTGTGGGTTCTTCCCTACTGCTGGAACGGCATGCAGGGGAGCAGGCATCCTGCTCTGGGTCCATGCTGTTGCAAAAGCAGAAATACTTTCACTCACATGCTCAAAGAGAAACCCTGGCAACAGAGATTGCTGTTAAAGTGAAAGGGAGCTGGGAGCAGTCTCCCAGCCCTGCCTGGTCTGTCCCAAGCTGTTGCAGGAAGAGATGAAATGCTCCTGTGGCTCCAGCAGATTGTTGGCCTGAGCAAGAGATTTAGCCCATGAAAAGGGCATAGAAGTGCAGCAGCTCTGCCCTGGTGTTCAACTTCTCTGTGCACTCTGTGCAACCCCCATTTCCCTCTCTGCAGCCCCCTGACACTTGGAGCTATTTCTCTCTACCCCAGGGAGTGACCAGGGTGTTTTCCTCTTTCCTTGCAAGCAGGCCTGGACCTCCTGGTGCTGGAGAGCTCTGGCTACCTGTGTGGTAGATGAAGGAGCAGTACTTAAGTTTTAAGACTTCCGTATAATCTTCAACAAGGAAATACTCATTTCAGAGGGGAGTGTGGAAGTTTACCATAGGTGAAAGAGGCGGCAGGGTCACAGCCCTTGGTTATGCTGTAACAGTGGTGAGCAGGGAGGGGTCTCTCTTTCCAGGTGACAAAACAAACAAACTTATTTGGGCTGGTTGCAACTTGGAAACTGTGATGGACCAGGGAGCTCATATGGGTGTGAGTGTGAGGTGATGCTTGCTGCAGGGATTGATTGTGTCCTGCCAGGTGTGAAGGATGAAGGCTGAGTGGAGGCATCTCTGCAGGTCCCATTCTGGGTGATTCGCTGCCATGCTGGCATGACACATACCACCTTCCTGTGCTCTTTTGTTCAGAGACTGGGGCCCTTTCTAGCTCTGCCCTGGCTTGTGACTCACCAAGGCTGTGGTGTTCCCTAGCCCAAGTCCTCCTTGAGTTGAAGAAAATAATTCTGGAGGGAAGAAAGTGAAATTTGGAGTGCAGAACACACTGGGAGAGAAAGTTTACCCCAGCTCTCAGCAAAAGTTAAGCACTGCTAACAGCTTATGTCATGCTTTGTCTGTCTGTCTAGCTTCAGTCTTGTTAAAGATGGTCCCTGCACCCTGGTACCATCCCCACTGGCCTGCAGTTCTTATTGCAAAATATAGGACTTCTCATTAGCCTGTTAAAAACGCTTATTGCTTGCATGCCCTTGGGTAGCCAGCTGATCCTGTTTGCTCTGTATTGGTGGCCTGCTCTGTCACTTGTGCCTTGGATCATTTTCCTTCCAGGTCATTGACTGGAACAGTGAGCAGAAGGTGCCCAAGAAGCCATTTCATACAGGACATAGAGCAAAACAAAAACGTTTGTTGATGGTTCTGCTTAGCCATCTGTGACTGTTGCTGTAGCATTTCTGCTGTTTCAGGTGTACTGTGTTCATCTAGTGGACTGGGGCTGGGAGTCAAACAGCACTCAGCTGGGTAGTCAGTGAAGGATGGCCTTGGGAGAAGCACTTAACTCTCTCCTCCTCACTGATGGGGAAATGGATAAAAATAAAAATGCTCACCTCCCTGGGAGGATGGTGAGAGGATTAATTGGTTAATGTTTGCAAAGTGCTTTGAAGTTGAAATAGGGCAGATGAATGCTAACCGTGATTGCAAAAGCTAGATGTGCAATGCGGAGGTAAAGGCTGTGCTGAGAAGGCACTGTGAGCCTTAAACCTTCTGTCATTCAGGTGTCAGGAGCTTTGCAGCTTGACCTGTGCTCAGAAGCACTCAAATACAGGGATTAGAGGGATCTGTGAATGGCGGTTGCAACACCGGGGCCTTTCCCTCCCCACTAAATCCTGGGCTAAACTGTGCTCCAGCTCTCAGAAATGGTTTTGCTGCAGCTCAGATGACCTGGCAGGACGCAGTGCAGCTCTTGCTGTAATGGTAGCCCTGTCCCGTGGTGTCCTTGGGACAGAGCTGTGTGGGTGAAAATGGCCGGCATGTTTTGTGATGAGTGAAACCTGGTTCCAGGTTCAGCATGGGGAAAACCAGACCTAGGGCAGGCAGAGCACAGGGTTGTGCAACAAGGTGCCCTCCCGGGGAGGGGTGTGAGAACCAGTGCACCCAAAGCAAGAATGTGTTTGGCGATGTGGGTAAGCCATGGTGGATGGGGGTGGCGGTACTGGAATTGTTTAGCCTGGGTGTGTGTCCTCCCACTTGTGGTTTCTCAACAGGCTGAAGAAGGAGGCAATGTTTGCTCAGCTGCTTATGGTGGTGTGCACCTGCCAGCGGGCTGAGCATGGTGGGGAGGCCTAGCAGTGATGGGGCATCCTGTCCCTAGGGAAAGAAGAGCTGTGGTGGGGCCATGGGGTGGCCAGCCCTCCAGGTTTGGAGCAGAGTGCTCCTGGGGGTCTGTGCCCTGGTCCCTGGGGGACAAGCCCTCCAGATGCTGTGCATGGTGCATACGTACTGTATGCCCAGGGCATACATACGGGACAAAAGGATTCCAGAAAATACTTTCTCTCTCTTCCTAAAATAGTGGACAGGACAAGATAGGTCTTCTCAAGCAGGATGAGGAGAACCCACCAAAGCCAGTAGGAGATCTGGTGTCAGCACCTCAGAGAAGGCACCCAGCGCTGTCCTGAATGAGGCCAGAAGACTYGGGACTTGCTCTGGATGGACAGAGTTTGTTGAGGTGGGCCAGCTTTTATCTGCTACTTCTTGTGGACCCTGTTGTCTAGCTCCAATGGCACAAAGTTGCTGGGAGATTACTGGGTGTGGGGTGGTGCAAGTCTGGTCTCCATCACCCCATTTCTCCACAGCTCACGGTCCCTGCAGAGCAGCCTGCAGGCAGACCTCCTCTGTGGTCCTCCTGGTTTTGTGCCCTTGCAGGACAGATGTAGGGAGAACTGGTGATAGAGCTGGCCTCTGGGGATGGTTTGGGTAGCAAATGTGACATCTAGGGGGCTGGCAGGTGGGGCAGGACTAGTGCTGGGATGGGCAAAGCTGTGGACCTCCAGGTGTTTGGGAAAAAGCAAGTGAAGACCAATCCCAGGACCACCTGGCCCTGTGGTAGCACAGAGCTGAGCTGCAGCCTGTGGTAATTGGACTGCAGTATCTGGGCAGCCAGGGCCTCCTGGAGTGGGCTGGGTTTTGGCAAGAAGATCAAGGAATTTGAGTGGGAGAAGATAAACAGCCTCCTGGGGAGCAGGAGCAGCCTGGCAGGGAATAGGAAGGCTGGGCGGTGTGGTAGCATCCAGAGGAGGCACAGGTATCTTTCACTTTCATTAGCTCTTCCTACAAATCTGTGATGGCAAACCAGGAGGTGGCACTGTGGCCGGCACCCTGGTCCTCACATGGACCTGCTGCCTGCCCCTTGCCTTGGGATACAGATGAGATGGCTCTGTTCACACCTGCTCTGGTCCTCAGTGTGGGCTCTGTGCGCTGCTCACCCAGAGATTACCTGTAGCTTCTCTGCACCACTCCTTCCCCCTGGGAAGAATCAAACTGCCATGGCAGACTGTCAACTGCATGCCTCCAAGCAGGGAAGAGCCTGGGAACCTGTTTTGCAAGGGTCAAACAGATGTAAATGGCTTGTCTACAAAGATTTCTACTGTTTCCTYCATCCTGAATGTGATAGCAGCACCTGAGGAGGCTTTTATTTGCTTTGATTACTGTAGCCTGCTGAAGACTCAGCCCACACAGCTGGTTTTGGGCTCTCCAAGGTTTCTTCAAGAAAACAGCTGAATGTTTGTTTTTATGGACAATGTCATAGTGCATGTGGCTTCCCAAGGAACAGGCGAACTGAAAAAAAAACAACTGAGGAACATTTCCTCTGAGTTGGCCCTCACTTATTGCTTAGGATGAGTTTATTACTCATCATGTGCCCATTATTGCCTGGGGCCTGCTTAGCTCCATGCTCAGTAAAGTCTTTTTGCTTAAACTGCACCACTGCAGAACTGTTGAGCCCTTGTTTGCTGTTGCCATATATGCCTTCACTCCAAAGCTCTGGGACCAAGCAGGAGCTAACTAACTTCTTCCTTTTCTGTAGAAAATGTTGTTTCTGGACAGCCCTATCCTGCCCAGCCAAAGTAACCCTCCCTTCCAGCAGAAAAAAACTATAGTACAAAGTTAAATGGCATGCAAATATAGTGGTTCTCATTTGTAGGTCTTTGTAAGTACTGCTGCAAGCAAAGGGTAACAAAGGAGAAGCTCACAGTTTTGTCTGCAAGTCCTCTTATCCTGAATATCAGCTGGATGGAGGATGATTAAATGAGCAAAACTCTTGTTTGAATTTGGGGTTTGCCCATTTTCTAGAGCTGTTGCCTCCTGTGAATAAGTGTTCACCTGCATGGATCCTGCACACTCTCCATAACCCAGAGAGCCAGCTTCTCTGGGGGTCTGTGGTGCCTGGCACAGGATGTGGGCAAGGTGCTGGAGACAGCAATGCCATCCAAGGTTATGCTGCTTGGAAACTGGCCATGCCATTAGGGCATTCCCACTAAGCCTGTTTAGAGACAGTCATCAGAATCACTGCTCAGGCATCCACTGTGGGGTCAAGAGCTCCTGAAGGAGCAAAATCCAGCAGTCACGTCCTAGCCCTGGGACAGGTAGACCTGCTGAGATCCCTCTTAGTGGAGATAGTGGATGGGCAGTGAAAAGTCAAGGGCTCCTGAGGAGTCTCAATGACCAATCTGCTACTGTATACCTGAAGTGCTAGAATTAGGCTTTTTGGACTGGGAATTTCTACTGGTGAAACATTATTACAGAAATAATGGCCAGTGAAGAGAGAATAAACTGTCCCAACTGGAGCAGAGTGAAMTAACTGTGCAATGTAAACTCTCTATCACCTCCCAGATATCAGTGTTATTGTCGGCCTTGGTAGCAAATGAAGTCATGTACTAAGAGATGACTGGGATGGTGGAATGAACCCCAGGCTCAGCTCCAGGACATGCCATGAGTTAGTCTTGCCTTAGCCACTGACTCTTTCTGTGGCCAATAGCAGATCTTTCCTTTCTCCATAGCCCAACTGATGAGGAAAGGATACTACTCTCAGGTCAGCTTTTTCAGGCTATTGTAAGAATTACTCAGTGGGTGTACAGCCCTTGGGAGGTGATGGCCAAACTGTTGTATCAAGGGCAGATGTTTGTCTGCCCTAGGGTAAGGGACTGCACCTGGGGCTATGGGTGGAAAGCTGGTCRGGAGCACCACCCCAGCCCAGCCTTTATTAATGGGAGGCTTAGCTTAATTCCCAAACCAACTCTTCAAACGGAAGCCAGAGGAACAAGGCAGTGCAAAACAGCACTTGGGGGTGCGAGGCTCAGGGCTAAGACAGCTGACAAATGACAGGTCACTTCTATTTGCTTGCCACTGAATTCCTTATGTCCTCAGCTTGCCAAGTGTGCCAAGTATTGTCTGCAAAGCAAATGGCCCAGTGTGAGTGGACTAGCTAAATCTTTGAGCTATGATGCTAAATTGCAACATAAGAATCTAAGACGGAGCAAAGCATCTTTTCCCTTAGGTCCACTTAATTTAAGTGCCAAGGCTAAAGGTGAAAAATGAAACTCATGATAGAAAAATTAAGTCTGTGGATGTTCCCAAGTTATTCCAGCGTCTGTGAGCTATTCTGTATTCAGGGCAGGGGCTCTGACTTTCCCACATCTTTTCTTCAGTTTCCTTTTTTTGATGCTTTTGAGAACTATCTTTACTGTTATTAATAATCCTGTTTGTGACAGTGCCGCAGAGAGCCATGCCTCTGGCATGAAGAGCTTTCAGTCTAATTTAAAACAAGGTGTAACAAGGGAACACCTCCTTGATTAGGAAGCAGAGGGAGTAATGAGATCCAGGCTCGATAGCCTGCCTATTGCACAACTTGGTATGTTTGAGTGCTTTGTTTGCAAACCTTGGGTTTCTTTTCATAAGTTTTGGAGAACAATATCAGCCTGGAGGTCAAGGATGATATGCAAAGAATAACTGAGTTTTTGGTCCCAGCTGGCCCTGAACGGTTAATTTGCCTGCATCTGTGGAGATGCTGAAGCTCAGTAGAGATGGGTTTTAGAAAGACCTAGTGCACAGGGGGTTTGATGGTGATGCCTGTGAGAGAAGGTACCAAAATAAGCATCCAGGATTGTCAGTGTTGATGAGGCAGTAACACAGTACAATGCAAAGCCAAATGAGCAGTCAAGGCAGGAAGCCACAGTTCTGGGGAAAGTCAAAGGCAAGGAGAGCAACACACTGGTTTTAATTGTAGCACAGGGAGTCATTAAAGGAAGGACGAGGGATAAACAAGGATGGAGCTCACCAGCTGCCTTTAAAGTGTAGGATGTGGAAAAACTGGGGGAAAATTGTTGGCAGGTGGCCCAGGCTGCACTGATTTATTTTTAAACAAGGAATCTATCCTTGTGAGATGTAAGGACTCATACAGTAGCTGTCCTCTATGCAAGGATATGAAAATCCTTGGGCATCCTGGAAGTGAAGTGAAAGTGGACCTCTCATCTGACACTCTTCCTTTCTTCTCAACAGTAAAAGTTGATCAGCTTCTCCCTACCAGAAGAGAAATGTCAAATATTTCACCTTGTTTATTCCTTTTACTGTTAGTATCCTCCTGCTCTTGCAGCTTGTTCTGGTTGAAAATGTCTGTGATTGCCACAGTCTTGGGAATTTGGCTATGGTGTTGCAATTCTTGAAGCTTGACTTTATMAGTTCAAGGCAGCCAGCCAGCAAAAAGGACCTTGTTAGCTCAGGCTGTCTGTATCGGGAAGCACGGGCTGTGCTTGTGCTGCCCTTCTATAGGGGTGTCTTTGGGCTCCCTGCTTTAATTTGTAAAGCAGGTAGAAGGGGAATCACAGGAGAGCAAAGGCATCCCTCATGGTGACATGCGCTACTCCTAGATGAACAGGGTGAGAATTTCCTGAATTTCCCTGCAGAGACCCGGCTGGGAGAGATCTGACAGGCTCTGGGTTGGGGTCTGTGCATCTCTTTCTGACCTTTAGCACAAGATTGTGGTTGAGGCTCAGATAAAAGCAGAGCATGTAGTATTGGTTGGCTGCAGAAAGAAGATGCTGGGCTGCTGGCTCTGCTTCAGCTCCCAAGTGCCAGCCCATGGCATTCCTCATGTGCATATTGGGGTTCAGTTCTCGGGCACTGGGCAAAGGGATTATTTCTACCACACATGAAATGAGACAACAGGGTTTGGATCTGCTGTAAGGCTCTCACTGCTAGACTTAAGGAGTGCTCAAACCAAGGAAATAAATTTGCTGCATTTTGTATCAAAAATATGAACACTGGGCTTTAAAGAAGGAAAATCTGTTCTATGGACTGCATGTGTCTGGTCTCACTGGTTTTCAACCTTGTGTCCTTGCACTAGTAAAAGTCAGTGGGAAAATAAATAGAAGCCGATATGTCTAGGAATAGATCTGGCAAGTGGGTGGGACGCCTCCAATGCTGGTCTGCGGAGGCTCTTCAAAGCGAGGAAGCAGCAGTCTCCACCTGGGTTGCTGCTGCAGGCTGCCGGGGGGCAGGGCTGTGGTTCTGTGTTCACCGGGAYTGCATGTGGCTGGCTGAGGTGGATTTTATGGAGCAATCGCTGTAATTAGCAAGCACAAGTTTTTCCACGTACCAAACATTGTCAAGGGCAGTAATTTAGCCCCATGCTTGTTATTGCAGTGAGTGTTGGGCAGGAGTGTCCTGGGAATTTGTCACGTCCCATGAGGGGGAGCCCATCGGTGTCCTTGACTTGCTGATGTTGACTTGCCACCCTGAGACAAAGGACTCATGAAACAGCATTAGCCAAGCTGGTCACTAATGATGGCAGAAGAACATCTGGAGCCAGGCTTTGTTTATAGCTTTTGTTTTGTCATTGTTAGGGAGACAGAAAAGGAAGTGTCACTTAGACTATAAATCACAGCATCCAAACAAAGGGTTGACATCTGGGTGTAATTTTTGGATTTCATGTCCTGGGAATCTACTGAGCTCAAAACTTTAGCCCAAGATGTTGGCAATCCATCTCTTTTTCAGAAGGTTTAGGGTCACTTTGGGATGGGGCTAAGGGACAGTCCAGACTGCTAGACCAGAGCTGGCATGTGCTCAGACCCAGGCATGTCCATGTGAACTCAGAGTGACTGTGCTGGCTCAGGCTAGTGACACCCATGCCCGGAGGCTGGCTGGCCAGTGTGTATATGGAGGGAAGAGTGGGATAAACGGGGCAAGCACAAAGTGCTGCTTCCTGTGATAAACCCTTCCTGCTTCCGGCAGTCTGGATTTGGGACTCGCCAGCCGGAGGCTGCATCTCCATCATCATGTTTCATAGCCATGGACGGACCAGTCYATGAGTTTAATTGACTTTTGAATCCTTTGATATGTTTGGCGTCCACAACATCCTGGGGCAATGAGTTCTGCAATTTAATTACACTGGGGGGGGGAGGGTGGTGAAGCTTCCTTTTGTTTGCTTTAAGCCTGCTATATGATAATTTCATTTGGTATCCCTTCATTCTAGTGCTATGAGTAATACTGAATGCCATCTCTTGTTCATTTTCTCCAGGCCACTCCTGGCTTTACTGACTCTGTCATACCCACTCCGTAGCCTGTTTTCCACAGCAGCAGTTCCAGCAAGTTTAGCATGTCACTGGACAAAAGTGGTTCCTATCTCTGCTGCAGCCAGGAGAGGGGCTTCCTGCCCTCTCTGGCTCTGCACCTCCCCTCTGTGGTGAGGAGGAAGAAGGCAGAGCACGGGAACTGCAGAGGATGAAGCACTGGGGCAGACCCTGCAGCTGTACAGCAATATGACAGTAATCACTTCTGGTTTACTCTCTCCTTGTTTCGGAACAGTTCCTATCATGCAATAAGCCTTTCTGGTTGCTGCTGAACACTGAGCTGACACTTATCTGTAACCTTACCCACAATGCTGTCACAATTCTTTTCCCTAGCAGTGGCTGCTAATTTAGAGCTGTAATATGCAAGTTTAGTATAGCCGGTTRTTTTTTTTCTCACATTTACATTTTGTCAATACTGCAATTCATCCACCGTTTCCTTGCTCAGTCACTCTTTGTTGTGATTGACTTCTGCTGTTTTTCTCAGTTGATTTAAAATTTTAAACTCTTCTGAATCATTCCATTTCTTCCTTCTGTGATCCCCTTTTCCAAATCATTTATAAGTAAGTTGAGCTGCAGAATTCCTGTTGAGTAAGCTCTCTCCACTGGGAAAGCTGACCTCTTGTTACTGTTCTCTATTTAGCCACTTTTAACCTACCAGAGAACCTTCTCCTTTACTCTGATACCTTAGTTTCTTCAGAAGCCTTTAGATGAGGGATCTTGAAATTGGTTCTTTAGAAATAAAACTTCATTGTATCAAGCAACTCCATTTCTTGTCCACCCTTGSGAACTCTAATGGATTGATAAGACAGGACTTCCCTCCGAAAACCTGTGATGAGTCTTCCCTGGTTTGACATCTCTTTCCCTGTGTCCTTTGCTGCATTATTAAGTTTCTACAAGCCTTCTTCCCTGCCTCCAAAATTGTGGTGTAGACCTTGAGGTGGGTGATAGCATATTTGAGCTCACCTAGAGCTACTGGAGGAATAGTCCCTAACTTCAGCCCTGCGTTGCTGGCATTTATCAGTTTATTGTAAATAAGTTTTCCTGCTATAGTGTTATCTTCCTTGGATGCTCCTTTTGCCCTGTGATCTTGGACTCTCCTATGTGTTTTGTTATTACTGTCTGACTTGGAAAAATGAGTTCAGAATCTTTTTGGCATGTTTTGGAAAGGTTTAATATTTTTTGTTTTTATTTTGATTCTTTGGAGCTATATATATTTGGATCTTTGGAGCTTTCACTTTTCAGAAAGCATCATCTTACTGCTGACTGTCCTATTTTCTGTTAAACATACTAGCTTTTCTTTTAAAGTTTCTCTTTTTTTTTTTCCCCCAGGAGGTACTTATTTAATGGTTTCTTCACATTGTCTTCCTGCCTCCTGAATGTGTTCTTCTCTACTGGCTTTTCCTTTTCAATTTTCCTTGAACAAGTGCTTGCATTTCTAGGCAGCTACCTCTTTTCAAGCTAAGCTTGCAGTAGATTTGTGAGGTGTCTCCTTCAAGACTGCCAGTTTTGACTGTTAGGGGTTCTTTGGTTGCATCTTGAAATGAAACCCACTAGTTCCCAGCTGCTGCTAATGACTTGTTGAAGAGTGGATTTTCCACTTCCAGAGTCCCTAATTAGCTGCTGGAGGAGCAGTAGCTTCCCATCTTGGACTGCTTCCTGTCCTGCTGTGTCATTTGCCCCACCTGGATGAGGAGATAGATGTCTCCTGTTGTTGTTGTGCTTGTGTCCTCTTGTTTCCATCACAGCCTCTTTCATCTCCCTTAGGATTTCAGTTGTTGCCCTGTTCTGGATGGGTGGATGACAGCATAACCCTAACACTATAATGTCCCAGCACAGGACTGCAATCCTTGGGATTCCTTGTGCTTGTTGATACAGTTAATTTGGTTACTCTCTCTGGTACGCTCTTCTTAATGTGTAGCCCCACACCTCTGCCTGCACAGCCTACTCTCGTTCCTGTATAACTTGTAGCTGCTCATTACCATGTCCTGCTACTTATCTTCCTTCCACCAAGTTTCTGAGATGCTGGTTATGTTAATATTCCTAACTGAAACCAGGGCATTGCCATTTGCCCATCTCACTTTTAGACCCTTGGGGCTTGGATAGTAATGCATGTATGGAGTTGTCCTGTTCTTGAGCTTCCTGTGCCTAAGCGGGATATTGTCTGTTGAGGCTGTAGTCTGCTGTTTCTTCCCTGACTGTTTTTGGCTTCTCTCCTAGCCTTTCACTCAAGGATGCAAAAATTTTCATGACTTCTCCGTTGGAGACTGTTTTCCCAAAACACTTGCCTTGTCACAGCTGTTGGCTTTCCCATAATATTTAGTTTGAGACCACCTTTTTGTGCCAGCAACCTTGATCCATTTTAATTTGGATTTAATATTTAGATCCTTACTGTATAGTGTCTACCTATTCAAGCCTTTCTTCATGGTACTATTTTCTGAATCTTGCAGTGTCTCTGCATTGGGCTSTATGTACATATGGGGAGCATTTATGAAAATATTACTGGGTTGGTCCTAGCCTTTAGCCTCCTAGCTGCCAGCATAAATGTTGCCTTCAGGATCATTCTGTCTCCATCCTGTGCTGGTGGTAACCATGTGGACCACACCATGAGTTTTTCCCCAGCGTGCAGAGTAGGGGCCAGTCCAGATGTGAGACCACCCTCTTAGCATCCAGCAGGCAACTCATGCTGTAATCCTCAGCTATCTGCATTCCATTGCAATAGCTTTTCTCAGCCTGTTGACTGAATTCCTCCATCTTCAGAGGAGTATCCTCTGTGTGACAGTGTGCACACCCCGTCTTCTCCAGACAGTTCTGGAGCTGCTGGTCAGCAGCTCTGACCACTCCATGGTGTCCTTAGACATCTCATCGCTCTGTCTCTGGTCTGGCCAGTCTTGCTGCTTTGTCTCTGAGGTCCACAAGTGTCCTGCACAGGCTATGGACACAAGAAACCTGCCCACAGCCAGCCCTAACACATGTGCCCTGTCCCTTTCAGCTGAGTGCGTGCAACCAGTCCAACACAGAGCTCAAGTCTTCTGTGCATGTGTGCATCCACTGTCAGGCCTTCCGATCCCCTTAAAATGGCTTAAATGGGATGATCCCCTGAAAAGGGGCTTCAGACATCCACTGAACACAGATAGATGGAATAGATTATCCATTTGAAGAGTATCACAGTCAAATGTAAATACTTGGGCTTTCTTCTTTTACTAAGATCTTGACACTGCTTTTGGAAAGGTCATGCAAACATCCAGTGTGAAGCTATAGGGATGTCTTCCATTCCTGGACAAACCTGAACTGTTTGTCCTGTTTCTTGGAGGTGAGGAGAATTCAAGTCCTGTCACTTAGTGTTTTGAATTCTCTTCCCTGCCCCAAACAACCACCACCAAAAACCCCCCCACCAACCTCATGCCACAAATTCAGGATCCCTTGAGCAGAATATGCTGTGAATTCTGGGCAATTCCACTAAATCAGGTAGTCCAAGAACCCAGCACAGGCTTGGAACATGCCTCTGTGCAATGCAAGTGTTTGTTCTGAATGCATCTGAGCCTTTGAAGTGATTTCATCTCAACCACATTTCAAATTGGAACAGTTTGGTTTTATTATAAATGTGGAATATAAAAAAGCTTGGTAATGAAGCAGAGCACTTTATTTGGCCTAAAAATTGTTTATTCCCTCAAGTTCTGTTTTGTGTCTTTTTGCTGGAATTGTCAGTGAAGTAGAGGTATTGATACCACTAAGTATGATGTAGTGTGTACTTGTTCAGTTAGGAAAAAATATTAAAACAAATCTCCCCAAGTTTCTCAGTAAACATGAGACTTATTTGTTTGTTATTAAATCTCCAGCACAGAGATGCTAATGTCAGTCTAATCTTTGGGACAGCATATTTAAAAGCATATAAACAAAAATCTATGGCATGGGGTTATGGCATTTGGGGGTTTTATGCTATACTTTGAAAACAAAAAATAAAATCCATTTAACTGCTTGTTTTTGTAAGCCTGATGATGGGTCTAGTTCTTACTTTTCCTTACTTGAATTCCACTCTAATGGCTGAGCAGGTCAGCTTGGAAACAAAGTTGTATTTGTGGCATGGGAAAAACCCATGGCAGAGAAGCCGGGGCTGCAAGCTTGGTAGACTGCTGTAGGAGGTGCTGTSGGAAACTGCCCTGTGAAGTGTTTGAGACCTGCTCCCCAGATCTTGCAGGGCAGAGGCAATGCAGACCTCCTGAGGGTCATGTCCCATTGCCAGCTGGGGCCTTCATGTCCTTGGCTGTCTGGATCCAGATCAGAGAAATCCACTGGTGGCTGGTAAGGCTGCAACAAGCCAGTGTTATCTTTTAACTTGATCTGTTAAGTGCAGCCAGAGGATTTCTTGGAGTTGATTCTCTTTTCTGCTCAGAGCAGTGATTTTTTTTTTTTTCCAACCTTTTCTTACAACTTGTGGATTCCTATAGATGTCTCCTGGTGAAGATGCAAATTCATCAAAAAATTCCCAGTAAGTATGTTATGTAGCTGATAGGAACTGCTTTTCTTTGTTACTTTTCACAAACCCTGTAGCAGCTGTCCAGAGATTCATAGATTTGAGGATGAAATCCACTGAATGAAAATGTCTTGGCAAAACATTCAGGCTAGGCTGAAAAACTCCCCTGGACACGTGTTCCCCTGGACCACTGTTCTCCTGCTCAAACACAGGCACTGTTAAACGTTTACCCCTTGTTTCAAGCCTGATGCTGCCTTAGTTCCAGCCTCTACCCTTCGGAATCTGTTATTCCTCTGCCATGCTGAGGAGCCCATTAGTTATGACAGGCAATCAAATGTTTCCTAACTGATCTACTGATGTGGTTACTAGTAATGAGAAGCAGATGAACTTGATGACCCAGGAGGTCCTTTCCACTCTAGTTCTCAGTAATGGTAGTATAGTGTTCATGCTGGAGTAAATCACGGGCGTACCTCTGTCCTACATCCCTGGAAGTGGACTCCAAGGTATCTCCAATGGCTATTAATAAGGCAAAACATGTCCCCTGAAGTCAGCGCATAAGGCAAACAGCCTATGGAGCCAGACAGGGTGGTGAATACAAGAAGAAAATCATATCTGGATACTGAGTCGTGTGCTGCACCTGGTCCTGAGTTGATCTGCAGCCTGTGATGGTGGACAGACCTTCTGGAGATGCGGTACGGCAATGGAGAAGATGTAACAGGGATTCAGAGGGGAGAGAAATGAAAAGGTCTCTACAAATGCTGGAGATGTACCTTGCTACAAGCACAGACTGTCAATGAAATGAAGGGGGAATTCCTGAGGCAGCAGCTCAGCCTCTGTTTGCTGGCTCCTGGGCTTTCTAACATTGTGTTCCCCGTTTCTGTCCCGAAATGGGGCTGTCTCTGTTTTGGTCCATGCTTGCCCTGTGTGAACCATGGTCAGTCAAACAAATACGAGCAGACCTGGAGGACCAAGTAGCAATATGGTTGGGCTCACATCACAGCAATGGCTGGTGTGTGGCATCCTTTGCCTCAAGCCTGCTCCCACAAAAGGTGAAAGTGCAAGCTTACAAAATCCCACTTGGAAGGCTCTGCTCCCACAGCCCAAATGTTGAAGCATAGTGTTATTCGCAGTGGGGAAATGGAGCAAATAAACTCCAACCTTAGAAGGGACCCCAGACTGGGAGAATCGAGCAGGAAAGGCTATCACTGTTGGTCTCGCACCATCATTCATGCATGGACAAACCCTTGGAGCATGTTCAGTCAAGACATCAGATGTTTTAAGACAAAGTGAATACTCACAGAAGCTGGGCTTCTTCCCTGCATACTGCCTGTGTGATGTTGAATTGGTTTAACCCTTCTGCCAGGTGCTTGACCAATGGAGGAAAAGGCCAGGTAATGGTTTGAGATGTCTTTAGTAAAACCAGAATTAGCACTGATCCAAGTCTTTCCCTGGCCTCATTTCTGCTCTGGGATGCTGCTGTTGGTGTCTGCCACGTGCTGCTCCCGCTAGTCAATTTGCTAATCTATTGCCACTGTTGTCATTAGGTGTGTGTTAGTCAATCTGCTCCACCATCAGACTGGCAACCTGACTGCAATGGGGTGCTTATTAAGTTGGATATGGGTGCACAGGCCAGTGTCGTGTGTGAAGCGGTGTTATTAAACACGAGAGAAGCCACAGGTAGTTAAAAGTAATCAGGTAAACCTCAGGGCTTCCTGTAGTGAGCACATTCCTGCTATAGGGATAACAGAACTCAACACGTGGATTGAGTGCCTATGGAAAAGACATGGTCTATAACAGTCTAGGGAAAACGGGTTGGGTTAAACATGTGCTGAACTATCATGAAGTGCATGTACTTGAGGTAAACAGAAGGACTTTGAGGATGTTTTCCAGTAGTGGACAGAGTGCTTAACACAGCAGCAAACAGGATGGAAAAAGCCCAGATGACCCACAAACTCTTTGGAAGAGTTTTTTTGTCCTCTTTGAAGTGTAAATGGGAGGCCAGAGAAATGAGGAACAAAAAGTGGAGCCAACAGCACAGGTGCACTCCCTGGTGATGTAGAGAAAGATGACAGCTCATCCTCTTCTTCCCTCTCCTCCAGAAGAAAAGTTGGGAGGGAAAAAAGAACACTTCCATGGCAATCAGCTGTCTCTCTGGCAGCATTCAGGCGATGCTGGAAGGTGCATTTAGCCTGACAGAAGACCAGTCTTTGTGCCTTTAGCACTCCCTTTGGGAGATGTGATCCGTGCCTGTCCTGGGTGTCAAATACGTAAAGAGCACTTTGCTGTGGGACACTAGTGTCAGAAGTCTCATGTTTGTGTGTATGAGAAGCCAAGTTGGCTGGAACTGGTCATGGTATCCTACAGCTCTTGCCAAAAAGGGCCTGGCAAATGCTCCCACCAGAGCATAGGGATTATTAGTTCAAAGACAACTGTATTATCTGGAGATCAAGTACAAATTTGCAAGGAATTCGATGGTGTACTTGTTCTCTGGAGTATTTGACTAGAACACAGAGGAGGAAGAATTTAGGCTTATGCTTTGAATGCCTACAGCGAAACTTGAATTTCAATGTGAGTAGAGGCAACTGAGCAGTGAGGACYAAACAGAAGGTTGTTTCTTTAACCGTGTTAAAGCTAATGTGATTCCTGAAAATCTGGGTATATTTCTGGTGATTCCTCTTCTCCCTGAAGCATCAGGGAGTGACCGCACTGTTAGCTTTGATAAGGCTAATCTATTCTATTAGCAACCAAACAGATGCTGTTGAAGATGATGCTATCTGACAGCAGGCCTCCCCTTCTGGATGAGTTTAAGCCTTTCTGCATTTCATACGAAGAGACAAGTCTCTTCTTATCCAGGTACTGCCACATCAATAGCAAGTTGGGGAAAGGTTGCACAGTGGCTGAAATGTAACAGTTATGGGTGGCTTGAAGATGTTGCATGGCATTTAATTTAAAAATTGGATTTTTGACCAAAATCAAATCTTCATGGATGTGTTCCACTGCTCCCTAAATTTGGGAGGTGTGGAAGGAGAGACAGAGAAGCTTATGGAAAATCCACAATTTTCACCAAAACATTCTCTTTTCAGTTATGGTAATTTAATATTTTAGTAATAAGTTGATAATTTTCAATGGAAAAATATCACCACTGGCTTCAAAGCAGTTCTACCTGCAATCTATGGCAGCAGATCCCCCACCCAGTAATGTCACTGTCATCTTTCTCTGCAGTCTTTCAGGTACATGCATGGAAAAAGTCTATTCTCAACCTCTATTTACAAATTCGAGGACAACTCTTCCCACAGGATCCTCCAGAGGAATGGCTTGTGCTGTGAGAGATCACATGCATGGCTCATGGCACTTGCCATCAGGCTGGCAGTGGGATATGGTAGAGTGTAGATCAGTGTTTCATGGTTCAATTAGCAGAGCGGGGTGTGGTGATACTGTAATCTAAGAGCAACCAACACCCACATGGGGCATATTTTGGCCTCCTGCTGTGACTGCAGAGATGGGGACTGGCACCTGTGCTACCACGCCCTGCAGTCAGTTCTGACATTACAGAGCCTTTGCCCCTGATAAAACATAAATAATAATTTGGTAGAGAAAAACACTACAATATGTCCCTCATCATTCAGGTGGTGACAGCTGGTGAGGAGAGTTGTTGGATTACATAGAACAGTCCGGTCCTTTTGAGGGCTGGTTATCAGTACCCCTCAACCAAACCGCACTGCTAGGGGCCAGCCAGCAGCATGGGACAGGGCTGCGTTTCTCGAGCGGGTCAGTTCCTGATGCATAATCTTCCTTTGTGCTCTGAGCTTCTAGGCTTGCTGGGTGCTGCTCTTGCTGGCAAAGGTAAATTGATCTTGGGACAGATTTTTTTTCCTCTGAAATTCTGCTGTTTCAGCGGCCTGGTGACAGTCATTGTCTTTATTTTCATGTTTTAGTCAAAGCTAAGGTCAGAAACATTCTACTTTATCCCCAAACAATAGGAATGTGATTTTTGCATGATGACTGGCTTTTCAACCCATGTGCCATGCTTCATGAGCTGTGGCCTATGGCTGGTGCTTAGCAGAAGCTGGAAAGTAACCACAATGAATCCAGGCAATCCAGTTATGCAATGCTGCACATGAAGTAAAATTCCTTTCTAACCCCTGCAGGTGATCAGTTTGCACCCTGAATGATGAGATTTTGATTACCCTTGTCTGAGCTACAAATACTGTTAACGGCTGTGAAATCAGCTAGCTCTTGTGAAGCCTGTCAAAGTACAGATTGTGGTGGCCTTCTGCAAGTCCTTTATAGCTCAATGGGATGTCATGGCGGCTTGCTGTGGAAATCTCTTTCACGGTGCAGATGTTATTTGCTGAGGCCTTGTAGATCCAAACCCAACTCCCACCATCTTCAGTTTAACAACTTTTAAAGAGCAAAGACCACCCTGCAAAGTGTTGACATTAGGAATGGCAGGACACCCTGGAGTCAGCAAGGAAAGCTTGTTGCTCTGACAGGCTACTTCTAAACTGGATCTCCCTTCGAATGCAGAGATCATTTCCAACATCCTGACTTTCCAAGCCCCACATGGCATTGGTTATAGCTTGGATGACTTGCTCTCCTGCTGTGTGGTGTCCCAGGGCAACTACATTCTTCTGCAAACAAAAGCTGTCAAGCTGCGGGGAGGCTCCTGGCTGGAAGGTCAGACCTTTCCATGGGCAGGACTGAGACAGCCGGGTGAGACAGGACTGGATGGTTAGTGTTAGACATTCACAGATGGGTTTGTCCCCTGATTTCCTCTGTCTTATATTTCACATCCAACAAAATATGAATATAAAAAAATCCAACTTGGCAGCAAGCCACAGCCCCCTTGTACCCTTCAGCCTGGTGGGAGGGAAGAAGAATTTATAATGCAATAGTTTTTTGAGACCTGAAGAGATTAATAGGACCAGTTAGTAATGTGCACTGTGCAAACCAGACCGTAGATGATATTAGTGATTCCTGTACCAAGCTTGCCCGAGAGATAGTGTGGTGTTTTGACTCACAGGAGGATCTCACACCACAGGGATGTCTTCCAGCATAAGACCAGGGATGAATAGACTGAAATAGGTGTGACCCAGAGGATAATGTGGCCTTCTGCATTTTAATATGCCCATCTGTGAAATGCAAATAATAACAGGGAAACCTCATAGGGATTCATTAGTGCTTTGAAGATGGGCTGTTACACACTATTAATGTGATCTTCCAAAGTTGACCTCATCCCTGCCTTTCGGACATACACCTCTCGCTGTTGCTCGCTTCCTGATTCATTTTCCTCTCCTCCCTGGGTACCTTCCAGCTAAGTCAGCAGTGGCAAAAGCCTGTCCAGAAGAATCAGCCACGTGTCATGGTGGATCCCAGTGGGAAAGAYAGGAAAGGCAAGGCACATGCTGTGGCTCCAGCACAAGGTGCTGGAAATTGCTGTGATTAGATTGCAGAGGTGACAAGGAGACCTAGTATAGGTCAGAGCCCTTTTGTGCTGGAAGTTACACAAATGGAATGCAAGATGGTCCACAACCCAAGATGCTTTTTGCAATTTTAGTATTAAATTGGAGCTAACAGATGGATTTGGGCAGGAAAGGAAACAGTGACAGGGAAGGGCGTGACCTGCATGACCCTGGAGATGCTGGATCTAAGGGAAGTTGTTGGATGCTTTCTGTGCATAGAGATTCACAAAATCGCTAATTCAAATTAAGTTTGTTCCCATTCATTCCTTTTGAAGCAGTGAGTCTACCTGACAGATTTTTTGGGTTTGTTTTATTTTTCAGTGAAACTTGTTGCACTGTTTTGGACATGTTTCTGAAATGCTCTATCTGCTGAGACTCCATGTGCTCTGGGATGCGCAGGACTTGCTGTGTGTGTGAAATTCAGAGGTGGATGAAATTGGGAAATTCCCATCAATCCTCTCCTGGCCTCTAGTAGTTCACCCTCCTTTGTGAGCCAGCAGAGAGAGAACAATACTATGTTCCAGGATGCTGAGAGTTAACACATTCAGCTACTGCATTTGCAGTGATGCAGCCAGGTGGCGTGAAGAGCCAGCTGCTGCACTGCTGAGCTGAGTTGCATACCCAACAGACRAAGGCTGGAAATGAGCAGCCAGTTGGGAAGCACTTTTTACTGGGTCAGACTGGTGGAGCTCCACTTTGGGCTCAGGAAGTTCATTGTCAAGGGAAAGGACTGTGGTACAGACCTTGGCCATCTGCAAGGACGGTGGAATTTCAGGATGACCGGGACCTGCTTTCCTGGAGACCTGGRCAGAGCTTGCCTGAGGGCTGCTGCAGCAGTAGGTGCTAACAACAGAGCTCTAAGGCACGTGGCTGTCACAGTCTGGAAGCTCACAAATTTGTTTCCATTAGTTTAAGACTGATGGATTGTTGGCTGAGCAACTGCTAGAGCTTTGATCGTGGAAGTGGGCATGTGCAGAAGAGAATATGATCCAGTGTCGTAAACTTTGTTCTTGCACTGGATGTGTGCAGGTGATGTCTCCTGAGCTGCACTGAAGAGATGGATGAGACTCATGCTTATTCTTTGCAGCAGGGTCTCAGCTGGGGATAGGTGCATAACTGGGTATCTCAAAGGGGAGAAAGTTGCCCCGAGATGGTTAGTGACAGCAGAAATGAGCCTTTTTCAAAGGCACTGGGCAAGCCAACAAGATGCACTGAATGGACCTTCCATTTCTCTGTGGGCAACACCCACACAGGCACATCCCAAGAGGCTATGCTAGCTTGCAGCATTAGTGCGGCAGCAGAATGCAGTCTTCAATTGGTATTTTCTATTTGACAGTTTCAGATGAGCCCAAAGCATGTTGCAAGGGAACTTCTGTACCTCTTGTTCTGAACCTAAAGTGTTAACCGTGTTGAGAAACTGATTAAAAATGAGTGAGTGTCTTTAAAGTCTCTGCATTTTGAAATGTCTCACTCTGGAGGTGTAACTTGTGAAGCACTGCCGAAGTTAAGAGCTTAGGACTCTGCTTTGGCTGTGAAGCAAAATAACATTTATTGTGCATTTTCTTTCTATGTCTACTGCTTCATTAAATATTCTAAGCAACTATATTTCATATTTTGGCCCTGAGGGTTGTTGGGATGTGAGAGCGGTGTACTGGTGAGTTAGAAAAGAGAGAAGTTTCAATATTTCAGAGAAATAGGCGTTAAGTGTAAACTCTGCTGGTGCATATGAGGTTCCTTTGGGGAAAACGGAGATGGCAGGAAGTAAAAAGTGTGCTAATCAGGACAGGAAAGAACAGCTCTGGGAATATGGGCACATCTGTATTTTTATTAAAAAATGCAGGATTTAGTTTCCCTACTCATGTTATCATTTCCCACTGGGTATGAGGGAGTTCCTTTCCTGGAACAGGAGAACAGGGGATGGGAGCTGGTCTTGAAGACTGCCTGTGTTGGTGTGAACAGGGTGCCTGGAGAGAGAGCAGAGCACAAACTGCCCAGGGGAGCATTCTGGGACCGGTGAGATCATGATGTTGTGATCTTGGCTGGCACCTGGGAGGAAGAATGAGGAGCCCTGGGCTCCGTGGGCGAGCAGTGCTGGCAGCACAGAAACACATGCATGTGATGCCTTTCCCACCTGGGCTAAGGACCCAGCAGTGATGCTGGGTAAAGTCCACAGGAGGGTCTAAACCCCCTTCACTCGGAGACTCACAGCAACAGTGCTGAAGACACAGCACTGATCAGCAGAGGTGCGAGGTTTCCTGAATAAAAATCAGAATCCCAGAGCTTAGCACTGCTAAGGGGGCCATCTCTGAGAGCTGTACCAAAGTAGGTGCAAAAGAAACGAAGTGCAGGCTATAAATTCTTGTGGGGGCTCATTTTGTCCGGCCATGGAAGCTATGGAGATTTTGAACAAAACAGTGTTGCTCAGCGGTGAGAATGGCGCAGTACAGCTCATGGTCTCAAGAGCAGGCACCACAGAGCAATGTCTGTGAGGGAGACCAGCATTAGACCTGGCTGGCAAAGGCACCCAGAGCATATTTCCTCAGGTGCATGGGTTTGTCCCACTGGCGTTCGGCACTGAGTGAGGTCTCTGCGTTGGGAGAGCCTTGTCCTGGGCATCCCTGTATGATGGTGGAAGCCTCTGGAGGAAACTGCTGCCCAAGTACCCAGGGCTGGGAGCCCCATCCAGGAACCTGTCCCCACTACTGTGTGGTGACCGCATTGCCCACCTGGTCCCACACAGGGGCAGGTACTGATGGGGAGAAGGGTATGTTGCTCTGATAGCCACCAATGAAAACCCCTTGGCTGCACATCTATATTGAAACAGATGTGGCATCAGCTGTGTACAGTCCCAGGGCTCATTGTTACATAGACCATGTGTTTAGGTGCAGAGCAATACAGAGYGTGAAGAGTTACCAAAGTGGAGAAGCTAAAAACCAGTTATACTCCCAGGAGGCTTTCCTTGGATGTCATCCCTAGAGGATGCTAATCCCTCTAGAAAGAAAGTGATCCCATCTGTAGAATGCTGCCATGTAACTAAATCTTCAATTATTTTATATATGTACATATATGCTTTTTCAGGCACAGCCTGAGAAGAAGTGAAATTTGGAGAATGTGGAGAAGCGGAAGAGTTAAGATAGGGAAAGGAGCCAATTATTTATCACTAATTTGGCTGCCAGACATTTGACTGCTCACTGGACTCCCTTCCCAGTTGTCTCCAGGGGCTCTGAAGAGGAAAGTGGTGAGTGTCCCCCATGCCTATGGAGTCCTGCCCAGCTGTGTGCTGGCCCTGGGCCAGTGGCCGTACTGCTTTGCCCCTGGGACTCCTCACAGCCTCTTAGGCTTCTAACTCACAAGGTTTTGTCTAAATTTTAGGCTATGTTCCATCTTTTCCCTTCATTTTCCCAGTTGCTCCTCAGTGATTATTTTTTTAACCTATTTCCCATTTTTTTCTAGTAGTGGCTGATGGAAAAAGGACCTAGTGAGAGCCATTTTGGCTGATACAGAATGATTTATATGCTGTTTACTTTTCTTCCAAAATTTAAACTGAAACATGAACAAAAGGGTCTTTGTAACACCTCTTTACTCTCAGCTGCTCTCCTCAGCGGCACATTGCTCCATCTTGCTGTCATCCCTCGTTATTCTGCTTGGGATTCCTCTTGTAACTCAACCATACAGGAGCAAATCCTTCAGACTCTATGGCTGTGTAGGGTTCTCCCTGTCTCCTTATTTCCCAGTTTCTAGTTTTTTTAGGAAGTTGTATTTATGGGGTAGTAATTGGCAAAAAAGTCCTTCTTTCCTTTTTTTGGAGACTTGGTATACTGAACGTAGTTCTGGATTTGGTCATAAAGTGCATTTGGCGCATTCTGGCTTTCTCCCATATGTTGGTGTGAATGTGCTTGGTGCAGGGGTGGGAGGACAGGAGTGAAACATGGTGGTGGCAGGGTCAGCCTGGTGTGTGGGCCTGGGTCTTTGTCCTTCCTTCTGCTCGATGTGAGCTACGCTGCCGGTGCTCRGAGTGCTCTCACCCAGCAGGTCTGACTGGATCTGGTACCTGTGGTGCTTCCTTCAGGGATAGGATGGCCAGCCAGTTGTCTTGAAGGAGGGAATTATTTCCCTTAACTACAGGACAGAGCTCCTGGAGGAAAATAAGATTTAAAAACAAAACCTGCATACAAATGTGCCTACCCTGCCCAAACGCTACCATCTTGTGACTGTGTCGGGGAAGACACATCAGCAACTGAGAACATCTTTTGTTTCGTCCATCAAATAGACTTTCAACTCTTATACCCATTTTAAACTACCAAATATTTTTGGTTTTGTTTTTCCTTCTCAGATCTTTTCCATTCTCACTTCTCATTTCTCAGTAAATCCCAAGGGTTTACTAAGAGATGTCTTCTCAGGGTAGTTTTCTTCTCTTCCTGCTGGCTTCCCTGCTGATTCCAAAGTAAAATATGAATACAGAAATTGTCTTGTAATTCAGGGCAACACATGGCTCTTCACTGCCACTAACCATCTGTATGACCTTAGGCTGTTTACTTTTTTGTTTAGAGTTCACCGCTATGAAACTGTAGGCGCTTTCATTTTGACATGAAAAGAAATGTTAGGGATGACCCCAGACCAAATTAGGACTTTCTGCTTACTTKACTTGGCTTTGGATCTACTTGTAAACACTAATAAATACTCTGATCTGGGGAACGTGTGGCAGCTATTCATTATGAGGGTTAATATTTGGATTTAAGTTGTGYTGGTCTGTCTGCACACGTCATGCAAAAGCATGTTTTCTCCCTTCCTGAGAGGGCACTGACCTGCCTCTTCTCTGTGCAGCTGCAGCCTGCGTGCTTGTTGCTCTGGTCTATTAGACTGTCTTTTATTCACCTATTTCTAACCTTGCAAATGACGTTTCTCTCTGAATTCTTCTTTTCCCTGGAGAACCAGACATCCTGTTTCTTCCCACGTAACTCGCATTCCAAAACTTTGACATCATCTTTGTTTTCCTCTCTTGCATCTTCTGAGGAACGTTGCACAGAGCAACCACTTTTTTTTTTTTTTAATCTTTTCTTTTGGAGAGCCCTGAGCAGGGTACTTTTGCTGGATCCTGTAGCATTAATAATGTCACACTTATGTGGGTATTGATCTGCTTGAAGAGCAGTACCCTTGTGGTCTGTCAAGTTCCACATGGAGGGAGAAAAGGTCTTCCCTAATAACATTACCTGTTCTTCTGAAGACAGCAAGGAGAGATGGGGAAGGGATGAGGGTTCTGCAGTATGCTTGTCTCACTAGCACTGCTACTATGGGAACTTTAGGAACAAACTCAGAAGGTTTCAACAAAGCATAAAACCTGGCATTTTTCAACCTTGCCTGTTTGCKTACTATTTAGGTTCATACTGGGGTGCTTTAATAAAAATAGACTGACTTCCAGAGGTCTTGAGTGACCTGGCTCTCCTTTTGTCTCTGCTGGGACAAGTTGTTAAAATAAAACCCTTTCAGCTATTGTGCTGGGATATGAAAGGAAAACAGTGATGTGCTAACTGAAGTACCTCTGTGCTACAAACCACCCTGAAGTCGGCATGAATTCCTCCAGCAGTGTGGGGAAACTGAAATGATCTATTTGTAATTTTCTTCCCTGACAAAATGCAGGGAGTGACTCAAATATGTCCCATCCTTATGGAAATTAATTGTGTTAATGGGATCATTAGAATTTAGAGTTACTGCCATCAGACTGGTTTTTGCGGCTAATGATCGTTCTTGGGTAGGTTATGTCATAATGAAGGCGGAGAATCTGGTCATCTATATATACATGATCTGACCTGAGCTCTTTCTTTGGGTTTCATTGAGCAATGCACTAGTAGAGTCAACGTAGGCAAACAACTGCCACCCTCACCATGAAAATAGAAGGTGCCTCGGTGGTCCTTGTTCTGGCATTTTTCTGCTTCTTCTCAGGTCAGTAACTTCTGATGCTCTCTGCACTGAAATCTGGGACTGGCATGGCACACAGCCTGGGAGCTCCCTTAAAGACAGCAAGATAGAAAATTATAGAGTACTTTTTCTGTAAAAAGCATAGTGACATAACAAGAAGACCATCATTTTTACTGTAATACTTATGGTATTGATTTTATATAGCATTGTTAATAATGGCCTTTTCTCTTGCATGAGAAAATGGTGAAGTTCCACCAATGGGTGAAAGGTATCTATTCTTAGCAGAGTTTAGTAACAGTAAAAAAAATAAAAAACCAAAGCAGTCTATGTGGAGGAATACAAATTTCCAGCCAGACTGAATTTTTGCATAAAGGTAGTTTAACATTGAGCAAAAAAGTGTAATACACCTTTTGGTGAATGCAGAAAAATGAGAATTTCTTGTCAGCTCTCATTAACGAATACATTTTCATATGGCTACAATAAAGAGACTTCAGGAGGAGTTTAGATTTGATGTAATGGTCTTTCACTTTAATAATCTATTTATACTGAAAAAGAGCTAATGGAGGATTTCTTGATAGCTCCCTGTGATGTCACAGATGATGCAAGAGAAAAGGATGAAACATGTAGTATACTGACTCTAAGTGGCTTAGCAGAAAGAAACAGATAGCAGCTACCCATCTACTGAATCATTATCAGTTTGGTAATTTATGTGAAGTATTGCAAATGGAATGAGCCTTGAAGAGGAATTTGAAGATCTGGACAAGCAACAACATTATGGGCCTGCTCTGGCACCCCAATTTTAAGTGAAGATGAAGAAAACCAAAAATGTTTGGTTACAAAATTGATACCRCTAGCAAGGCAGTGGGGTACAACAGTAAAGAAAAAATTTTTGAACCATCCTTGAAACGTTAATTTTAAGACTGAGAAAACTAACACAGTAAAGAAGGAACAAAGATGCAAAAAAAGGATATGCTTTTGCATTTGAATGACAAAAAATGCAATGTTCCAGGAAAAAAAAAATCTCTTACACAGTCCTTTCTACCAATGTGCCATAATGTATTGGATTAGCTTTTATCTAGAGGTATTTGGATGGATTAGGAAACTGCATCAAGTGTTTTAATTAAATGCTTTTGATTTAAAAATTTTCCTTCAAAGATTCTGTATGGTTTCATTGTTCTGTTTTTTGTCGCAGATGTTGCCAGCCAAGCTTCGATTAAGGCGAGTCCAACCTTTTCTATTCCGATTCTTTTTGTTTTGCAAGCTACACTGCTTAATGCACACTGAGCAAAGTTAAGCAGACAGACTGAACTGAAAGATTATAATCTTTTCCAGTGGTAGAAAAAAGGGAGTGATTTTTTCCTTATTTAGAGACAATACATTTATACTGAGTAGTGGGTCTAGCTGAGATACTCTGTATGTTTGGTGTGCTGTGCTGAGTATACACCTGAATAGCTCTAGCCTAGAAATCACATGAGAAGTTAGTGAGTTGTATTTCTAATGATATTTACAACTTTGGCTTCTGATCCAGCAGAAACGCTTGTTTTTGACAATTTCAGGGCTTGATATTTAAAAAAAAATTAAGCCAAGTCCATTCGAGTCTCAGAAAATGATTGACTCAATGACCGAAAAGTAAGCTCAGTTCATATTTTAATCAAATTATTTTGTTTCTCCTTAGTAAAGATGCTTTTAGAAAACATGGTAGCCAAAAATAACTGAATGGTTCATTGATTCTCCATAATCTGTATTTCTAGTTATCCAAGAGGAAATTGGTTGATACAATGTTAGGGCCTATTAATGCTCAGCTTCCTAAGAAAATAGTGCTTTTCTGAAATTCATCTCTTGCACTTGATCCACTCTTCAGTTAGATTCATTGCTTTTGCATCCAGCTGGCAATTTTAGGGCTATATTTTTTGCTCTTGACTAACTTCTTCGAAAGTACTCCCTGTAGCGGGTAGCAATTTGTAGCTGTAGGCAAATTAAACCTGTATTCCTTTTCTCATGAGTAACAGCCTTCTTGATGAGTTTTGGACTTTCTCATTGCCTTTTCCGCCCCAGGAACTGCGCAGCTCTAGGCTCAGTACGTGACGTGGGCTTAGTGTGTCCTGCGTGTGTCGCAGGATGGGGATGGGGTGAGGTGTCTGGGTCCAGCAGGAACAGACTGTCGCTACAGATAGCACAGAGCCCACCCTAAAAAACACCTTAAATTCAGATGGATGTTTCTTAAGCTCCCAGCAACTCCATTGGACGAAGGKCTCCACTGACTGGCCTCCTGTGTGTTTTTCAGAAAGAGTGCATGAAAATTTGGTCGCTCCTGCGCAGCGGGAAGTTTTCCTGTCCCAATGACAACAAGCCCGTCAGCGGCCCCGACGGCAAAACCGACCTCAACAAATGCCTGATGTGCAAACGGCTGCTGTGAGTATTGGCCGTTGGCCCCACTCCGCAGCAGCCAACACGTTGGTTCGGGCCACTGTCCCAGCTCTCCACAGCGTGTCCCTTCCTCCTGCAGTGACGGTCTCGCTGTGGTCCCAGGACAGACGGACCAGTATGTAGATCTTCAGCAAACCCATGAACCCTGCCAGCTCTCTCCAGCTAGTCACGCGTTGCGGGGGACATGAGGAGCAAGCCCAGGATGAAAGCGTGTGGATTTAGTTTGTCTTGCTTCCAAACATGATGCTTAATAGGGTGGAAACGCCTGGCTGTTAGGCAGAGCAAAAGGATGGCAAAATGCCCCCGGTTGAAGAGATGCTAAATAGCTGGGGTATGTCTCACCGAGCTGGAGCCCCAAGTCCCGGTCCCTCCCCCCACRTTGCACAAGGAGGAGGTGGGGTTGGCAGGACCAGCCTTTAATCACTAGCTATTTTGGTTTTACGTCCGAGGACTGCGCACTGCTCTGTTGCTCACGCCTCCCTTTCTTGCAGGGAAAGATACTTGAAAAACAAAGGGAGTGGTGAAGTCGCTAGAAACATGAACTCCTCAAGAGAGGTGAGGCGAAACGTCACTGCCGAAGCCAGTTTTATTGGTGTGCTGGGAGGAGGGCGGCCTCGTGGCGTGCATCTCCTGCGTCTGCTCCGCTTGCTGAGCGCTCTTCCCTACMGCAGCGGGGCAGCGCGGGCTCGGCCAATGCAAAAGGTCCAGAGCTGAAAAACACCCTCTGCCTCAGCAAGAGGGTCTGAAGGAGTAGGAAGTTTGGTGCTGTCCACTGGCRTAAAAGAAACCAGAAATCCTCTCAACTCCTCCCAGGCAATCTAGTCCTTATCAGGGAATTACCAACGTGGCATGTATGGTCTGTGCCCGAGCCACCGTGTAGGCTAAGGGAGATACCTGCTTGTTTATAAAGCACACTATTGGCATCTGACAAATAATTAATAGCAATAATGGTGCCCTGACTAGAGCAGGGCGTGGGAGCAGGTTAACTCTAATTTGCCTTGTTTATCTTGTCGATGTACCTAGCTAGTTTTTTCATCCAGAGCTGTTTTTCTAGATAGCATATCTTTTTGTGGAGGGACTTGCCCTTTCTCCATCCTGGTCTCTTATTCTCTATAGGAGCAAATTGGTTTGCATCAGATATTGTCAGTTGCAGTGATTTATTTTTTTACACCTCCTGGTTTAATGGCATAGCTCGCTAGCTCTTACGTGCGCAAACAACTTAAAGGATTTGTAAAGCACAGCTGTTCTAAGGGAAATCTTTTTTTTAAACATCTGGCTTACCAAAGTATGGTCCCAAGAGAGGAAGTCCATGGTGCCAGGCAGATATTTGCACTGGATGTCTTTGCTCAACCACGGTTTTTCTGTCTGGCTTTTGGCAAGTAATTTTCTGGGTCTGACTTCCCCATCTGCAGAATTGGAATAAGTCATAAAACTATCTCCTCCGCAAGGTGTGAGGGGGAAAAAAATGCATTACAGATCACATGGCAGATAACCTTAAAAAGGGGCCCAGAAAAGTGCTGTAAAAAGGATCTCRAAAGGCTTTGCACAGAACATGTTACCTGTGCTACAGACCTGCTGACATGTCCTGAAAGCCATAGGAAAGCTGTTCAGAGGAAAGCAAGGGCAAAACTGAAAAGCCTGAGCAGGCTTTACCATGAAAGTCTCCTGCAGAAAAGAGCACTTTGCTTAAATTAATTTATAGAATCATGTTATACGGAAGACAAAAATGGTCACCTTTTACTCTAGCACATCTGGAAATGTGAGGTGTGCAAGAATTTTTTTTTTTTATGCCTACAGCTTCCTCTCTTTATCGGGCACAGCTTTTTAAAATTCTTAGTAGTGTGTTCACTCACTAGAGATGGGAAAACTAATTTCTCCCTGATTCAGAATCCACTAAGAAATTGTCACTTTTATACTTTGAACAGAACCTAGGTCCTTCAGGCAGGATCTTGCATATGTCTTGTTAAAAATAAGACTATCCTGGATGCAAAGGGGAAATATGTACTGCTAAACTTACTGACTTATTTGCTATATGTTGTATACTATAGTTTAAAAGACAACACATCAAGCAAACAAGTTCTGGTTTGGCACTTATTTATGCCTCAAGGAAACAAAATTGTGTTCGATGTGTAATTCAGTGGATGGATAATCCTCTGGATTGGTGTGATTTATATCTCTGTCAAACATATCTGTTTCAAATATTGTATTTGGCCCTTCSACAGGATGACTGCCGAGAATTTCGGGATCTGTTCAAGAACGGGAAACTTTCCTGCACAAGAGAAAATGACCCTGTCCGGGATTCCTCTGGGAAGCAACACAGCAATAAGTGCATCATGTGTGCAGAGAAGTTGTGAGTAGAGAAAAATACCATTTCTGTTAGATTGACAAAGCTGTTGTTGGACAAT
This sequence comes from Apteryx rowi, assembly GCF_003343035.1. Classification (NCBI taxonomy): domain Eukaryota; kingdom Metazoa; phylum Chordata; class Aves; order Apterygiformes; family Apterygidae; genus Apteryx; species Apteryx rowi. The sequence goes on from NW_020448307.1 coordinate 10,020,886, forward strand.
CTGGCTGCTGACACCAGACAGGGCAGAACTGCTTACCCCTTGCATAGCTGTTGGCAGAGCAAACCTCTTGCTCCCTGGGAGCAATATTTTATTCACTTTTTCATCTTGCTTCTCTTCCAGCAAAAAGGAGAATGAGCAGAAGTCATCTAAAAACAGACAAGGAAAAGATAAGGTGAGATTAAAGTATTAGGCAGGTCGATATACAACTTTATTGGATTTTCACCCAAGATAGAGAAGGGGCAACATTATTCTACTCCGTTGCTTTGTCTGTACTGATTTCATTTTGAGATCCACTTTCCTTTCATTGCTTGTTTCTTGTTCGTGCTCCTGAAGCTCCCAAGAGAACAAATTGCGTGTCTTTCATTTTCGGCAATCAAATTCACCTCCAAGCGGCAGGGCTGGTCCATAGCTCCCTCCAGGGTTAGCGAGCAAGGAGCCCTGCGCCGGTCCTGTGAGCTCCCGACGTGACCAGCTGGGAGGCAGGAATTTGGATAGGTTTTGCGGAATGCTACATCTGTCCCGCTGACCCATGGCTCCAGCGACAGACAGGGACAAATCCCATCAGAGAAAGAAACTAAATATGTTGAACTGTCCTGAAATCTGGCACAAGGATGGAGAAGCCAGCCTTGCTGGGGATACTGTTTAGGTTAAAAAGAAAAATCTGGGAGAAAAGCTCCATATTTGAGCTCTGGGAAGCTCAAAAGACCTTTATATCCTGGGAGGAGACTGCAGCTGTGCACTGTCCCCAGGGGCCTGTGGCRCCTTGCTTGCACCGTGCAGCCGTGTCTGCTGTGCATCGCCAGTCCAGGCTGTGCCTGGTGTGCCCTAGGACTCTGCTTCACYGGCAAAAGCAATTCTGTAAGGAAAAAAGTCACTTTCCAACCTTTTGATTTCTCTCATGCAGGGGGACTGGTGGAGTCCCCTTAAGCCTCAGTCTTGAGGCCAGTCTCATTTTGGTGCTATTCCTAATGCCCTTGGCACAAAAAGAAAAAAMCAAACAGAAGAATGAGTGAAGTTTGCTGATGTCAAAGCTGGGCGRCAGTATTGGCAGAGGAGGATCAGCAGATCACACAGGACTAATTGGATAGTGCTGAGGCCTGGAGTAATAGAAACAAGATAAAATGTAATAACAGAGAGTGCAAGATCACACAGTCAGTGATTAACAAGAATCCCTGCTTGTCAATTAGAAGTGATAAAAGATAAGAAAGCCTCACATTTATTAGGGGGTCAGTGGTGAGAGGCCCATGAAAAAAGGCAAATACAAGCCTCGGATATGCTCAGGGAGGTTTTTGCAATAGAGGTCAGGAAGTTAACAAAGCTCCAGAAATACTAAGTCAAAGGGAGAAGGTTTGAGAAAGGCTGTTAGGATGATCAGGGAAAGCCAAATCTGTTTTGCATTTGGAGGCTCGGAGCACTTAGCCAGGCCGGTCCGAGAGGAGGAGGCTGGCAGGGGCCAGCAGAGCTTTCCTGGAGCTTGCCAGGGAGAGAAGACACCGCTTTAACTGCGTAAGGACAAGTGAGCACAAACAAGCGATGAGAAGAAGCAGCGAGTTTCTCGGGCAGCCGCTCCGAAGTGGAGTTTGACGTGTTTCTGATGGGAGCGATGCAATGGGGCTGCCGGTCAGAGCAGGGTGAGGATCTCCCCAGGGTCTCGTCTTGTCCTGTGTGTCCCTCAGGTCTCACCCTGTCCTCTCAGTGACTAGTCTGGGAGTAGGGAGACATGGGCTTTTGGACTCTGAATACCTTGCTCGGTGGCCAGCAGTGTCTGTTCAGCAGCAAAGCTGAGGACCCTGAGGCTGAGGTATCCAGGGGTGAGGTGCAGGAACAAGCTGGCAAGGAAATCCTCCCCTGGCCAGAGAGGATGAGATGTTGAAGACTTTTAAGGCRAGCAAAAGATGAGGCTACTAATCTCCTGAGGCCCTTAATGCAACCTAGCCAAAACCTTCTAATGCAGAAAGTAGGCMCAAAATAGCAAATGTTAAACCTATTTATAAAAAGTAAAGGGTAACTGAGATCCAGTAATTTATCTTCAATATCTGCTACTGCAATCAGATATTGCAGTATCTGAAATAGTTGAAATTAGAAGGATTGAATGTTTACATCCACATTACAGAATGGGGAAAATTAACATGGTTTCTGTACGGTGATTTTGAGCAGGAAACAAATTAGTCATCTGCGCTCCCAAGAACCTTCCACTGCTTGTGGACTTTTAAGTATGTTTGCACTGTGCTTTTATGTTTTATCTGTTGCTTCTTGATCCATGCATGCCAAACTGTGATTGATTTTGGGGGTATTACTTGCTTTGTAAATTAAACTATTATCTGAGCTATGATCTGGGAGAAGGCTGTAACTTGTGTATTAAGGATGTTGGGAGAAGTGGGAGGGACCCATTACCTTATCAGCCACATYGCTAGCATGCTTTGGATAGCCCAGCATGGAGCATAATAATTAGTCGGACCATACTAGAAAACTCCCAACACGTGCAGTGCCGGCAGAGGGACCCATAATTTTTCTGACTCACTCCTCTGTTTAGATACTAAGTGGCTGGTGCTGCACACCCTCTTCTCTCGCTCACACCCAGGCTCTCCTGTGTGATGCACTTGTGACGGTTTGATACTTTCCTGGCAGGAAACCCCAAGTTCCTAGGAATCGGACCACTAAGGCAAGGAAGACAGGTTGCCCTAAACGCTGCCCTCCCTTCTGCAGGTTGACTGCAGTGAGTATCGCTCCCAGTTCGAGGCCGGTGGAAGGCTGTCCTGCACAAGGGAGAATGACCCCGTTCGGGATTCTTCGGGCAAGCAGCACATCAACAAATGTCTCATGTGCGCCGAGAAGTTGTGAGTACAGTTTTCTCTGAGCAACAACAGCAAAGAGGGGAATCCCCTRCTGCAAAACCGCAGTTTCTGCCTGTGGAGCTGCAGTTAGGTGATGCCTGGGAGAGAGTCCTGAATCCCGGTGGCCCTCCAAGGGATGCTCCTGCAGCAGGGCTCTGGTCACTGCCCCTCTTCCCATTTCCCCTTTGGTGCAAGAGGCCCAGGGGCAGGTGAGAAGCAGCGTGGAGTAGAGGAGAAGCAGGGTTGATAGCTAGCAGCCCCCTTCCTGAGGGGACTGTCTCCGCTGCGGCAGTTCCTGAGGAGTTTCCCACGCGTGTACTTTGCCTTCCAGATGCGCTCTCTACTCCCATAGTGCATCTGCAGAAGCAGCCCTGATATGAAAGCAGCCACCTGGATCCAGGATGTAGCATACAGTGGGAATGGTGAGGAGAAGGGAGAAGGTTTAGGGGTGGGGATTAGCAGCAGAGCCACCAGGAGCATGGACCGTGGAAGGGGAGGGTGATGCATGGTGCTGGGCTCCAGGGCAGCCTCGTAATCGGGCACCACTCACGTAGCCATAGCGCTCTGTTTTTCTCCTCTCCTTCCAGCAAAAAGGAAGCCCAAAGRGGAGGCCAGTCTGGGGGAACTGTCCAGCGCAACCAGGAGCTCACTTCAGAGAGGAAAACTGAGGTGAGACCAAGTTTGCTTGCCTTGGTGGTGGGTGCCTCACCTGAGCTCAGAGAATGGGCCAGCAAGAGTGTCTGTGTGATACTGATGGCCAGGGAGCATCTGTGGTCAGCCTGGTATGACGCTGGTGCAGCTAATGATGAGGGAGAAGCAGGTCATGTTATAAAGCCACATTCATTCGTGGGCTGTGCTCATGTGTGAATGTACAAAGTGGGCATGTTCAGACCTGGCAGAATAACTCCACTTGCTTTCTCAGTGATGTGATGCTCAGTGATCTACCCAAGATAAAGGGCAGATTCGGATGTCCTGCAGTCCTGCCTGCCCTCGAATGGTAATCTTCAGTGGGTATTAAAACCTGTATGGAACAAGCATCGAATGTGCTTCTTCAGGAACAGCACCTTGCTTCCTTGGATCTGGGAGCGGGATTGGGGAAGAACGGGAACTGCTTTAGCTTTGCTTATTCTCTGGTAGTACAAGAGTTTCTTCTATGCTTGGTTAATGTGCTCCTGCCCCTTTTGCAGAAGAGTTGCAGCAGCTCAGGGTTGCAGCAGGGAGTGAGCAAGCAGCGTCCCCCCTCGGCAAGTAGAGGGTGAGTACGGCAGCAGCTGGCGTGGCAGCTTGGCCCCTGGCCTATTGCACCGGCCCTTGCTCCGGCTTCTGCAACCTTCCACATGTGGCCTGTTTTCTCTAGAAATAGTCAGGAGTTAATCATAGCAGGAATAGCTCAGTAGCACAGAAGTGCCAGTATCTGGGATGGAGAATTGAAGACTGCAGCATGTTGGGTGTTTAATATAGCATTTCTCCCCTCTGGCTGAGCCGGCTTTAGGGACCATGTTGCTGCCATTTACTGGGAAGGGCAGATGGAGCTGGGTTGTCATTCTTGGCAAAGGTGTGATTTCAGTGATGCTGGCGCCTGTAGTGGTTTCTCCCACAGACACAGGGCTGCACAGCCCTATGCACCCCTTGGGCCTGTGCAGAGGAGTGGGGCAGTGCAAGGAGCTCAGTGCAGTGTTGTGCATGCATGGGTCCTGGGAGGAGTGTCCCCGCACGTCGGTGTCATCCGTAGCCCTGGCTGGGCTCCACCAAGGCTCTTCCCCGTGAGAAGAGATGCTAAGAGACGGGCATGTTTCTTGTGCAACCCTCCTCCAATTCAAAAATGTCCTCGCCTTACCTCTGCACAAAACACCAGATGATTTTTGTGTTCAAAATCCCTCTCGTGATGCCTTTGCCCAACAAACTCTGCCTTCTGGCTTGTCCCCCGCACATCCTCCCCATGCCCACGTGCACAGATGCAGCGCTTGGAGCACCGCATGCCTCTGGGCCCTGCTCAGGGCGTCCTGTGTTTTAGAGCTCTCCAACCCGTGTGGGGCTCCTTTTGCTGCTTTTTTGGAGCCTGGAGGAGGGCTGGCACAGCCTTTGCTGAGGAGCTCTGCCACCACTTGCTCGACAGTGGCTGGAGCAGCCCCTTCGCCCCCACAGCGATGCCCGGCAGGTGGAGCGAGCTGGAGGACGGGCATCTTGGGCTCCACTGGGCTTCTTGCCCGTCTTCTGTCCCGTCTCCGCTGTTGGGTGCGGTAGGGGCCCGCAGGGGGCCCACGGCCGTGGGGGGTTTGCGCTCTCCTCCCGTGCCCGTGGGGACCTGCGTTGAGCTCCCTCTCCCTCTCTCTCCCCGCCAGCCCGCAAGGAGACCTGGCTCAGCGAGGTGGGAGCTGCAACCCCGGACCGGAGCGCAAAGGACAGAGCCGAGACACGGACACCTACCAGCCGGTAAACTCTCCCGCGCGGCAGGCGAGCTGCCGCGGGAGCCGCACCAGAGAGTTTTCCCGGGGGCGCTCCGCTGCTATCGTCCTGCGGGATGGCGCTGGGGCTGAGCCGTCCTCCCGGCTCCCTCCCCAGCAGATATTCCTGCGGCGGCTGGGACCCTAAAACTGTTTCCYGGGCTCTGTGTCCTTGGAAGGGTCCGAATGAGAGATGGCACCTGTAGCCTGTCACTGTTCCTTGTGTCCCCCACCCCGGCACCAAGGTGGAGGGGGACTGGATGTGCCAGTTTGGGAGCCCCCTCAGCCGGTTTCACTGCTGGAGCTGGCTCCTTGTGCATTGGCTATGGGAGGTGCTGGCCTTGGGCTGGATGCCTGCCCCAAAAATATCCAAAGGGAGGCAAGGGGTGTCCGCCACAGATGTTGAGGAGGTGCAGAGTCAAGGGCCATGGTCCAGAGCAGGGCGATGGGGTGACCGAGGGCCTCGGGAAAGGCTGGGGCAGGGTACTAAGAGGGAAACACTGAGCAAGCGATCATGGCTGTATATGGAGTAATGGGGGGGCGGATTGGGGCGTCTGCTCTTCTTATCTCTGCAAAAAGAAAATGCAAAAGTTTCAATGAGGTCAAACAGTGGAAAATGCAAAACTGATAAGAGAAAATAATTTACCATAAAATGAGTGACTGAGCTGTGGAACTTGCTGCCAACAGAGTGTTGCCAAAAGCTAGGATGATTTAAAAAAAAAAAAAAAAAAAAAGCCATTTATAGTTCCTCCAGCTTTTTCATTCAGTAATTTAAAAAACATTTTAGAAGGGATAGGAAACCTTTCCATGGGGTTTGGGGGGAGCTTTACTGCAAATCACATTAACCCTCTGAGAGGTGTCTGTCATTGACCACTCTTGAAATGGGATACTGGAGTAAAAAAACCTGAGGAGGTGGTTCAAGTGCAGCAATTTTAATGCATTCCAGAGGAAGCATTAGGCTGTAATAACGACAGGCTGCTTGAGTGCTTAGTGGTATTTCCTGGCGGTATCAGGGGAGGAGCGGATGCCGATTAGCCYGGCTAACGTGGGGTGATTCAGCACGTGAGCCTGACCCTCTCCGCTCCCGGGCTGCCGGTGGGTTTCAGCATGGGAAGCCCCACGGTGGTCACCGGAGGAGCGTCCCGCTGCTGGGGAGGTCTCCGCTGCCCTGGGCTCCAACGCCGACGCAGGCTGCATCGTCTGGTGCGTGGGAAGGAGTCTGAGGGGAATTGCGAAGGTCAGCACTGTTTGCCTTAACGTCATCATTAATTATACAGATGAGGGAGGAAACGGCACATTAATGAAATTAGCAAGTGACGTTGGAGCGGCAGGCACTATCGCAGAAGCCTGGCGTCACCGTGCTCGCCCCAYGCCGCCGGGCATGAACCCGTCCTCCTCTGCGTGGCGGCACTGTCCTGACCCGGCGAGTGGCGATAAAACATTGCTCTGTGCAAAACGGGGGGTCTGCGGGTGGGACAGGAGATGAAACATCCTCACCACCACTCTCCTCCGGTTGCACCACTTGTAGTTGTCACAACACGTTTTATGGCCCATAGAGAAGGGAATGGAAACCCATCAGTCACTCCTTCGTCTCGACGCTTTTTTGCATGCCGGCAGCCAAGGAGGGCAGCAAGGCTGAGAAAGGGGAGAGTGTGTGTGCGTGGGTGCGTGGCAGGGAATGGGCTGCGCTATCTCCAACCTCTGCTGCTTGACATTTGCGCTGGCAGGTCTGTGGGGTGAAGACCTAAGTGTGGGAGGCCCTTTGGGATCCCTGGAGAGGCAAGGTGAAGGCCACTTTCTGCTGTGACTTTTTCCTCCCTTGTTGTGCCATGTGTCATTTATAGAAGGCTGTGCAGGTATGCTCCTGTTCTTACACTTGAGAGGAAGTAAGAGGGCACACTTAATTAGTCATAGCTCTTAATATATTGTTTGCATCTCTTAATTTGGCRACCATCAGAAGTTGTGCTGCGTGTTGCACCGCCCTCGGGTGGCTGGAGTTGGCTGTAGAGATTTTCCTTTAATTTTTGCCAATGGGTGCCTGCTACCTTGCAGCTAAAACAGACATTAGGGCCCTGACAAAGAAGGACTAGTGGCAGATAGCAGAAGCTTTTGTCTTCTCATGGACCCAGAGAGAGAGAAATAAACCTCCCCTGACCAAAGGTGTCAAGGCGGATTGGGCAAGCGGACCTAGGTCTGTGCCCGCCACTGCCCTGCGGTGCCTYGGCTGGGAGGGCTCTGCGCCGAGGGCCTGGATGCTCGGCCCAGCAAGGGGCTTTATCTCCCTTTACAACCCCAGCTCTGCTGCAGGCGYGATGGACGTGCTGCAGGGCAGAGGGATCTCGAGGTGACGTTTGGATTTTAAGTGCTGCTAAGTTGTGTTTAAAAAAAAAGGGGTCTCGCAAGAGAACCGGCACCAAATGTGATTTCTTTTTCTCTTCAGCTGGACTGCGATCGCATTCTGCACGGGGTAAAGGGTGGAAGGATTTTCTGCAGCAAATCCTCTCAACCCGTCTGTGGCACTGATGGGAAAACATACAAAAATGAATGTGACTTGTGTTCAGCTGCCATGTGAGTAGGCGGAGAGATTTCAGTAATACAGGGCCATCCACCATTCCCGAGTGTCTTTTGCAGTGCAGTGTTTGTTTTGATATATCATGACTCACTATCAAGTGTGTCCTTGGTGCCTTGCTGTTAAGCAAACATAGTTCAAAATGCCTGAGATTAATCTGATGACAGCTAATTAAGACACACAAGTTTCCAGAGTCCCCTATCCCCCTTCTGCTCTTTCATAAGATTATTTTGGGAGTAGTAAATGCCATCCTATTGAAAGCAGCATCAGAGTACTAAGGAGTCCACAGAGGACAGTCCTGCTGATGGCAGAGAGCTGCGGCATTGCAAGTGAATAACAGGCAACGTCTTGTCCTCCCTTTGCAGGAGAGCTTCAAACTACATCACAGTAAACTACCGAGGTGAATGCCGAAAGCCTGCCCCAGAAGTGGTAAGGAGCATGTCATTCCTGGGCCAGGAACGCTTGGGCTTTCCCTTTCCATTGAGAAAACCCCGTCGGCACTGTGTGGGCTTGTGGGGGCTGACCAGCAGCCCTGCGTGGACTTGAAGTGGAAAGGTGGTCCCTTCACGAAACAGCATGGAAACAGAGAGGGGGAGAGTAAGCAGTGAAGACGTATCTGCTGGCTACTACTGGCCGTGCTCCTTCGGCAGTAGCTGGGAGTCAACTCTTGATGTGGCAGGCCGGTTAACTAGCAGGTTAACCAAGCCAACAGGGTAATTAATACTGTGTTCACGCCACGCTGGGGAGTCCTGCGGCCGGCAGGGCTCAGCCGCACCGCTGAGGTCCCCTCCATCAGGGCGAGCCTGCTCTGCCCAGAGACTGGCACGGGGCATGAGGCCAAGGTAAAATACTCGGCCGTCTGCCTCCCAGCCTGGCCGTAGTCTGGGGAGGCAGGGAGCACCRCTGAGGAGGAGGGATATTGGAGCCCTTGAGCTCCTCCTCTTTATTCCCACGGAGGGGGATTGCTGGGAGCTGGAGAAAGCGGATGCCAAAAGTGTCTCCCGGCCATGGCATCCCCTTTCCTGCTCCAAGCACGTGCCGAGGAGCGTGAGGGGCTCAGAAGCGGGGTGTTTGCGGTCTGGATGGGAGGCGAGGTGGGCTTAAATACAGGTTCAGACTTGGATTTAATATATAACCTAGGCATAGCCTCTGTATTTTACCTAGGCTGTCCAGTAGAAGAGTGACACATCTGGGAAAACATCTGGCTTTCCTCCTGGGATTTTAGAGAGTGAGTGAGGCCAGGAAGACCAGAACTGCATAAACCGTAAAGGCCTCATTTCCCAAATAATATCCATTGAGAAGGTTGGGAAATGATAATTATTCACTAAGTTGCTCATCATACATCCTTTTGGGAAAGGTCTTGAGCTTTGATGTCTTGTGTGATCCTGCATAGCGGGGGAGTTGAGCATTTCCCAGTTGCCCTTTGCATCTCCACCAGTGGCAGCTCTGCAGTCTCCAGTGCTTAGTTGTATAGCCAGACTCTCCCAATTTGTGTCTCTTGGATGTGTTTGGGGGAGGGGACAGATGCCAAGTAGCACCCAGGAAGGATGTGACCTTGCTATTGGCATGAACTGGAACTCTTGAGAAACTGAATAGTCATCCCCAGGGAAATGCTGAGATTTGTCCCCACTCCAAACCTGGAGAGAATCAAAAAGTTGAAACAGCCAAAACAAGAAGTTCTGTGAAGTTTTGGCTGGGAGCTTTGGTTTCTGAATATGAATTTGGTTTCTGAATGTGTTCTGAGTTATTGGCCTACGGTGTTTTTGCAGGCCAAAAGTATTGTCCATACTCCTTGGCATAAAGAGCTTTACTGCAAAATAGACATCATGCCATAGCTGTTTTTCCCTCCTCTGTTTAGTGCTAGGATGACAGCAAGTCACTAAAATATTTAAAAATTACACATTCTGGTTCCTCTTCCTCTCTTCTGTAAAGCATCAGAGCACTCTTAACTCTCTGTTTAAAGGAGAAGAAACCATAGTGCAGAGAAAAATGATTTTGCCCATGATCACACTGGAGGTCTCCTGCCTTCTTGTCTCGGCCTTTAGTGCTTCTTTAAGTTAAGATGAAGCCGCTATGGGCTCATGCATGCTGGGAGCACAGGGAGAGAAGACACTGTTGCTAACCTGCCTGTGACACTGCTCAGGCTGTCCGGGACAGCTGAGAGCAGGTACACCATGTGCAGCTGAAAAATAGAGAGGATTCCCTCAAAACTGTGGCCAGGTTGGGATTGCTTTCTGGTTTGTTTCTTTACCAAGCTGTTACAGCTCTCAAACCTATGCATCTAGAGAAATATGCCATTTACTGAAAATCAAACAAGCTTCATATTTCATAGCCAAGTTAAAAGTATTCCGAGGGGAGTGGGAATCAATTCAAAGGGAAAGCGATAAGCTCGTTACGCGCACAAAAAAGAAAAAAAAAAAAAAAAAAAGCACACAATGACTTATTCTTTCTTACTTTATGTATATTATATCACCTGAAGAATCAGACTGGACGTTTATGGAAGTCCATTTCCTTGGCAAAGGAAATGTGGAGTCCATCAAAGGCTTCTCTTATTTCTGAATTGGAAACCTATAAATGAGAAAAATTCCACTCATGTACTGAGCAATGTTATTTTCAGGCACTGAAATTGATGGTAACCTGCAGTGTAATGAATCCTTCCTTCCTTCCTTCTACTGAAGAGCCAGATGCTAGATATTTGCTATTAAAACGTGGAGGAGACCAGCTCCAGCAGTGCCTTTGGCATCTGAAATGATTTTAGACAGCAGTGATGTGCAGAACAAAAATGCAAAGGCCCAAAGAATCTTCTTCAAACTTGAAGATGATCATATTTTTGGATCATATTTTGAAATTAGCCTTGGAGGTGCATGACGATATATATGGCCAGCATGCCTCATCTCTTCCCTTATGCAGGTCAGTGCCTGCATCCACTCCTGGCAGCAAAGTTCCCACTGAATTTACAGGTGTTTCTGGAAGCTCTCCTGGTCGGTGGCCAGGTTCTCATGAGGAAGGGATTCCCAYAGGGAGGAATGGGAGAAGGGAGGGTTGTGAGGGATTTGACATTAAAGGGTGTATCTGGACAGCGTACGTTGCTGTAGTGGAAAACCTTCTCACGAAGAGCCTTGCCCTGTGCCTCAGGCTGGCCAGCCTCCGGGCTCACTGCCTCCCCGGTGAGGACTGTGACAAAACCAAATTCCTTTGATCCTGCCTGATGCATGCTGTATCCTGCTCTGCTGTACTCCGAGTGAATGTAGCTCTGAGTCTAGGTATTTTGTTGTTTTTGTTTTGGTTTGTTGTTTTTTTTTGACAACCTTGCTTGCTGCTAGGTCCTCCAATGCTGTAAATGTCATAGGGMTTGGGATAAATTAATTGTGGGTCTTTTCAGTACCTTTCATTTTTAATGCTACATCTCTTACGGTTCCTTTTCTTGTTTGAAGGCTTTTTCACAAGTCCCCCATGTGATATTCATCATTCTGTCCATTTTAGTCAAGAGGTCAGGCAAAAAAAAAGTRTGGGTGTATATCCAATTTCTCCTTCTTTCTAATCTGTTAAAGAACAAACAGACAACTCCCATGTTTTCAATGGGCATGTCCCAGTTTTCTTACAAAGCCGGTTGTTTTGTCAGTTTATCACTGTCTAAGAAGGCAGAAGAAGGAAAATAAAAATAGCAGCACCTTTCCCAGATAGGTATTAGGTGTGAAAAGCACCTAGCTTCAGGCTGAAATTAGTGCTGTTTTCCTGGGCTGGCAGCTTCCCAGTCCACCTGCCCTGGTGCCGCACTCTGCAGCCTCTGTTTCGTGCGGAGGTTGAGCAGGCACTGATGGGACATGGGGGTTGTCGCATAAACACAAATGCTCTGCCAGTGTAACACGGCAGTGGTCATGCTTGGCAATGGACTTATTTTTTTGCTCTCTCTTTCCAGCAGTAAYGGAGTTCAGACTGCCAGCAAATATCAGGGATCAGCTGTGACCAAAGGTAAAGAGAGAAATGCTGTGATTTATTCCCTTTTGGCCAGCCTGTCCTTTGAGACAACCAAACCCTTGTGAAATGCTGTCAAACCTCGCCCAGGCAGGCAGCAGGGCTGGGGGCAAAGGACTCTGCCACGTGATCTTCCCTCTGGCGGCAGCCCGAGGCCGGGGTGCCACAGCACCGGTGCTTTGCAGAGCACTGGGACGCAGCAGGGAACTGTAGGACTTCAGGACTATAGGGATAAGCTCTTCATCTTCCTCCCTTTTTCCCTCTCTCTAGGGCAAGTAACAGAAGAATTGATGTTAAGCCTCAAGGGAATGGAGAAGTCCTCAGTGTTGCCAAAGCCGACCTCATCCCCCCTATGTGGAGGACAGCCCCATCCTTGCTCAGGTGGAGGGAGGAGGGCTCAGGGGACCCAGCCGGTGTTTCCCCAGGTCTGGTTCACATGTGCTCGTCTGGGCTCGACTCTGCTCAGGCTCTTTGCCACGTCACTGTGTCCTTAGTGTGCTTCTACAATAAAGTTAACTCAGCAGAACTCTGTCACTGTTCTTCACTAAACCTCCYTGGGGGACCTGCCAGTCCCTGCTCCATCTTTACACCAAGCATCCATTAGACAATAAACGCAGAGGCCTGTTGGGTGTATCAGCTGCTGTAAATACGCGGTGAAGATGTCAGGCCTGAAGAGGAAGAGTGTGGTCCAGGGTTTTATGATAAGGGACTGGGGGGTTGGGTTTTCTCTGACTCCTTGCGGGGTCTTGGGTAAATCACTTCACCTCCCATCTGCCCTTTTCTCTTTGCCTGTAAAATGGACATTAAAAGATACTTACCTACCTCAGAGGGTTGTTTTGAGATTTAATTGATATATGTTGGGAAGCCCACAGAAGAAAATCTGTTTTAAAGCACCAAATGTATTCTGGTGCCAGTTTAACTGTTGCAGTAAGTGTCCTCTTCCAGCCAGCTCATSTGAGCACTGGGAAATCCAAACTGCTTTGCTTTGAGGGGTTGTGGGAAGCAAACATTTCAGAGAGGTCATGTGGGATGGTGTCATGAGCCACAATGCACCGAATCTGGAGTAGTGCCTCAGCTGGGAAGGTCTCTACAGGACCCTGAGGAGAGAATTTGATCTGTTGCACATAGGACCAGCAGCATTTCTAGCCCTGTGAGGGCATAGATGCTGCAGGCACCTCTGGGACAGTGCTGGCCACCTTCATGCACATGCACGTCCCTGCCCTTGGCTGGCCCTGCTGGTGTTGGCAGACTGGACTGGATGCATGGAGCCAGCAGAGCCCTAGGAGTAGAAAGCCCAGCAACTGCCCTCAGTGGCCTGTGAACCAGCGTTGTGTGCTTTTGGATCATCTTTCTGTATTGGCCCGACCTGCCTGCCTGAAGTGGAGCCTGTGCAGCCCTTTGGCCCCCCTGGCTGTGGGCACAGCCGGAGCCCATCTCCCGGGCAGGCTCCTGAAGGGAAGAGAATTGCAAAGTGCAAATGCAGCTTTGCATTCAACCCCCCTAGGAGCAGTCCTGCCAGTGCTTCCCAACAGGCTGCAGTGGACTACCTGGGCAGAGCCATGGGGAACGATGACTTTCCACGGGGGCTGGAGGGTGACAGCAGAGCTGGCAAGGGAGGAAGAGGAGTTTGAAATCCCAGCTGAGGGGCTCTAGAGAGATGCAGCCAGTGCCCGAGAGGGGTGAGCTCTTCTCTGAGCAGTGGTGGGATGGCAGGAGAAAGCATGAGGATCCCAGTGCTGGGGAAGGATGGGTGAATGAGAGAGAAGCTCCACAGATTCAGTAGGGGAGTGACTGTTGAATGGTTTAAACTATTTATGGAAAAGTACTGTTGTTTTGAGATGTAACTGATTTACAGGTAGATTTAACTGATTTATATTTGGAAGCTATTTTAAGATGAAGTCAGGTCTTTCAGCTAAATGCTCCCCTAGGTAGTTGGGACCTATCAGTGCAGCCCACCTGAAAATAGTGGGGATCTGCAAAAGAGGAATATATGGTGCCAGGTAACAGAAGTCTGTTGGCAATGTGCATGTACTTCCTGTACTTTCTTTTATAGCTGTTACTTAAAGCAAATATACTTATTTGTATAAACTTCATTACAGGACATTTCCAGAAGACCTTGAGTGAACACACATAGTATTTGAGTCCATTTTAGCTGTGACCTGGTCTGTAAATATTCTCTGCTGCAGATAAGGATTGAGTGATATTACTTCAGATTTTGGCAAGATTTCACCTAATGCTGTTTCATTTGGTTGCCTCCAGAGTTTTATAGCTTTTCAATTAAGCTTTCAAGACCTGTTTTCTTTGAGGGCAACTATTGAGAACAGAATGTAAACTCTCAAACTATTTCCACATACATCATATTTATCAGTTTATGACTATTATCCGCAGACTCTGACACAAATAGTAGTTAATATTTTGCRTGCTGATATTTAATGTGAGCAAACATTATGGGTTAGAAATTGTCATCGCCTATTTCTACGTGAACCAAAACCTCTATTACCACAAACGGTCATGGAGGGTGAAAGTCACTGGTTTCATACTATTTAACTTTTGCTGGGGATGCAAAACACATGTCTGCTTTTGAGCTTATATAGCAGGTAAATTTCTGACTGTTATTTACACAGTCTGAGAAGGATGAGTATCAGACAGTGAAAATGTTCACTGATGACATCTGCTCACTGATTTCAGCTAAAATCATGTGCAGTGACATGTACCCGATTTTTATAAAAGCAGTGCATAATTTGAGGCTTAAAATAAATTCTTGGAAATGAAAATCAGTGCACTTGAGAAAGCTATTATAATTTGTGGCGAATTTCAAGTATTTAACTTTTGAAATAATCACCAGTAAAATCTACATTAACTGTGCTGCTAAAGTAACGAGCTGATGAGGAAGGTGCCCTTAGTAGGCTCTTCTGTCAGTATTTGGGCACCTTCTGAATTTCTCCCTGCTGCCAGCAGAAATAATCAGCCACAAATAAGAGATTATTAATCAGATTACAATACTCTGTCTGCCAAGATGGCTCGTGACAGTGGTTGAGCAGAACTGCCTGTGGTGTAGCCAGCAAACCTCATAGAGGCAGCAACGCTAACTCCCGCATGCTTTCTGCAGTCTCCACAGTCATTCCTGTCTTTCTTTCGACCTCCTTTTGCAGATATCTTCAAGGGCCTCCCGAAGCTGTCTATACCGAGCGGGTGGTACGCAGCAGAGCTCCAGCAGGTACCCAYGCGAGGGAGGCCACACGCTGTTTCCAGCATGTTCCAACGAGGTTCCTGGGGTGCAGGAGGCAAAGGCTCAAGAAGTGTTGGGAATTCATTACCATTTCCTTTACGTTTTCTCTTGGTTATCCTATGTGTTACTCTCAAACACTGTAATGAGGTCAAAACAGTCCTCCACAAAACTGCAAAGGTACCAGCACCCTGGGAAGTCTTAAGTTTGCTGTAAATGATACTTTATAAGGGGTRTCTCTTTTGCCAAGATTCAGAGACCCCTCATGTGATTTGTAGTATTTTCTGAGGCTTTGCAGAATTGGCGGCTTCAATCCCCAGGCCTCTAACTAGTCTCCTGCTTCTCTCAGCCTTTCAACAAGTTTTCCCAAACACAGTCAGGTCTCGAGCTAAACTGTTCTCTGCCGGGGCTTTGTCTCTCTTTGTGTATTCTGAGGACTGTTGACTCTGGCAGATGCCTTAGGTGACCTTGTACTCACGATGGTGTTTCCCAATCCTCTGCAGCCTGTCCTTTTGCAGCCTCTCAGCTGTGCACATTATCCTCCTGTTTCTCTTACAGCCCACCGCGGTGGGAGGCTCTCGCGCATGGTGCGCTTTGGAGGTGTCCCCTTTGCAGTCAGCTCCTGTAGACAACGCCAGAAATCCTGCAGCTGGGGGTGTTTGTTCCTTCAAGAACTGAGTGAGTCACGATGTGGAAAGCCTGATGCTGCGTGACACTGCCTTTTTACAAGCACCACACCATTTGCGCAATGACCCCCCCCTTCAAGCTGTCCTTACAGCCCTGCGGTACTCTCAGTCCTTCCAAGCAACTGCTGCAAGTTGGTACTTGAGGGTTTCAGCCTTGTTTCCCTCAATTAGCACAAATTCTGCTGCATATCCCATCTGCTTTATCCTGGGGACTGGTGAATGGCCCTTTCTCTTTCCTCTCTTTAGGGCTCTTTCTTGATAACCGTTTGCTGGTTTGTCCTTTCCTGCAAGAGCCTCTCTACTATAGGGAGCCCTTGTTTAGGCTATTTCCTTGGGATTTTCCCTGCTCCGCCACATGCTACAGGACCTCTCCTGATGCCCAGCCCTCACATTAAAACAATCAATAAATGAGACGTGGAGCTGAAAGAAGTCTTCAGAGCTTTCCCCTACAGGAAGGCACAAGCAGCTCCACTCATASAGTTAACTGCAAATAATCACAGGTGAATGCAACTAGTTGCAAACTGCAAATCCAGATGAAAATTCACAATTCTCCTTAATGATGAAGGTCCCAGAAAAAAACACTTTTGTGTCTTAGAGAATGGAGGCACTCTGTGCTTGTCACAAATGTCTTTAATTCACAGTTGTAGGAAAAGAAAGAAATGGAGAAAAGAAATGGGACTTTTCCATTTCTCTCTCTTGCACATACACACACAAACGTGTGTTGGAGTAGGCCAGAGGGAGCTGGATGATCAGGGAGCAACCGCATTGCCCCCTCCTTTTGGTTTCAGACTCAAGCTCTCACGCTCACAGTGCTTCACCCATGCACGGTAAGTCCACGTTCAGCACTCCAAAGTGCTCCCTCTGCGCCGCCCCGGGGCCCCGCTGGCGTGCCTCGTGCCGCGGCTAGCTCTGCACGCCGGCAGGTCCGTGCTGAGCACCAGCACCGGGCCTGAGCACGGGCTAGCAACAACCGCACGCCTGGTTTGCAGATAGGAAGTGTGGACAATTTCTGCTTATATTTATGAAGAAGAGGTGACTGGGTTTCACTGCCGTCTGGCTTCAAAGGGGCCACCTTCTTTTTTGGTCCGTGTCAGTGAAGCTCTGTATATGCTTCGCTGTATATGCATCTAGCTCGGCTTTTGTCTTTTGCTCTAATCTGGAGGCTCTGAAAGGCTCTGTCCTGACAGACAAATGGGCTGATAGAAAAAGCTCTGCTGAGCTTGTCGACGCAGCAGCCGGCTCCCTTTGGGAGTTGCATTGTGGGGCTTCCTCGTGCGGAAGGCAAAGGCCAGCACTGCGGGGGCTGGCCGAGGCTGAGGACAAGAGGGACGTGCTATAGCTGCCGTGATGATTTCTAGATCTTGTTTCCTGCTCTGAATCCCTGGCAGATGTTTGCTGTTCTTTCCCTTTGAACTACCTCCTATTGCAAACATTTCCTGAATTTGAATAATTTAGTTGGAAAGAGAATTGCTGTGATCTTGACAGAACATGCTGACTCAATCTATTTCAACTGCAGATTTGGTTTGCAAATAATATCTCCTTGCTGATAAGGTTTAGGTGTCATCTTTGCGGACGTTGGCAGAAATTAATTTGACCGTGACAGCTTTTATAGAATCTAGCAATAAAATTGTCAAGATACATTTTCTTCTGCCAGGATGCACTAATTGATGATGGTCTTGGCTGGAATAAAGCACTGAGAGACAGATATTGTAATTGGGATAAACAGGGGTCACTATAGTTGAGACCTGCATTGGTCTAAAGGTCTGGAGTCTTTGACACTTGGTGGAGCTGAGATAAGGGACAGGACAGGAGAAATCAGAGCTGAATATTAGGGGGAAGGAATGAAAACAAGAGACATGGATAGAGAGCTCTGTAATGTTACTAGAGAYTAATGCAGCTGGGAATGCTGGCATTTGGGGAGACTTTAACTTTGCAAATGTACACTGCAAACTACTAATATTATCAAATCTCAGATACTTCTGAATATGAGAACAAATAGAATTTTCCATTAAGTAATCCCTCCACCCCCAAAGTGTTATTTTAGATTTGCATTTGATGTGTGAAGGATATTGGAGATGTCCTTCTCTTAGAAAGAAAAACTGGGATGATTCAACCTGAGTTCACTCTGTTTAAATTATGTCAAAAACAGATCTGAAAATAAGGATTTTGATTACCAAGTACAGAATTTGAGAGATTAAGACAAAAAATAATGAAAAATCTGGACTGAAGAATTTAGGATCCCAATTTAGAAGTCTGGGCTTGAGACCAGTGCAGAGAATTGCCAAAAATGAAGGTGAACGAGACTTTGCAGAGGAAATTCACACATGCAGCAGAGGTCACCTGTGTGAATGCAAAGAGAAAGAGTGGCCACCTCTGCTCTGCAAAGACATGGTAGAAATGAAACATAATATATCTGTGGTTCCAAATTCAGAGAGACAGATGCTCAACACATGTATTGGCAGACTGAYTTATGAGAACAAGATTAAGGAAAAATAATCACCACATCTAAAGTTGGAAGCAAAACTCTGCTCAATATATCAGGGTGGGAAAAGTAGATGCTCTTCATTGTGGAGTTCTGGGAGAACTAGCACACAGACCTGCAGGTCCAGTAGTTATACTATTTCATAAAAGTCTGCTTGGTACACGTGCGGTACAAGGTGACTAGAGACTACCAACTGGCACAGCTCTGTTTACACAAAGGAGCAAAAGTGTTCAGGACCAATCCCAGCTCTGTTGCTTTAATACTGGGCAAGACTTCAGGGGCGATTTGAAGAAAAATAAATACATAAAGTGCAAAGGGATAATGTGCACTGTGAATTTTCTGAAGGAAATCATGCATGGGCTGATACCAATCTTTACAAAGTTGGCTGGCTTCCTAGATAAAAGGAATACAGTAGATCTAGTGTACCTGAACTTCAAAGCTTTTGATCTGCTGCCCTGTGGGATACTGTCAGTCAGGCTTGGAGAGGCAGATGAGGAACTGGCTACAGGAGAGATGATAGTGTAGGATCAGGGGGGACCGTGGATCTGGATGGAAGTTATCAGTGAACAGTCAAAGGGATGATTCGGGGGACCAAACTTAATATTTTTGCTACTTGCCTTAGAAGAGAAAAAGTTGGCACATGGAACAGACCACTGCTGAGATTTTAAAACAGAAGAAGAACAGAATTTCTCCAGCAGAGAATTGGGTGACCTTCTGGACTGAAATTGTCTGGACTCAAACTGGGATGAAATACAGTGGTGAAAAGTGCAAAAATCATGCTGTGAGGTTTAATAATGAGGATTTCAGCTATCAGCTGGGAGCTCAGTGGAAAACTACAGAGGATGGGAAAGACCTAACTGTATTTAGTGAGCCCCATGGTAAATGTAAGCCTGGAACATGCCATGGCTGGGTGAGGAGGAGTGCAGTTGTGGGGCACGGGGGCAGAGCCAGGAGGAAGGCAGCCTGGCATTGCATCTGGTTCCCCTCGACCATYCGGCCATGCAGAAAGCCCCTTCCCGGCATTTACTCCTGTGTCAATCATTAGCCAGAAATCCAGATCTGGGTAAATATATTCTGGCTTCCAGTGTTGATGACAAGATTGGAATGTTACATAATAAGGTGGGACCGTTTGACAGTATAGGGTGTTATATACTCCTGCTCGTGAACTTCGCCTCCTACACCACACGCTTGCAACCTGCACAGACGAGGCACTGCTGTTGACCATGAAGCTAACGGGGGTCTTCGTGCAGGTGGCTGTAACCCTGTGCTGCTTCTTAGGTGAGTAATTCCTATGACGCTGCTCAGATCTCTGCAGCTGAGTCAGAGGCTAGGTTATTAGTAAAGTGTTTGAGTCTYGTAAAGTGGAGGAGAGTCTTCTTCTGTGAAGAAATATTCTGCCTGAGAAAGTGCAGCAAAAAATCAGACTGAAATTTCAGCAAGCCTCATACAGACAACTGTTTTCATCTTCTCATTTTATAGGAATAAAATATTGAAGGAGCAGTTCTAGTGCAGGGCAAGAACTTATATGTTGAATGTAAGGGCAAAATAAAAGTTACCTCTGTCTGAGTGAGCAATGAAAATGAAAACTTTAACTCCTAGGTTTACTCTGCAAGGTTGCTGTGCTGTTCCCTGCAGCTGAGAAGCACGTGACCGAAGATGGACAGTTTCAGTGGTCAACAGTCTTCTTAAATATGCATGTCCTCTAACTTCTTAATGTCAGATACAAACTCTTTTAGAAAAGGTTAAACTATGAAAATGCACAATGTAAATTACCCCTATCATTTCCCTGTAACRTCTTAGGAATTGATTAATTTATTGWCTCTCCCTTTCTGTCTCCCCTCAAAAGTACAATGAAACTTTATTAATACACCCTATCACCATCTACAGTCATGATGCAATATTTTCCTAAATGCAATAAACCAGTCATCAGCGGTTGCTGGATTTAACTATTTCATGACATTTCCATATGTCATCTCTGCATATCAATAATTTTTTTTTCTTTTATGTCTCTGGTTTTTTTTTTAGATACTGTCTTTGGAGTTGAGGTGAGTTACAGATCTTTCCATTTATCCTGTTCTTTTCCTGGTCYCTGGTAGAATAGCAATAGCATGTAACCATTTGATGACCACGTGGATTAAATCTAATGAAAGCTTGGCTGTTYGAATAATATTTGCCAGTGTATGATTGAAAAATACTGCCAATTTCGTGAGAAAATAAAACATCTACCATTTTTATGCTATTTTCAGTTMATTAAATAAAACAAAGAAAGCATTAGTAATTGTATAATTCTACTATATCAACTCTTAGACATAATTGATCTACTCCTGCAGTCAAAGGCAGTAGGTTACAGCCTCAAGAGGAAAACTAACCTAAGATGATATGCCTGAAAGCATCAAAGACCATGATTCAGATAATTTTTCTATACAGTAATACCCACAGAATTGTGTCCCTCAAATAGGTTTTACATACATATACTTAGCGATGGAAACAGCAGGGTATGTGCGATAGATTTGTCTGCAGGTTCTGCCCACACAGCTACGAGTGCTGAGACTCCGGTAGCTCACCAGAGACTGCAGCGTGCTTGGGAAACCTTTTAGACTCAGCGCTCGGGGGCTCTGGAGGAAGGCCAGGCTCCCAATTACCAGCCGCCTTCATTAGGCTGTCACCTCACCTACAGSGAGCCTTCCTCCGTGCCCCCCGGACTCCTGCCTCAGAGGAAAGCCTCATCAGAAACTTTTGCAGGGAAGATTCACTCCTCCCGGCCGCCTGGAGGGATTCAGAATAATTCCTCTAGTTTACCTCCTGGCTGGAGCTGCAGGGGCTGYTGCTGGGGCGGGGGGAGCTCGCACGGGGTGGGGTGTCTTTCGGCATCGCAGCCTGCAGCGGGGCTGACGGCGGCACRCCGCTTGCACAGGTCGACTGCAGCCAGTATCCCAGCAGCACCACTAAGGACGGCACCGACTGGGTAGCCTGCCCGAGGAACTTCTCGCCCGTGTGCGGCACAGACGGCTCCACGTACAGCAACGAATGCGGCATCTGCCTCCACAACAGGTGAGTCTTGCGCCACAGGCGCTGCGCCGACCGGGCAGCGCTGTGCAGTGCGCCTGGTGTCAGCCCTTGAAATACCGGCATTTCTTCGTAGACTTTAGAAAGTCCCTCGGGAGTGGGTTTGCCCTGAGCTCCCACAGCGCTTCCTCCTCCGCCTCCTGGCGTGGGCTGCTGAGGCAGGTCGCAGCTCTGAGTGTGGCTGGAGGAGGAATAAGCTGATTCTTATTGCAAAGGAGCAGACCAGCTGCTTCCCACTGGCCCACTAGAAACCCAGCAGATACTGGCAGAAGTAGCAGGGCAATAGATTAGAGGTAAGAGTGGCAGTTACGTGCTCCAAAAGGCACAGAGGAGCATATGAGTTAGCACCTAGGCACTGACTCCTCCAGTCTGGAGGCRACGACTGCTCTTCGCAATCCCTGACAGAAGTTGTCTTCTTCTAGGCAGCACAGGAGCCATGTTGGTAAACAGCACGATGGAGAATGCGAGCAGAAACTTATTCAGGTAAGTGCAATAGCAAGGCAAAATCTTACTCTGCTGGTGTCCATGGAAGACTTCTGTTGGCTGTAGAAGTGGACAGTCCAGCCACCATATAAGAGGAACATAGTCCAAAGGAAAATAAAACGTTGGTCTGCACAGTCCAAAGGGAATTAAAAAATGATGATAGCCAAGGCCCAGAAGGTTTTATGTGCCATATGGTACTACGTCTCTCTGTTTTTCTAGTGCAGACTCCTAACCTCTGGACTCAGGAATAAGATGAAAATGTCATGTTGGCTGAAGGTTGGATCTCACAGCCTAGTTAGTTCCAGTAAGATCTCACGAAAGTCCTCACAAAGCCAGAATGAACAGTCCTTCTTTCTATGCCATTTTCTTCAGCATGAGAGAATTCCCACAACATTGGCTCCAACTGCTTTTGGAGCCCCAAAGGCTGAGACAGAGTAAGGATRCTATAAAGGAGCATTATTTCTTTCTATCAAAAGTGAATTCTGTTCTGTTACTGCTATTTTTACAGGTCGACTGCAGTAGGTACCGTAGAGCTACAAAAGCTGGTGAAGTCCTGGTAGCCTGTCCAAGGATACTGGAACCAGTCTGTGGCTCTGACAGCTTCACTTATGACAACGAATGTGGGATCTGTGCCTATAATGCGTAAGTGGTGTGCGTAGAACCTCCTCTCTGGACAATCACCAATATTTAAGGCTCTCAGAAGCGTTCCTTTAAAACGCTAGTCTTTCTTCAGTCTGGGTTCTCAGTAGGTCTCTCTGGAACTATCAGTTTGCAATTTCTCCAGCCAGCTTGAGCTTTCTTCCCCAACCTCTGTGCTCATGTGTGGAATCACAAAAGAGCTGGAGGATAACACAGAGCAGAGCCATGAGCCCATCAGAATGGTATTCGTAATACTGCAGGATAAGGAAATAATGTGTTTGATGCTCAAAGAGTGACTGCTACCATCCTCTGGGCATATTCAGATTAAACTCAGACAGTTCTAGCATCCCATGCACTGGGTAGGACCTTGCTTTCTTGTTCTAGTGTCTAGACTATAATGGAGAAAGTGACTCTCAGAGCTCTCTAACCAAAGCAGCTCTTTTTTTCCAGAGAACATCATGCCAACATTAGTAAAAAGTATGATGGAGAATGCAAGCATGAGATTGTCTCGGTAAGTGCAATAGAAGTCAAAATCCATCTCTTACTGCTGTTAGTAGAGAGAATGCCACTGACTTCCCTAGGAAATTGTGAAAGTGCCATATGACAGGGCTTACGAGGGTCCCAGCCCAGGCTCTAGCKTTCTGCAAGTGAGAGTGGATTTCTCATCCTCCTTGCCCCGAAAGAAAGGGTGACCCCACTCATACCACACCAAAAAAGACAAAGGAGACAGGAAATGGGTATGAAATATGAAGCTGTAGTCACCCAGTGCTGTAGAGTGCACTTTCCTTCATACTAAGCTGGCTTTTGTGCCCAGGAAAAGGGGAGGCCCAAGAGACCAGCGTATTTAGTTCTTTGGGTGCTGGATTTTCCTTGACAGTGTGTTGTGCAGGCTGGCAGTTTTCTTTCTGAACATCACAAGCTTCTCCACCCTTTGCAACAGGGACTCAAAACTCCCATGCTAGTTGTTTTTGCAGACATAATGAAACTCATAAGAGCACTAAGCATACATATTTATAGGGTTTAGCTTATTGTATATTTATAATTAGTTCTACACGAGGCAGAACAGTCTGGTGCCTCAGGAAGAAAAGCTTATATATTTCAGAACAAAAATCTGGGGATGTAGAAAGTCCATTCCCCAACTGATAGATAACTATTTCTTCTTTATCCTTTCAAATCCCATTGCTTAACTACATGAAATCTGAACTATTAAGTAATCACAGCACTGGAGAAAAGGGAGAAAAACAATCCAAACTACAACAATACTAGTCAGATTTTTAGCTGGTGAAAAAAGGTTCCCAACAAATTGAAGAGAATTTTGTTGGTGAGAATGGGCCCAAAGTTTTGTATGTTCCTTCTGTCTGAAGGATCCCTTCTCCAAGATGGGTCCTTTCTCTCCACTCCTAGACAACTAGGATAATGTTCAGAAATCCCATTTCTGATAGAAGATTTAGTTTAAGTGTATCAGGGCTTTGTCCTGTTGCAGAAACTGTGAAGGCTGGGATACAGAACAGAAAGGTTTTGCATGGACTTTTCTCACATAACAATGGCTCTACCAGATCTAACTCTCCTTATTTTAATAGATTGACTGCAGCCGGTACCCAACAGAAGTCACTGAAGATGGCAAAACATTAGTATCCTGTCCAAGGGTCCTGCGTCCAGTTTGTGGCACAGATGGTTTTACATATGATAATGAATGTGGGATCTGTGCCCATAATGGGTAAGTGCCATACACAGAGCATTCCTTCTAAGTTACCAGCAGCACTTAGCAGTCCTGGTAACAGTCCTTTTATATTTCTGCTTATGCCTATTTCTTCAAGCCTCTTAGAAACCGGCTTATTTTTGGGTCTTTCTTGAGTTTCCTTCCGATTTCCTTTTTGTTGTCATGAAGGGAAACTTGGAAGAGTCAGATGACAGCTCTTTGGATTAGTCTGTAGGCTGGCCAGTGACTGAGCAGATGAAGGAATAGTTCAGAATATCACTTTAAATTATATGTTTTTAGAAGATGTGACGAGCTTGTTAACGAGTAGAATAATGTAGCTATTTTGATACACTCCTGTAGAGGCTGAAACATTAATTTGCCAGGTATTTGCTCTATGCTATATCTGATTCATTTTGCATCTGAATATGACCAGGAGCTTAAGCATTAAGTTCCTCGACTTCATTGTCTCCCTCTTCCAGAGAGCAAAGGACCCATGTTGGCAAAAAGCATGATGGAAAATGCAAACAGGACGTTCCTGAAGTGAGTACAATATAAGGCATATTTCTCCTCTTGCCTATATTAACTGAAAGATTCCCTGAGGCTACCTCTACTCTGAAAGTGAGCTGGCCTGAAGCCTGGCTTTCTCCACATGTCCACTAAGCCTTGTGAGCCCCCTGCGTTCAGGACGCCTACAAATCCCATCTGTCTTGAGGCAGGTGTCATCTGGGCCCTCCTTGCCTACAAAGCCCTGGCAGATGGGCTGCATGTGAGCCGCTGTGCTAGGCACAGAGTCTACATTACAAATTCACGCCTACGCCAACCTTTGGAGTGGGGGGTGTATTCTGGTATACGGAGCACACCTGAAGTTTTGCTCCAGGCATATCAGCTGAGAGGTCCCAGAGCTCACTTCTAGGACACGCCAGCACATAAATGTGGAAGTCAGTCAGTTTGATAGCAGGTCTTCCTTTGAGGATGATCTTCAATTGCATTATCAGCGAAGTCCAATTTGTTTCACTATTTTGTTGTGGKTTTTTTATTTATTTCTGTAGTACAGAATGACATGGGGCTGTTTCTTTCTGGTTTTCTGACCTACTTTTCAAACAGTTTTGCTCAGGTTGTAAACCCCTGGAGTCAGAAGTAAAGTTGGGTGGCATTTGGGATTGACCTAGCTAGTTGCACTAGTGGTTGGATGTCTCACAAACTATGCAGTGCTGTGTAGTTCCTTGTTTGCATGAGGGGATTCATGCAGAGCTGATTCAGGCTGGTTTTGAGAAAGCTGAAATGCAACACCAGTGTTGTCTCGGCATCCAAGCATAAAAGACATGGAGACAAATGGGAGATTACTCTAGGTTTTGTCTCAGAAAACACATGCTTCCATGGTGCTGATACTCCTGCTTTTTGCAGCTTGACTGCAGTCAATACGCATCAGAAGTGACTAAGGATGGTAGACCCCGGGTGCTATGTCAGAGGATCCTGCTCCCAGTCTGTGGCACGGATGGGTTTACTTATGGCAATGAGTGTGACCTCTGTGCCCATAACATGTAAGTACAGCGCATAGGACTTCCCTTTGGGGGTAACTAGCCATGGTTAGTGCTCCAGGCAGCTCTTCTCTAAATATCAGCATGTCTATAAATGTATTTCTATTCATCTTTCAATCTCCTGAAGCCCCATCACCTTGATTTTCTTCCCTGACCCTCTGTTAGTGCTCATCAAGGGAGCTGGGGAAGAGCCAAATGTCAATCTGTGCATACTGTGAGGGCTGTGGTATCTGAGCAAAGGAAAGGGTGGATGGGACTGCTACCTAGCACACTGTGAGGAGACCTGATATGTCTGTTACTGTTAGGACTATGCTTGCTAAGGACAGGGAGAAGATAGCTAATTAGGCAGTGAGATGCTTCCTTTATCATAAATATTGACTATGAATGAGGTCCACTTTTTATGGTGCCTATGTGTCCTGTGGCTTACATGGTGAGCACGCTAATGTGTGAGCACACTAACACCAACCTCTGCCCTTTCAGAGAACACGGAACTGATATTAAGAAGAGCCATGACGGAAGATGTAAGGAGAAAAGTCTCCCAGTAAGTCTAAATAGATGTAAAATAAGTGCTCTAGCCTGCTCTCCCTACAGTATCCAGAAACACCCTGGCTGCCTTTGCTGAGCTATCTGTCTTCCCAAATGCGCAGAGGGTTGCTGCACAGCCCTTGTGCTGGCACTGCATTGCTCCCTAGCTGCTTGCAGCAGCTGCTGCCGACATACTGTGCATCAGGGCGAGAGAGAACGGGAATAGCCCAGGACTTCAGAAACAAAATGTCCCAGTACTGCAGATCTCTGAACTGAAATCATTAGAAGCAGCCCAAGAACCAGGCAGCCTATTTTAGGGTGGTAGGAAAAGAAGGCAGAAGAACCTGTTAGATATCAGCGTATTCTTTCAGTTTTAGGATTTCCATTGCAATACACAGGCAGGTTAGAAAACCCTCATGCTCCAGTTAGCCAGGAAACCTCTGCTCCTAGCTACAGATACAGAAATAGCTTTATAAACATCCACAGTAACAATACATGCTGATAAAATCTCTATGCATTTATTCTGCATACGCAAAGCAGCTCTAAAGCACTGAGAATAACTTCATGCACCCGGAGGGAAAGCAATATGATTTGAATAATAAAGACACTGTTATCTTTGCTTTAATTTGTCCTTGGACCATGTGAGAAATTTGGGTAATAAGAGACACTACACTGGGGAAACTATGCAAAACGACAGTAAAAGGTCAGACGCTTAGCTAATGTAGACCGACTTCCACTGCTATTAACAAGAGTTTGCCTGTTTATCCTCAAATATTTGAAGTGCCACTTTTTATATATTGTAAGGTTTTTTACAACACAATCGGGTGAAATGGTCCTTGCTGCTATTTTGAAACTGCTGAAACTAAATCTCAGATTTAGTTAGCTCTATGTCAAACTGGACTTAATGTAAAACCCTTTAAATCTGATTCCTTGGGTGAAATGTTTGTTCTAAAACCTAGTCAATTTTCTTCAGGACATGGAAAACTTGCATACATACTTGTCTGGGAAAATGATCTTTCCTGTCAGCTCTTCTTTTCTTCCCTCTGTTAGCAGACAATATTGAAGCCAACTAAAATTACTTACTTCATTTCTAAAGGAAGACTAAAATTAAAATACAACCCTATTTTTTCTCTAGCAGAAGCTTTTAAAATCTGGAGGAATAGAGCAGGCAGACTGCAGATGAGACATTTTTGTTTCACAGCGGCTGACTTGGCTCTGCTGTTTTATCTCCCCAGGTTGACTGCAGTAGATATCTGTCCAGTACTACCAAAACCGGTGAAGCCATCTCATCCTGCCCCTTTGTCCTGCACGAGGTCTGTGGAACGGACGGCGTCACCTATGGCAATGACTGCGCCCTGTGTGCCCATAACTTGTAAGCCCTGGCRATCCTCCGCTGAGCAATCAACAGTCCTTCACAGCGCCTGCTGCCTGGACCAAGAGGGAGGGAGTCACTCACTGAGCTTTCTTAACTCCCCTTTCTCTCTCTTCTAGAGAATTTGGAACCAATGTAGGCAAAAAGCATGATGGAAAATGCATAGAGGAAGTTCCTCAAGTAAGTGAAACTTAAAAAAAAAATAAATAGGAGCTTGAGGTGATGCTGAGTGCATAACTTAAGTGCTGGCTAGTTTTGATAGCCTGGCCTCCACCGGGTCACATAGTTCATGCTGCCCTTCCTTCCACGGGTGAATACCCACCTCCTGACAACAGGAATATTGTGCACTTCCTGCACACAGTCTTAAGAAGAAAGAAAGGAGGACAAGTGAGGAATGAGTTCTGAGACAGGTAACAAATGATTTAAGGCACTATGAGAAGAAATCCCTTTCCCACAGCAGTCCATCATAGGGCAGCAGGAACTTAGCAGTCTGTTTTGGCAATATGGGAAGGGAACACAGAGGACCCCAGGGTGCCTCTGTRTTTTCTTCTTTCTGCAGACTTAAGTTTTACAAAAGGATGTTTTGCAAAGATTAGAAAATCAGTGTGTCTGTGTTTTGAATGTTGATTCCTAATGTCCCAGGGGATTCAAACCCCTCTCTGTTTTTCTTGCAAATTCAATGTAATCTAATGTATACCAACAATGAATCTTGTAAAAATACCAAATTAACTATATTTGACCAGCTCTAAATGATTTACACCCACCGAGGAATAGAAAAACAAAGTTGTCTCATTAGCATGTGTTTGAAAGAGTCAACATCCTGAGTCAGATATTTCATTTCTATACAAACAGAGTATGAAATGTCATCCTTTGTTTCCCTAGTACACACTGTGCTCAGACCGGGTGAGACACATAAATCAGTAAGGAAGAACTCACACTGGGGAAACTAGGGGTGCTAAAATGCCAGTTCTTCAACCAGTGTAAATCAGCCTCATTTGCTGTCAGTCCTCCTGGCAGATTTCAACACTCGGAGCCAGCCCATTGGAACAAAAGGCCTGTTGGCACGTCCCCCCCCAGCTCTTGTGGGCCATGAAAAACTCCTTGGTCACGGTCWGCTCTCTAGTACGGACTGGATAAATCATTCCATTTTGATTTGCAGATTGTTGTTAAGCTGCATTTTATAATATCGCAGTAGGCTCAGCGAGGTATAAGRGCGTCACAATAAATACAAAGCTGAGGGAGAGATGTGTCCCTTCAGCCTCATTTCAGCCTTCTCCAGCTGAAGGCTCTGGAAGGAAATTGCCATGTTACTACTGCTCGGGTTTCAATGGAAGAATGAGTTAATATATAACCCTAATTTATCCTATGGCCGATCCAAAAAGGCAGGGGTATAAGCGGGGGTGTTGGGTCTGGGCGCTGCTGGAGCAGAGGCCATACCAGAGCTTTTGCTGTGTTTGCTTCCCAGCTCAACTGCAGCAAGTACCGAACAGTCACTACAGATGACGGCAAGCATCTGATGCTCTGCCCGATGATCTACGCTCCCATCTGTGCTACYGATGGCGTCACTTACGCCAGTGAATGCACGCTGTGCGCCCACAATCTGTAAGTACACACACTTCTCCYGGGGGCACTGGCAGTGGCTGTGGTTTGACGGGTCCCCACGAACGCCGAGCAGCATGCCGAGGCCTGCATCTGAAATGCTACGTTGGACGGGGGAGCCGAACGCCACCGCGACCTGCCAGCTCCCCTRTCTGTCCCTTCAGCCTCCCTCGTTTCCCTGCTGCCCGGGTTGGTGTTCGAGATGGGCATTCAGCAAGGACCAGGCCACTGCTCCGAGTCCCGCAAAGGGGCATGCAGTGGCTGGCAAGACCACTAGTCCCAAAGACACGGCCCCTGTCCATAAGATCACACACTAATACGGCACAGGCGATGCTAAGCTAGTTTGTCTGAAAGTCGCTTGTATGCTACATGTGAGTCAGGCTGTGGTCTCGCGSTGCGGTTGTAACGGCGAAGTTTGACACTAATGTCAGCGTCTCTTTCCTCCAGAGAGCATCGGAGCAGTCTTGGCAAAAGAAACGACGGAAGATGTGCAGAAGATGTTACAAAAGTGAGTGAGAACAGAAGGAAACAAGGAGCCAGGGCCCGTGTCTGTTACAGTCCTGGGGGCTGTGCTCTGCTCTGAGTTACAGATGGGGGAGCGGTGTTCAGACCTGAGGAGATCACCTGGGAATTTCACAGTGGTCATAAAACAGCCATCATCCATCCCATTGCTCCACAGCAGGGCAAGGAGGAGTGAACAGGAGTAGTATGAGATCACATCTGCCACCAGGAAGAAACTTTYTGAGTCAGTTATTATCCTGATCTCACGACAGAGTCTCACTTCTTGGGGTGGTGTCATTCCTGTTGCTGGGGACTGCAGTTTGGTCTCAGGCAAGCCACAGAATCTCTGTCATTCCTCTGTCTGCAGGATTATTGCAGCAGCTTCCAAGAACCCTCGCTTATATGCACCATGGAATATATGCCACACTGTGGCTCCGACGGCAAAACATACAGCAACAAATGTACTTTCTGCAATGCATTCCTGTACGTACAGAAATAAGTCASCTCTGTTGCATGGTCATTTCCTGCACCTGCTGAAAATGCAGGCCTGTTTCCTTAATGTGGTTTTGACTGACTGGTTATGGGCTTGTGCTGGACGTTTCTGGTGCACCATAAATTGTGCAAGGAGATGGGGGGGGGTTAGAGGAAAATATGAAGGACCCATTTCTGTGGATCTGTACATGGCTTYCTGGTTTTAACACCAAAGCCATTTTACTCATGTACACCAGCACACAATTTGTTCCAGAAGCACATCAGGGCATGGGAAAAGTATTTCATGAAACAGCTGGAAGTGTGTGAAATCTTATATCTTTCCTTTAATGATAATAATGAAAGGAAGCAGCTGAGATTTTGAGAATGTTCATCATTAGGCAAGATTAAGTCAACACTTCTTGKGCTAGTGCAGTGGGGAACAGTGCTTCTGTGCCGAATGTGCTCTGTGTCTAATCCATCTCTTCTCCTTTTCTCACCAGGGAGAGCAACAGGACTCTCACACTCAATTCTCGGAGCACATGCTAACTACACTGGAGCCCAGCTCAGGAAGAAAAAATCTCTTGTGTGTGACTCCCCATGGGCTGATCTTCCCTAACAGCTTTCCTTCAGCTTGTCTTGTTTCCTCCTATCTCCTGAAACACTTTTTGTTCAATAAACTCACTTGGCAACATTTCTCTGTCTTATTTTAATGCCACATTCTTCCACCCCTCACATGGTACCTCCAATGCTGCAGATTCATTCTTCTATCGATGTCCTCCTTCACCAGACACATGGGCAAACCATTTTTTTCCCTGCTGTCCCTCAGTGCCGACCCCACTCCTAGGAGGAACCCGGCTTCCCCTTGGAGCCCCAGGCACTTCCTTACTCCTTACAGTCTCACTGGCAAGATTAATCTCATCTAGCCCTTAATGTCTCCATGTGTTCTCATCATCTAGACTCCCTTTTTTACAGTCAGTGCAGGGAAACAGGCACCCTGAGGGCATGGTCCAGCTCCTCCAAGGGGCAATATCTAAAACAAGGTGGACGGCCTGCTCACAAGAAGAGTGCTTTCTCGCTGTTGACTGGGAAGGGAAACTTGCTGCCTAGCTGAGAGGTGCCCCATCCCGGCTCCTGCTGTCAGCACTGTCTGCACAGCCTGCCACATGGAAGAGGCAGCAGCTGCTGTCAGCAAAGGTGATGTAAGCCTGTCTCCACTGAATTGACCTCAGCACCATGTACTGTTATAGGATATAAACTACAGGAGGGGCACATTGAGCTCCCTTCAGGGTCACAGAGAGCAGAAAAGTCCACTCACAAAAGCCTTTGATTTATTAATGCACCAGAATAGCTCCAGGCCTGGTACCTCGCGGGAGCTGAGCAGAAATCACACCTGTAGTGTGGGACAGCCCTGATAAATCACTGCAGCCGCCTTGCTTCTAAAGCCATACGAGAGGGAAAAGGATGCAGAGGAGGGCTGGTGACCAGTTTTAACAAGATATATTGCAAACCATAGGAAAGTGGGTCTGCATAATAGTCATGTTTTGGCCTATATAGGAGACCAAAGAGTTCAGGACACGATGATTACATTTTCTGTCACTTTTGTCTCCATATGGATGGCAGGGTGGGAGGGGGAGCTGGGGGCCACTCTCCGGCTAATGGCAATATAGTTACAACCACTGCATCTAGTTTGGCACTAGGTCCCCCAAGATAAGGCTATTTCTAGTCCAATATTTAGGGCATTAAAGGACTTCTAGACTAAAGCTATAGCCTCCCTGATTCAATGTCCTATTGTAGTTTACCAGAGAGTAACACAATTATTTGGACCCATTTGGAAAGTCACTCTTTGAATTGTCAGGCTAGATTAATGCACTGAAGGCAAATGTTCCAGACTTGGAGATATTCTGGGTATTGTATCAGGGAATAAGGCCTTAAGTACTGCCATGCTATTAGATTTTGTGGCTGGCATGTACTTTCCAAGATGATTTGTAACTAACAATGGCTTATTGTATTTTTCTTGAATCTCTGTCCTAATGTAAATATTTCTTTGGTTTATATAACCTTCTTGCCATTTGCTGTTAAGGCGTTTTTGCAGAACATGCTGATTTATTSCAGTTTAACTGTGACTTGATTTTCAAATAAACTCTACTTATGGATAAGACCTGAATAAAATTTTTGTGGACTTTGGCATAATTTCATTTGGACTTAGCTCTGATTGCTGGCTTTTGTAGTAAAGCTGTTAAGATCTGCGCTGAGTGACATTAGCTGGACACAGACTTGCCAAAGCCTCCTCTGTGGAGCTCATTGTCTGATGACACCAAAGGCAAAACATGAACTCAAAGAGGCACATCTCAAAGCTGAGATGAAATCATAGCAATCCAGGGAAGAAGCTGAAGTAGTCACTAAACACAGTTTCCATGCAGTATTCACCGATAAATTTCATGTGAAAGTACATAATGGGATAAATCACCAAACTAGGCCAGAAAATGGGAAAAGCCTGACATGGGAGTTTATATATTCACTCAGGCGCAGGGGGTGTTTTATGAAGCTATATAAGTCTATAAAAGTAGGGCAGCCTTCTTCTCACTGACAGAGCTGTCTTCTGTCCCTCAGAGTCAGCTTTCAGCTGCTCCAGGGTTCCTACTGAGCATCTGTTAATCAGATGATCTTTTTCTGCTTCATGTTGATGAGGAAGCAACCGTCAGACCAAGACTGGCACATTCAGAAGGAAGCATTGAACTCTCGTGGCTTAGGAGAGAGGTAGAACAATATCAGGGTTAAGTGTCACTAATAAATCTGAAAGGTGGTTTTAAGGTACAGCTGGCTAAGGTGGATGCCTGCTTGGTGATAGATATATATGGATTTCTGYGCTGGGGAGCACCAAGGTATCATCTTGTGACTCAGTGCTTGACAGACTGCAAGCATATTCAGTAACCGTCTCCACCATGAGGGTGGCAGATGCTTTTGTGCTACCCAGCCGCCTGCTCTGTTGCTTTTCAGATGTGTAATGCTGCAGAGCCCTGCAGCTGACTTCCTTCCTCAGCTTGGTCAAAAGCYGGAGCAGCTTCCAAATTGTCAGGCTGTTCTCAAAGACCATTAGACTGGCATGCTAGGAAAAGGGTTTTTTTTCAGAAAAAGGCACTAAAAGGATCAGACACAAGGGCAGGTTTTCAGGGCTGCTTCTATGGACTATTATTTTATCACTCTCTCCATGAATGGAAAATAGTTGCAGATGCAGCCTTGTACTCTCAGTCAAGGATGCAGTGAAGAAATAGTGACTTGCCAGTGCCTGTTACGAAGGCACAGTATGATGTTCAGACATCTAAAATTTACTGGTGAAATGCAGTGGGTACAGCTCCATACATTGCCCTGCAGCCCTCTGCTGCATCCCGCCTGCTCCAAAGGCCATGGACCGAGATCCTGAGCAGCCCCAGGGCCCGACAAACTTCCACGTATTTCACACCATGCACATTTGACCCTCAGGAATTCTGACTTGTAAATGCACTGGTGCCAATCACAGAGGCAATATTTTAGAAATATAAATGCCCTCTCCTTGTTTGTCCAATTTATCTTTATAGCCTTATCAATGTTTTCTGAGCCTACAGTCATTTTTCTTACAACACAAAGAGAAAGTGAGGTGAATCATTTAATTTCTTGATTGATAAGTGGGATTTAGAAAACAATATTTTTTAAATAGTCTTTTTATATTAGGCTGAAAGAGATTTTTTTTCRTCATTTATCAGCATGGTATATATCAGCACTCACCCATCTGTGACWTTAACAAACCTATAACTGACAACCTTTGTACCTAAACTTCATTCAGAAGCTTTACCAAAAAAAGCTATAGGTTTCAACATGATGTCTGCTCATAATTTGTCTTTTTGTTAGCTTTTCTTTCAGATATCGTATTTGTTGGAGGAGCATGTGGATGGGCCTAGATATTGTGTCACTCTCTTGGGGAGTGCGTGGTAACAACATGGCTCACCCCACTGACTTCTGAAACTATTAAAAATATTCAGGAGAGATATTAATGTACAACTATTGCTCTTTCCAAAAGAATAAAAGTATTCAAGGGAGATATTAATGTATGACTGTCGCTCTTTCCAAAAGAATATTTAAATGGTCTTGTTATTACCACTTTTGTAACTATATATTCCTCAGATGAATGAAATCCAGAAATAATTATATGAACTCATTGTATCAGTTCCACAGGTATATTTGACCGGCTGGAAACAGAGGAAATAGCTTGGGGTCTGAAGATTACCTTAGACCTCTATATTTAAAAGAATATAATCCTAGTATCCACCCATTTCATCCATCTCAGTATGTTCACCCTCAGAAATGTTCATTCACTTTTTGTTATTGTCTGATACAATTTTATTTGATTGTTTGCCATGCTCTAGGCTTCTGTTGCATGCGTGCCACTGACCAACAAGTAGATATGAAGAAAGCAAAAAGAAATAATGAAAGGGGGCCAGTCTCCAGCTGGCAAACACCCACTTAGCCTAGAAGGCTTCTCCTGATTTTCACCAGCTGAGGTGCAGCCCCGTAAGTTTAAACATACTGTGGCTTTGCAAACAAAAAGAGTTCATACAGTGAATTTCTTCCTGCATACTTTTCATTCATAGAAGCTAAACCCTAGTTTCATTCAGGCCCACTGAGGAATGAACTATTTGGAAATTTATTGCTTTACTGCTTGTCTCTGTTCCCTTTACGCTTAGCTGCAGCACGTAGCACAGGGGCACCGCTGAGAACGGCAGTMAGGGCCCCGTGGCCAAGCTCCAGACCAGATCTGTGGCACAGATGGTTTCACTTACATCAATGAATGTGGGATCGGTGCCTGTAATATGTCAGTCCGAGAGAAAGAGCTTGCTTTCCGAGTGACAGTCTCCTAGCCCCTGGCCTCTCCCTCATGCTTTCCAATTCATCCTCTGTTTTCCTCTCCACTTGTTGTTTGTGCTCAGGGGGAAATTGCGAAGTTTTAGCAGAGRAAAGAAAATAGCCAGAGTGGAAATCCAAATGATGCAGCATATTCAGATGTCATAGACTTGTTGACTGATAGGATTATAATGTCAGAGATGCTAAAACCACTTCATTGTTGGTGGTTAACTCAGATGAACTCTCCTTCACTTGCATCATCTGTGAGTTTATTTGCATTCCCAGCATCTTGCTTCAGGAAAATGGACATACTGAACCTCTAACAGCAGACTTTCCCTCCTCCCTTTCTGTCCTTCAGAGGACGGGGGACACGCTCTGACGAGAAACATCAGGGGATACAGGAACAGCAGTCGTTCCAGTGAACAGGAACGAAGGCAAACCAAGACACTGCCTGAGCTCCTGTTGCTGTCTGTGGCAGCATCCCAAATGATGTCAGCCGGATGCTGAGCAGGCAGTGTAGGAACAGGCATAAGTGATGCATATACCTTCTGTTGGCATTTTATTCAGCAGTGATTTAACACTAGCTTCCTAATATTGATCTTTACCACAGCCTGCATTCAAACGTATGAAGAGAAAGATGGCAGAAAGATACAAAATATGAGACAAATAGGAGAAATATTYCTTTGCCACTGAAGTGTGCACAAACAATCTTTTCTGATAACATCAGGAAAGCAAAGCGTATCCTGTTTTAGGACTAGAAAAGGAGACTCAGAAAATCCCTGCAGGTATCAGTGCACTCAGCTCTCTTGACAGAAGTTTTGCAAACGTGGCACAGTGCCAAGCCACAAGCCATATAATCAAATGCAGCATAGCAGTCATCATGAACAAACTAACATATTAAGTCAATGACTGCTTTACTTTGCCAGTGCAATAGTTTGTAGCTGGTAAAAGTCCTGCTACATACCTCACTGCCATAACTGTGAAACAGTAAAATCCTGGAATTCAACAACATGTTCCTCTCTGTCAGCACCAACGGTGCTTCACCCACATCCAGCTGCAAAGAATCAGCCCATGTTCCCGTTAAAGTTCAGCCCTGCTGAACAAATTGAATTGCTCCCCTTTCTTTTGATGTTAATGTTGAAGGAAATAATATTCAGCGGTTGTGACCCTAACACTTTTGAAGCTATGGGAACTCTCTCCATCCAGTTTCACCTATTGCAGCCAAGTGACAGTTCAGGCTGTAGCACCAGGATGCATCCTGTCTCTCACCCTGTTCTCCTTCTCTTTCCCACCAGGGAGAGCAGTGGATTTTCTTTTTTAGCCATTCTGGAGAATGTTAAATTGCTATTGCACCCAGTCCTTCAGAGAGTACTCCCTCCCCTTTCTTTTTTACAAGATCTCTCTTAAAAAACAAACCTTCATTCATCCCACATCTCAAAGGTTCCTGGTTTTCTTTCCCTAAATGAGAGCAACCTCCTTTACCTCTCTTGTTCGAACACTGTGTTGCATGTGAACTTTTGCTAGTTTGCTGGGCGATAAGGTCAGATCCGTGAGTGCRTTTTTGCTTGATGTTCTGCTCATTCCCATTCTGCACGGGCTCATTTCATGGTTTCACCTGGAAAGAAAGCTTTGCTTGTGGACTTGATACAGCCCCCTTTCTCAGGACTGGGCAGACGGAGGCCTCCAGGCTGCTGTGGCACCAATGAACTGGCACCTTCAGGAGCTGCCACCTCTTTACACTCCCAGTTATTTTCTCCCATATGGAATTTGTGCATGGGGAGAAGGGACACTCTTGAAGTTTTATCTAACTTAAATGACACCTCAGGATAATTTATCTCTCATTCCTGTCATTATCTGTGTATAACCTTCTGCACTTCTAGCTCCCTCAGAAGAATACAAAGCCTCAGCTTGCCCTGTCCTGAGCTTGCATGATGCAGAGCACAGACCCTGGCCCCAAGGGCTTGAGGACCAGGTGGAGAACTGGCAACTCTCAGGCCAAATTTACATTTTGCAGAGCAGGACCTGAAGGCTGAGAGACACAGACTGATGGGGGAATCTCACTAGCAGAACTGGGGCTGAGCTGAAAGCCCTGAGTATAAGACCTTGGCCATTTCCCCAGTAGTTATTCCAGCCCTCCTCTCCCTCTGATCAAGAGTATGTCTGCACCCTATCAGCATGGCAGGGATCAAAGGAATCTGTCACACGGTTATAGATGGTCCTCCACAAACTTGATATGTTACTTACCAAGGGGAGGGGAAGGTAAACATGGAAGGATAATTACCCTCTCATTGAAAATGCTTTGTGGTCTGTAGACATTTCTGTCAATCTTAAGAAATAGAACTGAGGGGGCACTGAAGGCATGTTCCTGTGATAAATGAATGACTGCTGGCAGCTCCCTGTGGAGAGATGATCTGTTTCGTGGGAGACTGTAATCTGTCTCTGCAGCCAGCCTTGCCATAGCCTTCCTAATGTAGTCATATCCGGGTTACATATCCCTCTGTAAACAAGCGCCAGGATGCAGCTCTCCAGGGATCAAGGGACTTTCCCTGAGGCCTTAGTATTCCTCTTTGCTGCTCAGGGGGTAACACAATTACTCGGCCCAGCTATACTGAATTACTTTTTCCTACCCTACTCATTAGCCCATTAAAATCTCTTTTTTCTGCCTATAGGCCTTTCTTGGCAATGACACTCAGCTAGTCTTTGGTGACTTGGGTAGCTGATTGAAATCCAAGGGATGTAGCCACAATCTCCCTGCTGTGTGCTATTCTGATGACGTGTGCGCTGCTAGGTGACTGGTAGCTAGCAAACGCCTCATCTGCTGTCCTTTGGAGATGTGTTCAAATATTCCCTTGGTTTACATAACTTCAAAGCAATTTGCTTTCATAGCAGAACATGCTTATTCATTCTGTTTTCACTGTGCATTGGTCTATAAATAATGCCTCCTTGCAGATAAGAATCTATTGAATTTTTTTTTTACCCTTGGAAGCATTTCTCCTGACCCAAACTCCTGAAGGAGATGTTCTCAGCCTTACCAGTGAAGCTGCCAAAGTCACTTTCTTCTGACAGACAGCAGTAAATGATGTCATACCCAGGTTGGCTGCTACTTCACCACAGCCACCTTTTCATTGTTACTATTTGGGTTGAGGCAAAGATGAAATTAGCAGTCAGGAACACACAGCTGAGATCACTGAAGTGTCAGGAAAACTGATTAAACCAATGATTTCCACTTCCTCTGACCAGCTGCATGATAACATCTCCTGCTTGGCGTCCAAGCCATCTGCCCTGCAGTATGTTTACTCTAAAGAGTAAAACCCTGGGCTGTTGTCCAACTAAGCTTTCTGCTATTTAGTGCTTCCTTCTTCTGCTGCTTATTCTACTGTTTTCCTGAATCTTATGTGAGCAACTCTTGCCCCATGGCACAGGGCCTGACCTATGGTCTCACCATCCAGAAACCTGACTGAAGCCAGAGCACCATGTGAACTAGCGAGGTGAGGAGTGATGGTATGTCCTCTGAAAGCTGATACTGCGAGACCCCCATCTGGCCTGTGCAGCAGCAAAGGGACCACTGTTTTGGCAGCTTATTTTCTGCAGTGCAGGCAACTGTTCTGGTAAGCTGGCACCTCTACTGCTTTGATGTTTGCAGAAGACCTGTGCCTGGTGTGCAACCATCAGTTTAGACAGCCACTTCTCACCTGGGCATTTATTATAGATTCAAAGGCTGACGTGCCTTTGTGGAAGTGTGATGGTGGCAGGAGACCTGGGCCTATCCTGAAACAGAGAGATCTGGAATTATTGAAATAATCATAGTCTGAAGATAAGGTTTTGTGGGTTTTTTTTTTTTTTTTTAATAATGATTAAAATCTACTCTTTCTGCTCTGCATATTCTTACTGGCTATCCTCTAAAAATGTATTGGGAACTCTGCATCACTTACCCATCACCTTTAGTGAAGGTCATAGGAAAACTCTGAGACTGGTCTCCCGGGTCACAGAGATACATTATATTCTTTATTAATAAAAACCATTTGTAGGAGAGAACATTATATAACTCCTGTGTTAACAGAATAATTTAGGYTGGAAGGGCTCTCTGGAGGTGTCTAGTTCAACACCTGCTCAGAGTAGGTCCAACCTCAAAGTCATATCAGGATGCTCATGGCATTCCTTGTCCAGCCAAACTTTGAGTATCTCCAAGGAGGGAGAYTCCACAGCTTCTCTGGTCCTTGCACCACTGTTTGACCAGCTTTGTGGCAAAGAATATTTTTCTTGCACTCAATCAGAATTTCCTCTTTTTTCTGTGTAGTTCTGAGAAGAGTCTGGCTTCATTTTCTATATAATCCCCATTAGGGAGTTGCAATTAGATGCCCCGTAGCCTTCTCTTCTCCAGGCTGGCCAAGCCCAGCTCCTTCAGCCTCCCCTTGTATGCCCTGTGCTCCAGTCCCTGACCTGTTGGTGGCCTCCTCTGGATTCCCTCCAGCATGTCAACGTCTGTCCTTGTACTGGGGGCCAGTACACTAAATTCATCATGTAAGTAATGTGAAACCATGTTAGCCTTTACCCACAGGGTACAAAGTTCTGCTCATGTTCTTGTTAGTTCAGGAAAACATTCTCTGACATTACCTGAATCAAGCTCTATTTTATGAGTTCATAAACACAAGGATATGTTTTCATACCGATATGTTTTAACTATATAATCAATTTTGTTTGTTTTTTAGATTAATTCAAATACTGCCTTCAGGCCTATCAATTTCTGCAGGCGTGTGGCTCAGTGTAAATAGTTATTGGCCACATTGTGGCCAAGTGAAAAACAAAGATGGAAACTGTARCTTGAATGATACTTAGGCATTTTGGAGTGAGCATAGGCAATTTCATGAAACAGCTACAACTAACTATTGTTCCTTCCCACTTCTATAGCAACTATTTGTTAATTAAATAATATGGCAAAGCCCAGGAATGTTTGGAAAAGTGTATTAAATCAGTAATGTCATTTATTTATCAGTGAATTACACTGAGAAGTTGCATTATTTGCTAAGAAAATATCCTAACTTCAGTTTTGATTCTTCCAGAGAATATGGCATCAACATTGGCAAAAACTGTAATGGAAAATGTAAAACAAGAAATTCCTTGGGTAAGTAAGAGAGGATGTTAGAGGATGTTATATCAATGGCCAGATCTTGCCCTGGTGTGAGTCCAGAGACTCTCTGGAGTTCAGAACCATAAAATGTGGCACTGCCTTTGCTTGCTTGCGGGTCTTTGYGCTTGTGCTGGCCTCTGCACACACGGGGATTTTCCTCTAGCCGAGCGTTCATTAGCCGTATGCTGCATCTGACTTCAAAGATTAAAAGGGGAGAGGCCATAATGCAGAGGATTACAGCATGAGATCAGTGGCAGGATTGCAAAGGAAATCCTCTTTCTAGCTGCTCTTCTAGGTGTAGCTAAGAACTGAGCAACCTGTCCTTCTACAACAAAGTCTTGACTAGCTGAGGGATTTCCATCCTGCGGAAGGATAAGCTGGAGCTAAAACCCCCATCTGCCCAGATCTGGAAGGTACAAATGCTGGCTGGGTGGAGGAAGGAGGTTATGAAGTGACCCCACTCCATATGCTGAAGCCCGTTGATTGCTGGGGGTTGTTTTTGTGGCTTGCCTGAAAGGAGCATGYGAGTGCCTCAAGGGAGGCTGATATTCCTCAGTCAGCACTTAACTATCATACAGACTTCCCRTCTATATGCCTGTGAGCTGAACAGCAAGAGTGATCTCCCAAAGAAGAGACAGGTGGTGTGGTGGTCCGAGGAAATCTATGGGTTGCTCAGGGCAAGAAAGTGACAGCTCCAGTGCCGAATCGGGCAATTGCAGTGGTAAAACTCTGTCTGGGGCACCTCCTGTGCCCCTTAGCAAGGCCTGACTGTGGGGGTGAGGTACGCAATTATGGATGTAGAGCCTTAGATTTAGGTGGGTGGTCAAGGGCCTGGGTCAGCGTGGTCAGTGTTACTGCTGGCATCCTAGTGCTTATGTGGCTCCCTAGTATAGCTCCTGGAGTCAGGGGCAAAGATGGAGATGCAGAACATGATCTCTTGGAACCTGATTTCTTGACTGCTTTATTTTTGTATTGTTAATTTTTTTTTTTTCTTGTACTTACTCCATGGCTCCCTGCTTTCCAGGCCAGCTGTTGAATTCAGTGATCTGTCTAGGAGGCAACCTTGTGGTGTCTTCTCATATGTGCACTTTTCCCCAGTGTATATGGACGACCGTGTGCCATCTTTGGTAGGAAGATGCCTTCCAGTTAGAAGTAGTGGGTGGAGTCCTGCCTAGAGGACAGTGCTGTCCAGGGCAATGAGCAGCCTGG
Organism: Apteryx rowi; assembly: GCF_003343035.1. Classification (NCBI taxonomy): domain Eukaryota; kingdom Metazoa; phylum Chordata; class Aves; order Apterygiformes; family Apterygidae; genus Apteryx; species Apteryx rowi. The sequence goes on from NW_020448307.1 coordinate 10,062,207, forward strand.
AGCAGTGGAGTAGACACCAGGCAGGAGAACCTGCTGTGGGCTGAAAATTATCAGGTCCAGGCCTGGAAAGCTAATTAGGGCGACTTGCAGAGATCTCACTGGATTGTTACAGAAGGCAGTGGCCTTCTCCATGTTCCTGCTCCATGCAGGAAGAAGTATTTACCTCCACTGTGCTGGGTGATTGACAGCTTGTACATACGAACCAATGAAGGCAACAAGCATGGCACATGGCAGGAACTTCATTGACCGCCTGTCGACACTAAGGGGATAAAGTCTCTGGTTTCCAGAGTAAGGATGGGCAAATACCCACAATGTACATAAGGGCAGTGTACATTCAAGATGTGCTATGCCTGTCGAAAATATTCATACACGCTTCCTGTAATTTCTTGGAACAAAACACAGCAGGATACCTATTCTAATGCTTCTTCCTGTGAGTAAACCAATCTTTTTTATGTAGAAATGTAACCTATATAGCTACACAACTATGCTACGACTTTCAATACATGCCAGTGTTCAAGATATATGAATCCACACACTATAGTACAACATATATATTTAGGGAACAGAGTATACCCTTTAGATCACTGCAATGTACCAGACACTAACACAATTGCTTAGGCTAAATTTCAATTATTTCAGTTGCATTTCAGTTGATTAACGCATGGTGCGTTGTTTGTTCGAGGAAACACCTGTAAAGCATCTCTTGCTCTGTAGCTCCCACAATACCGAAGTCTATGCTAAGCATGATGCTTAGAGTTCATGATGTTAAACAGGTAGACTTGCCATTTCAGACCTGTCAGAGAAATCATGGTGAGATATTTGGGTTAAAGACAGAACCCACTCTTGCAAAGTTACATTCACTAAAATAGCGGAGGCCAAGGCCTCCTTCTAGGAAGGAGAAACTTGGAGAGAGACTGTACAGAGGCTGGAGGTGTGAGACAGACTGGGAAATTGGGACAGGCTCTGTTTTAAGTATCATTTTCTAGAATATCTGTATAGGAAAAGGATCTACTGTACTTTCAAATCTAGCTGTGCCCATGTTCCTAAAACTTCAGTGTCATTTGTTCTCGAGGTGTCTTGGCAGAACATTTTGAATCAATTCGTTTAACTGTGACTTGGTCTGTAAATAAGTACTCTCTGCTGATAAGGTTCAAGTGACATTTTAAGTGGAGTCTGACAGAATCTAACCTGCTTTCAAGTCTTCTGCTGAGCTTTTCTATACCTCAGCAGTGAAGCTGCCAAAAAGCTCTTTTATCAAACCAGCACTAAATACCATTAACTCAGGTGAGACACAGTCCTACCAGAGTCACCTGGGAATGTTTAACTAACTAGTTCTGCTGACAGCAAAGCCGCACCTGACCCATGTTCACACTTCACCTAGTGGCAGATATCTGGGAATGCAGAAAAAAGCCAGAAAACAGAAAGGAAACTGGAACTTCTTAGGCTAATTTGCAAACAGGGTAGTATCTCGTACCTATACTGCTTCTGGGAGGAGGGCATCCTAGTGGGAGATTTTATGCTGCAGAGAAAAATGACAAATCTGTCGTTTAATCCCCTAGATATTTTGAGCTACATACATTTCCACTAGAATCCTAACACATTTTCTTTGTCAAAAAGTTGTTTAGTTTTGCCCACAGAGCAAGTGATGCTTGTCTCAAGTTATTAACCAAATGTCCAGCCAAAATCAATTGCCTAGTAGAGGCAGACCATTACCTGAAAGTCAAGATCTCAATAAATATTACCAGCCTCATTGTACCAGTGACAGATTCGGCTGGTTGTTTTATGTTACAGTTGAACAGTTTAAGACACCTGCATTTGTATATATTCACAGTCTGCCTTGTGGAGACCATCTCAAGAGCAGAGCACTAGCAGCCTGCAAACTCAAGAAATACTTCCATCATGACCGTGGCAAGTGTTTTTGTGCTGCTCTCTCTTGTGCTTTGCTGCTTCCCAGGTGAGTAACTCTCAAGGCACTGCAGAGGCTTTGTATCTGAGAGACAGACCTGGCTATCTTTTAAAAAAAAAAAAAAAAAAAAAAAAAAAAAAAAGGATATTGTCCTCAAAGAGAAAGAATTTTATCCTACAAAGAGCTGGTCTGTCTCAGTGTGTTGGCATCGCACAGAATACAGGATCAGATTTCTGGACAGTCTTAAGTGGATTACTGTTGTAACTTGTTGTCTGTCAAAATACAAATAACTGCAAGTGGAGTTCTGTGCTCGTAATTAATGCTGTGTACAGTTAAGGTTAATTGGTACTTGAAACAAGGCCATAATGAGGTGGTCAGACCTCCAATAACTACTCATGGATAATATAGTAATGGCACAAGCAAGTTCTGTGCATAAGCCTGGCAACTTACATGTATTACTTTCACTGCAAATGGAAAAACAAGAGATGAAAACAAGCCAGAGTTTAATATTTTCTTTGCATATTTAGATCTGATGAAATTACAAAGTCAAAGATGTGTTTTTTAATACACTCAGCTCTTTTGAAATACATATTCCTGACAACAGGTGCTGTATATGTTTGTTTATCCTGTTGGCGACTATTTGAATTTGCATTTATCTGTATTGACTTGGGTACCTTTTCAGATATGCAACAGCTATTCTTTAGGATCAAAAATAATGTGTAAAAGATAAGGAAGGAAAAGCTATTCCATTCAACTAATAAGTCTATGTATCTCAAAAGAAAAAAGAAGAAAGCTATTTAAAAATACATTTCTTCACAATCAGCAATAAGAAACAGTATTATATTTACCAACATAGGAAAAAAAAACCACCCTGATTTATTAGTTCAGGAAACCATTCAGTAAAAACCACACAGTTTGATACAGCATATAGGAATGCTATATCCAGATTCCCAACTTTAACTGAGGTCTTATTGATAATATTGGCTTTGTTTCACATTTTGTACCTCTTTTTTCTTTTCCAGATACTGTGTTTGGGGTTGAGGTGAGTGGAAGGTTTTTCTGTCACTTTTTTCAGATATATGGCCTGATATAGACAACTGAGAAATGCACGGTAACCAAAGGGATGAAAAAACCTAAAGCCTGCAGAAGCTTAACTGTTTTTCTCCAAACATGAGACTGATGTCATTTTAATCAGATGGTTTTAAAAAAAGGATATTATCTTTCTGTTAATTCTATTCTATAGCTATACTATGTAGTATAAAATATTATATTATACTATTAGCTCTACATCCATACTGTATGTTAATAAGGTAGGAATAGTAATAGCATAAAATTATTGGGTGAATTCATTTCTGACTAGCCCTAAACTGGTCTTAGCTCTAAGCTGGCCATATATGATGGCAACAGACTGTGACATCACAAACTTCCCAGATACAACCTGGCAAAAGAATAAAACCGTATAAGGCACTCCAGCTTCCACACATCACGTGTGTGGATATTAACGAAAGTTGTTCTTCTGATAAAACCATCTGTGCTTTGAAAATGAAAGAGTAATAGTGAAAGTGCACTGGAGATGCCACATGAAGGTAAGAATGAGGGACCAAAGCTCAACCTTTGTAAAATGACATCTAGTGAGTTTAAGAGACTGTCACTGATTTACCCCAGAGGGTGGCTGCATGGGTGCAACCCTGTCATCCTCCTCACCCACTGCATTGGGGCACAGGGTATCCCTGCAGAAAGGATCCACCCATTACCAGACTGACACACCTGCACAAGTTTGTTTTACGGTAGCAACAACAGAGTGAAAAATCCACTGCAGGGAGGTTCTATCTGGTCCTTCTTTCATGTAAAATGAGAGATGTACATGTAAAATGTTTTCACTGCCCTGTTGCTGTACACTCCTTTGACAGGTTGACTGCAGTAAATATCCCAACACTACAAATGAGGACGGCAAAGAGGTGCTGCTCTGCCCTGAGGCCCTTAACTCCATCTGCGGTACCGATGGGGTCACTTACAGCAATGAATGCCTACTGTGTGCCTACAACATGTACGTACTGGATAGGAGAGCTCTCCTTGTGAGCAGGCAAACTCAAATGAGTCTGCTTCCCTTTATGTGAGACATCCCTAGCACTTAGGATGCAGCAAGGACTCTGCTGAATTTCCTAATGCTTGTCTTTCCCTCTCCAGTGAATATGGAACCAACGTCAGCAAAGATCACGATGGAGAATGCAAGGAAGTCGTTCGTGTAAGTAAAATGAAGGGCAAGGGTCAGGTCCAATTTCTGAGTGGTCAAAGCTGCTTATTGACTTCTCCAAGAGACAATTCAAACACTAAATAAGAGGATGTATGAGATGCCAGAATCTTGTATTGGACTTCTTACGGTGAAATTTGATCATAATGACACAAAAGGCATTTTTTCCCTTTGTGGTGGACCCTCAAAAGGCCAAAGGCATAAACCCACCAGATATACTTGCTTCCTATAGCCTCCCTATAGCCTATAAGCCTTCACCAGTACTTTGTTGCATGTTCCTTCCACAGATTGACTGCAGTAAATATTCCAACACTACAAATGAGGAAGGCAAAGAGGTGCCGCTCTGCACCAAGGTCTTCAGCCCTGTCTGTGGTACTGATGGAGTCACTTACAGCAATGAATGCCTGCTGTGTGCTCACAACATGTAAGTACTGTGTATGCAGAGTTCTCCTTGTGAGTAGGCAACAGGTGCTTTGGCCTTCTGGCAGCTGCACTTTTAAACAGCAGAATTTCTACCAAGGTCTTTTCTGTAAGGCTCGTGGACTCTGACCTTCCTCCCTCCCTGATAAGTAGACCCTGTTTTCCTTTGTGCTTAGAAGGAAAACTGTGCCTTTCATCTCAAAAGAGAAGTAGAGGGTTGAGTGGGGATTTAATTCAGGAGAGAATGCTTCTCTTAACTAAATTAAAAGGGTCTGTGTGGCAGATGTTGCCTTGCAGAGAACAGCAACTAACTTAAGGTGCATCTACCTTGTCAAATGACCCAGCTCCTATTTCTTCCTAACACCCTGTCCCCTCTCTTGTCCTTAGCATCATGCTTTATAAAACAGCGCTCTGGCAGGCTGTTGTACCACCTTATATTATATCTGTCTCTGAACAAAAATGTCACAAAGCATTTGCCTTCAAGTGCATGTCTTCAAGGCCATTGGGTACCACACTGCATGTCCAGGAAAGTGGACAAAGACTGTCTTGTGTGGAGGGGGCTAGCTCTGAGCTGTGTGGATGTGAGTCAGTGTGGTCCAGCTTGCTTGCTGCGGAGACAGGGGTTGTTCCCTGAGCTGGTGTTTAGAGCAGAGCAGATACAGGCTAAGCTGGATGTATATTGTATCCCATATGTTACACCTGAGGCCGATTAGTATTACTGGAGCACAGTTTAACAGAGCAGGTTGCTCACAGAGCTCCCTAACACTTGCCTCTCCTTTTCCAGGGAACAGGGTACCAGCGTTGGCAAGAAGTATGATGGTAAATGCAAGAAGGAATTTGCTACAGTAAGTGTGAATTATGTAATGAAGGACCAGGTGTTAGCCCCACTGATGTCAGTGAAAAGAATGCCAGTGTCTGTAGCAGCCTGCAGACTAGGAGCAGACTAGGAGCATAGCTTCAGCACAGTGAAAGATTTTGCTTTCTCCACACATAATACACATTATCCACACTCTTCATGTCAGAAAAAGAGAGTGACTGCACAGGAAGGGATCAGTAAAAAAAAAAAAAAAAAAAAAAAAAATCAGTAGCAGAAATAAGTCATCAGGACAGAACTGCAAATAAGAACGCAGAATGGCTTTTGAGATCAGGCTGATGGTCCATCAAGCACATGGTGACTTGATGAAGAGCCCAACCTTCAGCAGTGGTTGAAAGGACTGTATAGGAGACAGTAGGAACAGAGTGAATATGTACGGCTCTCACCAAACACTCTTCCAACCTCCAACTCTTCTCAACTGATGGACTTCTTAAACTAGATGTGCTTTCTATGTATCCAGTGAGCCTCGCTGGATTTCTCTTCCATGCATATGTCCAGCCTCTTCCTGGACCCGTGTAAATATTTTGCACTATGATATCCCTGAGTAAGTGTAGTACCCATTGCACAAAGAAACAAAATTCCACTCTCATAATATCTAGGTGATCTTCCCATTGTAAGACTATATGAGAGACATTGGACCCTTATATCTATCAGCGCCTCCGCCTCTCTAGATGCTAGGATTTTTCCAGTTAATTTCCTGGACAGGTTGGAACATGATGCAATCTGAGCATGGCATGTTCACTGAATGAACTGCTGCTGCTTAGAAATGCTGTGGTCAGGCTATGATATAGATCTCTTTAAACAGGAAATTATGCTCTATTTTTATATTATTAAATTTTTCTAGCATAGGAGAAACTGGCACCTCAGCTTATGTCAGATTATGCAAGGAAGTTAATTATTTTATTTAGGAAACAGATCGTTATCTTTATCATTGAAGCTGTAGCCAGGAGTTCAAGCCCATTTGCTATCTACTCCTTCGTATCTTTCATATTAGACTTCTTTTTTCCAGGTTGACTGCAGTGACTACCCTAAACCTTTCTGCTCGCTTGACTATATGCCTCTGTGTGGCTCTGACAGCAAAACATACAGCAATAAGTGTGACTTCTGCAATGCGGTTGTGTATGTACAAACATGGATCACATTTGTGTTATTCACTACCTCCTACAGGCACAAATTTGCACAGCTACTGTTTCCCTGCTTACTGACCAGCGTTGACTAGGGATTTGGGGTAGAAGAGAATACCAGGCACCATGCCAACCATTCATTTTTTCATCTGAGCACACAAAGGGCTATGCCTGGTTTGTTAGTGTGAATGGTTTGAACACCATTAGCCTTAATGGAGTTTTCTCACTTATTGCAAAGAAAATTAAATTTGAAGTTTCATTATAGTTTCCCAAAATATTTTTAGTCTTAAGAATGAGTTAAATCATTTCACTCATCTCTTAATAATGAAATGAAATAGCTAATGGGATTCTCTGAGTCTGAGATCCTTTGGCTCTGGAGCAGGATCCTATCTAATGCCTTCTGTAGGAGCCAAGGGAAAGGATAGATTAGAGCAGGCAGTACTCTGTCTAATCCATTTTTTTCCTCTCCTCATTTTCAGAGAGAGCAATGGGACTCTCACTTTAAGCCATTTTGGAAAATGCTAAATATCAGTGCTGAGAGAATTTGCCACAAGATCCCCACTGGTGAACCCCCACTGAAGATCTCACCTCAGTTCATCTTGCTCTCTGGGGGACTCAGTTCATCCCTGATTTTCTTTCTCAATAAACTTAAATCAGCAACATTTTTTGTGTTGTTTGGTGCTCTGTCTCACGCAATGTTTTCTTCTGATTTGTTGAATGATGATGCCTGACTGAATAGGTTACGCACTTGTGGCTCTGGGACATAACAAGAACAACATCTTGCTCCCCTCCCTGTCATAAAAGGCAAAAATTAAAAACAGATGTTTAAATGATACTTGGCCTACATCAGTAATCAGGCACTTTTGGATATTTGACCTTATAAGGGGTTGAAAGACTGCTCTGAACTGATGACACCAGCTGAGGTATAGCTAAGGTATTTCTGGTGCACTTTCCCTGTGTAGGCATCATCAGCAAAAGCAGTTGAGGCTGTGCTGTTGTCTGAACCAAGAGCTGATCCCTGGCCTCCTGAGTGCAGTTCTTTAAAAAGTATAGCATTCTGCAAGGGCAGCCTGTCAACAAAGCCCATGCTTTTCAGACATGTGAGTGTGCCCTGTCTGTTTGTCCGGGTCTCCCAAGTGACTTGTTTCTAGGCTTTTTTCATCTTGGAACCCTCAAGTATTTTCAGATATGTGCCCTCCTAGGGATGGTTCCTGCTTACTTGTCTTTTCTTTTAATCCTTAATAACAGTACCATTTGCCAGCCAAGGAGGTATTTGAGCAGTGTTTCATGATCCAAAGGCAATATATCCTTCTGTTTTTGAGAGTGTGACCTCTTTCATTAGCTCCTTGTCTATTAAATTTATTTTGCTTTTGTCCTTTGCTGGTGTATTGAATTGGTGGGTTTTTTTTGATCCACACGAGAGAAACATAAATAAGTTAGACATACCCCTTCTGAAAAGTAATGTCTTCCAGATGCATTTCCTTTTGGGAGCCGAAGAGAGAGGGGTGTTTGTTTTTCTTGATGGAATGAAGTAATTTGGAAAAAAGGATGCTTTGGAGCAGCTTATGTTGAGATTGGTAGATGGATGAAACAGTCATTTCCAAATTGAGTTCAACTTTTCTGGGATCCAAGGGACAGGCTCATGTCAGTGTGAGATAATCAGACTATCAGGCTACTAATGCAAATCTAATCCATGATGGTAATGCTCTTTAGGGAAAATTAACAGTTTATAAATTCTCTGCAAATGCCCATAAAAGCTGTTCCATCTCTAGCCCAGTCCAAGGACTCTCTTCAGTATTTGAGACACCCTATTGCCTAATTTCCCAGTCCACTGTTTTTCTGATTTCACTAAAATTTAATGATACCTTATTGGGATGAACCATGGGAATAAAAGTAAAGGCGTTCCACTCTGGAAGCCATTCATTTCAAATCTGCAACATTTTGCTCATGAAAGAGCACTGTATGTAAATAAGTACTGACTCATGCACATAGAGAAAATTTGGCAGTATACGCTGTTCAGGTTTGTACAGTTGGCCTTTTGACCGCAGGAATTTTTTATGGTCCTTCAAAAGCTACCTGCCACGTATTTCACTTGAAATAATGACACATAGTGTGTATTTAACATATACGAACTTCTTGTGATTCCTGTTGATGAAGAAGCATTCTTCCTGGCTTAGAACATGGCTTACCTCAGTAAATATTGTCAAGATTACCACCCTGACAACAGATCTGGGATGTTATTTCAGAATAAGGGTGGATAAACCAAATACAAATACACGCACACACGCGGGCGTGCACACATATATATGCATGATTACCATCTGAGGGGAGAATCAGGACCGCAGTTACTGAGCTGAACACAGGCTCTACTATGTGCAGACACTTCAGGCACCATTAAGACAGCAGGCATGTTGATGCTGTTTGCTCTAGCCCTTTGCTGCTTCCCAGGTGAGTAACTTTACTGACTAGTGCCTATTGCTCTGTGTTTGAGTAAGTTCTGGCTGTTTTTAAAACTACAAAAACATCCTCAGACTGGAAAGGGTTTCATTCTACAAGGACTTATTTACTCCTAGAAAGATGGTGTTGAAAAGACTTGACATCAGAGACTATCACTTATGGGGTAATATTTTAGCAACAAAACTGAGTGGGTAAGAACAACTGTGGGAACAGCTCTACGATCAACGCTAGTTTATGCATAATGAAAGAAGTGACATGTTTGTGGTACAACCAGGAGACTCAGACATCCAGTGTTTAAACTCTGAAATGTTGCAGAAACATGAATTATTTTACTGAAAGGAACTGAACTTTTCTTGTAGGCATCACAAACTGAAAGATGTGATTTGAGAGCTGGAACAGTTGTAGAAGCTTTATAGATATTACATCTCACAATATACTTTCATTATTTAAGCACTACTAAAGAAATGCATATAAGAAGCTGTCCCAGGATACTTAATAGCTGTATGGCCCTGTTTTTCTCACTAACCTGTTTATCTTTGAGTACATGTCCTGCTTCATCCTCTGAGACATAGAAAATGTATTTATCTTCTTTTCCTTCATTTTATGGACCCTTTTTCATCTTGGCTGTAGCCCTCATAATGTACACAGCAATGTTGCAACATACAATATGGTACAAAATTTTGCATAACATTATTTTTATCTAAGAAGTCATTTGTTAACAGTGAATTAAAGGTTTTATATTCGGGACATATATTTGCAGATTTTAAATATACCAGTATCCATGACCTGCATTTGTGTCACAGTTTCTACTGTTTTTTCTTTCTACTGTTTTTTTCTACTGTTTTTCTACTTTTCTACTGTTTTTTTTTCTTTTCTTTTCAGATACCATTGCAGTGAAGGCGAAGGTAAGGGACAGTTCTTTCTAGTTATTCTCCATCATTTATTTCCTGAAAGCAGTTTCAACAGAAATCATTGTTAATCACACTGTGATTGAGCATTTGAAGATCCTGAGTCCTCCAGCTGTTTGAGCAATATTTGCCACACATATTATGGGGTGAAATTTTCATTTCAGTCCGATAGTTTCAACAAGTAGTGCAGGACTCAGTGAGTGCCCAAGTTGCTGTCACAGTTACTGCAGCAGCATTTATGACATTTACACATGCTCTACATTGCTAGAGGCTGGAAGGGCGCATTAGCAACACACCACTGTACTCCTGCCCTATCCCTCAGCTCTTTCTAGGCTTATGCTACCAGCCAGTACCAGAGGAAGCCCAGGTGGATCTCTGGTCTCTCCTTAACATCACCTATCAGTTGCTGAGAGATCTTTTGTAAACATGATGTTGTATCTATCTACAGGACTACTGCAGTCATCATACCATACCCAGAGCTTTCTGCACTTTAGAATACATCCCACACTGCGGGTCTGATGGCATAACATACGGCAATAAATGTTTATTCTGCAATGCATTTCTGTATGTATGAAAATAAATCTTTTCACTAACTAAACAGCAAACTAACTTAGCTTACACTAACTAATCTATCTGCCCTTCACTGGGAGAAGTGAAGTTCTTTTATTTTGTGTTTACCTGTTTCCTTATCAGTAAGGGCTGGTGATTTTTATGGGGAGATTTTGCCAGGAATTCCTTTCTTTGAGGTAGAAAGAGGTAACAATAGTAGAGTTAAGGAATTTGCTGAAAAGCTTTCTTCCAGCATACAAAGTCTATTTCCTACAGACTATTTGTTCTTCCTTTAAATTAAGTCTTTATCTTGTCTTTGAATGTTAGCAGTAAAAGCAAATGGCTGTAATATCTTTCAGAATTTTTCTGTTTTGGTTAAGTTCCTCTATGATATATCCATCACTGGAGGGACAGACAAACATTAAAAGTCCAGATGCTCTATCTCTGAGATACCTATTTTCTCCTCCCCAGGAGAAGCCGTCGCACTCTTGCCTTGCTATATCTTCAAGAGTGTTACCTCTTCGAAGGGCTTCAAATCAGAAAGAGAAACCTTCCCTTGCAAGGTTTCCTATGGCAGATGCTGCCCGAAGACTCGTCCCGAACCTTGAAAGCTCCTGATGAATCCTGAAATCTCTACTAAATAACAAAAACAGCATTCATATCCTGTGTTAATACTATGTTTCATGCTGKTTTTTCCTCAGCTGTCATGTGATTATATCACAGCAACAATCCTGGGGTGCAGGTATTAATAGTGAATTAAGGAAGAGAAAATATATTGTTCTGATTTACAAAGAAATCAACTCCATCTACAAAGGCAACAGGACACTCCTGAGGGCATCTTATTTCATTCAGGTTTCTGAAATAAAACCAGTAGTAGAAATGTAATCTGGTGCAATGCTCCTACTGATTTGTTTCATTAAGAGTATGCTGGACAGACGTCCACTTAACCAAGGAGGAACTGTCCGCCTCACTAACTGCTACTGTTAAACACCTGCTGCCTCACCCTTTTATTACTATTCGTACATTATGCATATTCTGGCAGCCTGTAGAGGCCCCAAGCAAACCTGAACATACACATAATTAGAGACAAACCCAGGCCAAAGATTTTTACAGCTGGGAGTGTTTCATGGCCGCTCTACAGAAAGCAACTGAGGCACAAACTGGCTCTCAGGCACTGGGAGCTGCTCACCTCCTTTTCAGTTTCCCAGCTTAACCACACTTTCTTATGTGGACAAGAGAAGTGTGTCAGTTCAGATCACAGCTGAATCTTCTCCCCTTGAAAGCTGGGTAGGGAGCACACCTTTCAGTGGAGAAAACCCCTTTTGCAGTCTGCTCTGCCTCCCAAAGCAAGAGGACAGCATTTTTTCTCTATGCAGGCAGACACCTGGCTGCTCACATGCATGTCTGCAATATGCATCAGTGCAGGGTACTGCAGAAAACCASTGGACAGAGTCAGACCTAATAGGCGAGATGTTTGGAAGAGTGCTAGCAACAGTTCCCACAGCCCTTTCCCGCACCTCACTCACCACTTTGCTGCTGCTTGTAGGTAATTGCATCGACTGTCGCTTGTGGAGGATYCTCTGAGATTCTTCGGCCTCTGGAAATCTTGTCTGATGAAAGGAAGGGCTCAGAGTCATAATGTTAATTTATTATTCATTAACAGTTAGTGAAGTGCTGGCAGTGCAGCATGTTGTGCATGCAGCMGTCTCACAGTCAAAGAGTTAATGATTTTAAGTGACAATATGTCACTTTCCAGAGACTGGAGAGAGTAGCTCTTTAGAGACAATTTATTTCCAAAAGACCTGACTGTGTGTAACCATTTAGTGCCATGTCCCTTCCCAGAGCTGGAATGTCCCTCCTGTGAGGGGGAGGTCTGCATGCTAGAAGGCATTTCAGTGGCACGTGCAATTTCTTAGGGCCAAGACAAAGTGAGGCTCTGCGATGCAGTGYTGGGGATGTGCAGCTCATGGGCTCCATACTCATTCTTGTCCCCCTCTGCTGCACGAGGGGGATAAGAGAACACCAGCCCCATCACATATTTTCTTTCTTAGGGAGGACAGAGAGGATGAAGAGGGCCCCAGAGGAGCCATGCTGCCTCGGAGAACAAGCGGAGCTCCTAGGTGCCCTCAAGATCCTAGAGATCCTTGGAGCRCAGCTTCCAAGGGCCTTTTCTGCCGAACAGGAAAACCTGTGAGGCAATTCAGGGGAAACTGTGAGTAGAAATGAATAGGGCTGAATCCTCCTCCCTGATGCAGAGCTCAGTTACACAGAGGTACTTGGGAAATAACTGAGGGCAAAGCGTGACCCCAGCAGGATCACTGTGATGCTTCTGTGCCAGGTGGCCAGCTCTTCGGGTCAGAGAGGAAGACAATATTCTTTTAGGAACATCTTGTTGGAAATTATTTTTTGTTGCTGCTCAATAAAATCCTGCCACAACAACACAAAATCTTCTCACTAATCTAACTCTCCCTCCAGGAAATTCAAGGCRGGAAACACTGCCTGCCTGCCRAGGTWTTTTATGGTAYAATTCTTTAAGCAGTACCTCATTAYCTGTTGTTTATGAATTTAGGAAATGCCATTCAATTAGCCMACAAACTAATTAGCACATTCCATGTGGTTATTTTATTCTGCTCTATTTTATATCACTGCTTCTGTTTTAGTATACTTCTGTTTTAGTATACTTCTGTTTTAGTTCTACTTTTTGCTGGCTAAAATATACCTCAGGCCAGCCTGGATCTTTCTGTTAATACAGTTTCTCTCTGAGACTTCATTCAGGAAAAACAGTTTGTCCCTACATTCTTCCTCTATGTGGAGAAAAATAAAATGATGTTTTAAAGGAAAATTACTTGGAGACCTCATTTCTGGGGGGTAGCCATGTCAGAGCTATTGCAGTGAGACACAGCTGAGACTCATTGTGGGATTTGGATGTGTGGGGCCAGATCCTCAGCATTTTGCTGTAAGTATGTGGTTCCCAGACAGCCAAAWTATTCCAGACACCCTTGCCTGTGGTATCATCTATGGTTAAACGACAGGAGATATGCAGGCAGAAATCAGATAGCTGAACTGCAAGGAGAACTATTACATGAATACAGCTCAGAGCAAAGGTTTTACTTGCTCTAAAYTGAATTCATATTCTTACAGAAAATCTAGTTCTGCCCCCGTGTGCATAGGTCTGGTAACAGCAATCTGCTTTAAATGATCTTGCAGTGTGTCACATCACTAATCAGTGGAAAAGAAATACATTTTGTATTTTTCTGTACCGTAGCATAGTATACAGGAGTATAGTACCATTTTATTCTTGATAACTATGTGCATTGTATGACAGTATTAYATGGCAGTAAGGGCAGTGGTATTGCTGCCGGAATGAAAACATGCTGTGTTATATGCATACATCCACCTTTTTTCAAACACTTGAAAAGTATCATTACTCTTTGAAGCCAAATGAAGCCTGTGACACGTTTTAAACTAAAGCAAGGAAAGTGAATGAGGAATTTCTTAGGCTGTGGCAGATTATGGACTTGCCTGAGATAGGGAATCTCAAGACCAGAGGAAAAGATTCCCAGGAAAACACCACTGTTAGGGGAAGAAATAATTCTGGATTAGAAATTGTTAGAATTTCCAGGATTATGGGAAATTTACCCTAATACAAGAGGATGCATCATGTGGCTACCAGTTTTTATCCTATTTATGTGGCCAAAACCTGCTTGATGGAAAAGTTTGCCTTCTAAAATCTTCAAATAGCAGGAAGAGTTTTAATTAAACTGTTTTATGGATCATATACCTCCAGAAGAACAAACTAAAAACAATCCTATACTCAAACTCACTTTACTGAATGCACCATCATGAGATTCTTGAATATTACAGCAGACTTCGGAACTTGAGTTCATTTCCTCCTTCCCATTCCCAATGTGTGTAGGACTGTTCCTGAAATTCACTCTTCTAAATGTGTTAGGACAGTTGATTTTGACCCTTCCCAAAGTCTATGTTCTCTCCTGCCCAGTAATAATTACTTGTGTCTTGTTCTCTTTTTTAGTCCAGCTTCTGGTGCCACCCCACATCACACCTCGCCCAACAGCTTTGCCCAGACTGCTTGCATTTATCTTCCATCCTTTCTCCAAGGCAAGACCTGTCTGTAGCAAGACCCTTTCCTTGTTTCCCTTGTTCTCCCTCCTGCCCTATGAAATGGCACTAATTACTGGAAGAAGAGAGGAAAGTGTTGCTTTTGGTGTAGTCCTGGCTGGCCACCCAGACCCTCAGAGGCACCAGTTGGTCAGAGGGGGAACCCACCAAGCAGAGCTAATTAATCAAAGGGCTGATGTTGGCCAAACATGAGAATGATGCCATTCCCTACCAGGTACCTTCTAACTCACAGAAGATCCTGAGAGACCAACATGATTTCAGTCTGGGAGGAGAGGAAAACAGAGATGCAGCACAATTTCTGATAAATGGAGATCCCAAATCTAGCAGTGGATACGCAGAAATTGGGTCATAGGGCTGAAAAGGAGACACACTACATTCTGGTAGCCTCCCTAACCTCCTCAAAGCCAGAAAGCACCATCTCCACTGATGGCTGGTACAAGTTCTGAGGAAACCTTGTTGTCAGGCTTAGGCATTCTCGTCGTTGGAGAATAATCAATATTAACGCTTCTGCAATTATTTCTTCCCTTCCAAATACGCTTATGATCAGTTAAGGAATCTGGCAGTCATGTCACTCAAGATGCTAAGAATACAACAAAAACAGCTTTGAAAGGAACCCTTTAACTCCTGTTATTTGTGAATGAGATCCAAAGAACCTTACTCATTTATTTTTCAGAAAAAAAGCTTTCATTGACATGAACAGGCCAAATGCTGCAAGCTCTATTTTGTGACTACAGTTACAATTTCAGCTACAATTTTATGGTTTATCTGCCCATGCCAAGACTTGAACATCTCCCAGGATAATAAAAAAAACACTTCTGATTTTCTATTTAAAAATCAGGCTGCCTCTAAACCACACATACAGCTCACGCTGCTTCTAAAACTTAAACRTGTTGTTCTGTCCCTCACTTTCTTCCTTGACTAACTTAGTACAAAGACGTTTTATTTTATGCAATATCCCTTATTTGTTTTTCCATATACCCGGCACAGAACTGAACCATTTAATAGAGGCTAACACATTATTCTTCACTTATCTTCTCTAAAAAAATGGCTTCCAGCTGACACTCTAAGTTTAATGACAAGTAACAGAAGGGGAACAGGTGGGTACCTAAGGACTTGCCTTCTGCTTGCAGCTGCTGCAAATTTTTCATGAATATCTTATGTGTTAAGAATCGTATTTCACCTGCACAAAAAAAGTTTATCTGAGTCCAAATTTAAGGCTAGTTATTCTCCTCATTTCTTAATCAGACCCATCCCCATTGACAGCAGTTGGATAACTCCTGTTCCTACATGGAAAGATCTTTTAAACTCCTGAAGTTTAAGGTAATRCTTTCCTGTCATGATGACTGATTCCTTCCCATTGATGAGAAATTTAGAGTACCAGAAAAACAAACAGAGTGCAGAGASATTCACTGCACCCTCAGTACCTTTAAAATACACAGATTAAAATATACATAACCCCATGTTTCCTGTCTCTAAAAGCTTAGGGTGTCCCCTGCTGCTGTCCCATCACTCTGCTGTACCTTGCAAATCTCCTGGTGCCCAAATACTGTATACTGTATACAATATGCTATGCACAAGTTTAAATGCTTTCACCAAATTGGTGCTTTTGCTTTACCAGCTTCCATATGGAATCTCATCAAATCTACTCTTGGTACGATGTTCTTCCTGCGTGGACAGTACAAACGGCTCATAGTACAGCAGGGTGCCTTAGTTAACAAGATGGGCGTAGCTCACATTTTTATTCAATTCTTCTGGGCATTTCTCTGACAAAGAAGCATTCCTTAGGGCTCAACTCAATAACCAATACAATTCTGTTGGTTTACAGAGCAAATAATTACTTTATGAAATGACTTTACAAGCAAGGTCAGGGAGAAATATATATAGAGACARTCAACATATAGTCCTGCCAGTGAAGGCTGAGAAACATCTCTGCTGAATACAGCAGCAACAGGTTTGCAAGTAACAGAGTGTCCAGCCCTCTCCACTATGAAGATAACAAGAATTGTTGCCCTTCTTGGGCTAGTGTTTCTCAGCTGTCTTTCCGGTAAGCTGTTTCTGTTGTAGTCTGTGCTAATATTTCTAGTCCTCCTGAACCTTTGCCTATAGAAAGATGGGGTTATATATGCAGCCTAAAAAAAGAGGTCAGCTTTCTGGAGAAGAGACAGCGATGATTTCTCTTTCGATGAAATTCATCCTTGTGCAAATACTATAGGTCTAGTGACACTGTCTGATTTACACTTATGAGATTTAATAGGGATAATAGTGCTGCAAGAGGAGAAAAGTTCATATCTTATTTCTTTAGTGAGTCAAAATTTCTGTTTTCACAAACAATTGAAATATTTGTATCTTAGGATATTACTTTTGGTTTACTCAGACTAGAAGAAACTTTTGGGAAAACAATCACTTTTCAGTAGTAAGAAAGTGAATTTGGTGACTGATGGAAATCAATGACTCCAAAGGAATTTTAATCAAGGACATTGTAAAATTTTTATATTTTATAATATCTGTTTTTTATTGTAGATGTTGTTACTGGTGGTCGATGGGTGAGTAGTAGATCTTCTTTGTAATTTAGTCTTGATTTCTAAGTCCAGATAAATAATTCATAATCACACTGTGTCCCAGAGAAGTCTTGAGAGAGAGACAGAATGAAAGAGAAAAAGTGAGAGAGAAAGGAAGAAAGAAAAGTTCCCCTAATAATTATACTCTTTTTTCCAAAAGTAAGAAAATAAATACCTGTTAGAGAAAGATATTTTACCATGTTGATAATAAAAAATGGCAATTAATAATGTAGAGTGGGATTCTGCACAGCACAGAGAGACAGCAGAAAACCTATACATTTTTTAAAATAACTACCTAAATATCTTCCCTATCCTGATTTCCTAAGGAATGATCATTTTTATCAGTAATGCATGTCTACAGTACTGAATGCCTTAACAGTGAAAATGAGACTATGCATACTGTAAGAAACGCGGT
>NW_020448307.1:10081158-10122498 GCF_003343035.1 Apteryx rowi
GATGGAAGATGTGTTCAGGTATAGTCTGAGATCTGCTCCACTCCTTCTTGTGCTGCACTAAGCAGCGATGTAAAATGATGGCAGCAAGCTAGGCAGGAATAGCTGTTCTTCTTCATGAAAAATACATTTTCAAAACTGTCTGAAAAGGAATCAAAGTGAAGAATTTAAGATTTGCAAGAATTTATTTTTTAATTTGTTTTGAACAATCAAAATCTTCTGTTTCAACTGTGAGTTTTAAAATGTTATCTTATGTATAACACATGACTTAAAATTTGAAACTTTTGATTTCAATTATGTTTCAGCATTATCAAAACACTTCCCTTTAGGCTTAGAAAAAAATTGTTGAAACATATAAATTCCCAGAAGAAATTTGGATTTTGACTAAACCATCATTTTGTTATGGAAAAAATAGTCTATCAGAACATTTATCATAAGGCTTGTTTATCAATATGTAGAGCTACCATCGAGTGGAGAAGTATCTATTTTTAGAATAGACAGATTATGTAAAGAAGCACTCTGGGTTGTGCAGTTTAAAATAATACTACAATTTTCATCTCAGTACTCTCACAGTAAGTAATGTYTGCAGAAATATTTAGGCAAATGTAAACTCCATTTTCAGAAGTCGTGTAGACATTTCACAGCAAAAGTTCCTGTCCTGTCATTGCCCTATAAC
This sequence comes from Apteryx rowi, assembly GCF_003343035.1. NCBI lineage: Eukaryota > Metazoa > Chordata > Aves > Apterygiformes > Apterygidae > Apteryx > Apteryx rowi. The sequence goes on from NW_020448307.1 coordinate 10,081,832, forward strand.
TGGCATTTTAGGCAAAGATCCTGCACAGTGGAGCTCATGGTGGAAAAACTCCAAGCTGACACTGACTGAGCCAATTTCAGGACATGAAAATACAGAGATATTCCAAGATTGTGCTGTCCTCAGAGGCAGAATTTCTGCTGATCATGCTACTTTAACTGTAATGCGCTGGGGTTGGAAACTTGTGTCTTCATAGAGCTCAATATGTTTACTGYTACCTTGAGGAGAAGGGGAAATGTCTCTTGTACCATGTTCCATTACACAGGACTGATGTAATGGAGGGCAGAGGTTAAAACTATTGTTCTGTGACTGTTTCAGATCAACTGCGCTGGCCACTTGARAGCAAACGATGGTGATGACAGGATCTGCACCCGGGAGTACAACCCAATCTGTGCAACCAATGGGATTACCTATGCCAACCAGTGTAAATTCTGCGCTGCAGTGGCGTAAGTGAATGGGCTGGGTCACCGAAGTGATTTTTGGATCAGTAGATGCCTGGGCTGATATTTAGAGTGTAATGAGGTAGTTTAATTCCTGAAATGGCTGCCCTATGCTCATTCGTTCTCAACTCACTTTCTTCCCAAAGGAATGGAGCTGACATAGACCTATTCAGACTTGGAGAATGTTTGCAGGTAAAGCTCAGAAGTCTGCACTATTATCTGTTGTTGTAATACATTATACAGCATAAATTAAATGAATCATAACTGCATAATAGAAACACCTGCATTGTCCTGGCACTAAACTCATGGAATATGGCCTGGAAACAGGATATGAGGAGAACAGTAGAAGCGTTCCAGGGTTAAAGGATATGGAACCAAACCCATGGCTCAGATATGCAGTCCCCATGTGCAGGACTCCTGACATGGAAACACAGCACTCAGCTGCTGAGACCTTCATTCACTGGAAAAAGTGGCTTAGCAGGAGATGCTCTCTCATCCTTTCTGCAGGAGAGCAGGGGGATCATACCAGAAGTACTCGTGGATAGCAGCTATGATTCCTTGGGTGTGGAGTACTTCCTACTGCGTGGCTTGCAAAAATCCACTTTCTGTAAACCTGTCTTTTCTAGACTGCATAACCAGAGTAAAGCAGCCAGTGGGAGGGCCAGCCTGGAAACACTGACATGGCCATTTCACTATTTATGATAGTATTTCTGAGATTTTTTTGTCCCATCCTCTGCACTGCTGGGAATCTGACTTCAGGCTCCTCCAGGCAAGCACATTCTCTGCCTCTGAGTTTACAGAGTTGCTAGAACAGAACCCTGCTCCTAAAAAGTGGTTTTAGTCTTTGCCATATTACAAACATTAAATAAATATAAAGCACTTATGTAGGGAAATACCAGGCACAAAAGGTATAAAATGTGTTGTTGCTCCATTACCTGCAGGTTGACTGCAGTGACTACCTCCGTGCCAAAGACATCTGCACCTTTGAGTATGAGCCTGTTTGCGGCTCTGATGGCAAAACATACAGAAACAAATGCCAGTTCTGTTATTCAGTTCAGTAAGTACGGAGTTCACTACGTAGTCGTAAAACCACTACTACGTTAGAAGAGCAGAAATACACACACAGCAGCAGCAGCTGGTAATGGAAGCCCCAGAGCTCCCTTTGAGGCTCCTAGGTAAATCCATCACTGCTGCATGCTCCTGTCCTAACACTCACTCTTCTGTGACTCCCTAGGCACTGCAGATCTTTAGTCCAAGTGAGTTTCATTTCTCTTCTGCTTCTCTTACAATTGAAGCCAGATTCCCATTTGCAGTCTTGCTCTCTCCCTCCCTGAAAGAGTAATTTAAGCTCTATCTGTAGGAGGAGGTGTCCAAAATTACTGGGTTTGTCCGAATCTCTTTCACATGAGAAAACATATAATCTGGGGAATCAGGAAAGAGGTCAAATATTAAGTGGAATACTCTCTAACTTGGGCAGCATGGGGACATCAACTTATTTCGGTAAATAGCAACTGCACCACTGGGACTATCAAGCTGAATTCCATGTTTGTAATTTTGGTCTCCCTCTTTCTCTTTAGACGGAGTAACAAGCTTCTTTTTCTCAAACGTCTTGGGGGATGCTGAGCACTGGAGTAGTAGTCTTCACACTCATTTTTCCCTTGCAAAGTCTGCAATCAAACATTCTCTTCCTTGCTYCAGAGGACTGCTGTGTGTTGGTCTCTGCTTTGTCTGATCAATAAATTGAATTCAGCCGCTCTCTTTGCTATGGACAGTTTTTTGTTTTTTTTTCAGGGTGGGGGTAATGTTTTCTAGCGTTTTAGGAGCTTATCTGTCAGGCAGGAGTAGTTGTGAAATAAACCACAATAAAGAACAAAGTGTAACGCCCATCACACAACAGTCTGAGCCCTGACAGGAGTATGTCACTCCATACCAAACTACCATCTGTCAAAAGAGAAAACAAACTTCTATAAAATACTGCCACTTTCCTCATTTTTGTTTCTCATAATGTGTAAATGTGTGTTGGCACACATCTTGTCCTAAATGTACAAGACCTGGCTTTGTAGCTGTAACAGCACCGAGTCTTGGAGGAACTGACCCTTTTAGGAGCCCTGGTGGCATAGGGAAAATGGCCCTGGAGAAATGTGAAATGGCCATGGTGAGCCCTATTTGGTCACATTTGAGCAAGGGACAGGTCTGGAAGTATGTTATAAAAAGGAGACTTATGGCAAAGTGAAGAAACTGTCTCATAAGGAAGAAAATTAGGAACTTCTGCTTCCTTGAAGGGTGTGTTCCCTAGAGACTGTGTTGATCAGCAGAAAATTGGAGTGAGCTGGGCATTGATGTAATGAGCTCTAATGAAGACCAGAGGAGAAATTAGACCAGGCTCAGACTTTCAGCTTTTTGGAGAAAAGATCTGAAAWGTTTGATTTGGAGTGTTTGAGGCACAGGTAGGGCAGGGGACCTCAGGAAAAGATCTTGGGTTTTCCAGTCCTAGGAAAGAAAAGTTAGAAGATGTCTTGGTATCTCCAAGATGGTTTCTATCTTGGAAAAAAAGCTAATATGTGGAGATAATATCTTTGTGGGAGCATAAAGAGTGTGCTGGATGCGCAATGATACATATGAATGTTGATGACAATGTGCCGTCTTTTTGCATGAGTCAGGTAATGAGTATGCAAACAATAGAGGTGAAAAGTCCCAGGTGACACAGCATACATACTCCCTTCCTCTTCTTTTCTCCACCTCCCATTCGCTTGTTATGTAGCAAGGCAGTCAGTTGTTAAGGCTGATAGTTGGGGGTAAAATCTGTGACTTCCAAGCTTTCTCTTTAGGTCTTGTTTCCTGAAGTAGACCATTCCTTGGCCTAGCAATTTTGTCGGTCCTCCTACCAGAAGTTGCCCTTTCTCTAGCATTAGAAGAGAGCAGTACCCCATTCTAGGAAAAGAGATGGAACTTCTTATTTTCAAATTTTTTGTGGTTAGTACAGGCAATATAAATCACTTGATGGCTTTGCACCTGCTGGTAAGGAAAGTCAAACTGGAGAGCCATAAGTGTTCACTGTTAACCTGCCAGGGGGGAAAAAAAATAAGGAACAGTTTAAGTAGCTAGTGGAAGTGAACAGAGSCCTCTCAATGAAGGACACGACTTTATTGTAATTTCTCACTGGCCAAGAGGTTTACTGAGTCATCACAGACTAGCTGAGGGATGGCCATAGCAGGCAATTTCCTTCAACAGCAAGATTCTAAGGTAAGTCTCCTTTGCAAGTGAGTTGTGATGGCAGTTTCTGCCTGAAGAAGCCTGATATTTTGCTTAGGAATTCAAAAGACTTTGGAAAAGCTCAGATAAGCTGCTCATATACAGGGAAAGGGAGGCCAAATGGCAAGTACAGGGTATATGGCTGTAGCCTAGATGTCTTGGAAGCCTCCAGGCTCCAACACTTTAGACAAAGAAAAGGTCTGTATCATCTAAGACTAGAGATTTGCCCACCATAGTGTTAATATTTGGCTTGATATCAGTGAGACTCTGCCCAGCTACACCCATTAGACTGGAAATCAAGTTCTAGGAGCCTTTCTTTCATCCCAGATTTCCAGGCAAGTCAGAGGTGCAGAAGAATTTCCTCACCTACAGTAGTAAGTGTCCTGTTTCAGATGTTATAGAGAAGTGGAAAAAGTGGTAATAAAGGTAATCACCTGTTTGGCAATTTAGTCTCTTCCTCTCCTCAGCCTGCAAGCAATTGGTCCCCGTGGTACATTTTCTAAAGTTTTATCCAGAAAGATGTGTGACAGCAAATAAAACATCTGGGTAGCTAAAGAACTGAAGTATTAATGCTGTGGTCATGAGCAGTGATGTATGAAACTAGAAAAAGCAAACAAGTAGTTCTGTGAGTAACAGAACTAAGTGTGATTTTGAATGGATCTGCAGCTGACTGACTTGATAACTAAATTATACTAAAGGCTGCATAGTAAGCTCACCCTTATTAGACATCAGAGAATTCACCTGTCAGTCATGGTTTCTCTGCTATGTGGATTTTACGTCCMGTAAGTTGGAAACTCTAATGCTTTCCCAGATGTGTGGCATTCATAACATTGCTCTCCTGCAGAAATTCTTTCCCTTGCTGGCTGAGGACATTAGTAGAGTCTTTTCTCTGTCCAACTGTCTATTGTTACAAAATGTACAAAAACTTGATCTTTTCTTTCACTCTAGTGTCAAATTTGGTAGGAATTAGTTGCAGATTCAAAATTTACTGGGAGAACTGATAAACAGACGTGCGGAGTGCTCATATAAGTCTTGTTTCCTCAGGAAAGCATACTAAAAATTTTACATAATTCTTCTTATCTGAACAGATATTTGCAAACAATGCAGCTGAACACAAATCTTTGCAAAGTATCAGCTGGAAATAGAACTCAGGTCTCATGATTCTCCATCAAACTCCCCTAGTTGCCACTTACTGTGGGAGTGGAGCCCTAACATATGTTTGTGAATAGGAAGAACTGGAAAACATTGACAGCTACAGTTTAAATAGTTCAAGGAGGAGAGTCAGCAGTCCTATCCGGGATTCCGCACACAGCCATGAGAATATGTCACATCAGTGTTTCTCCACCCAAACCCAACAAATTTAAAACCATCTTCAAAAATAGGCAGGGAACAACATATAATTGGTTTCACAGACAACACATTCTCACGCTGTGATTTATTTCATAATGTCTAGTAAGTGTCATCACGCTGCACTCAAAACCTCAGAGCTGGTATTCAGCAAGGGCCCAGAGAATGAAAATTACCAGCTTCCCTGATGAATCACTGCTTTGAAAATTCACCCGTGTGAGAATCTTGTGACTATTTAGAAAAAAAATATTACACACCTGAGTCTATCACTCATATAATTAGCCCTTCTTTCTAGGTTTGATGTGGATAGGACAGCATTCCTAAAGCACCATAAACATGGACAGGACCAATAATGGCTTTAGAAATGAAGTGGAGAAGTTCTCACAATTAAGGTGAGGAATGAGGACAGCTACTGATGGGCACATAAATACACAGAGAGGCGGGTCCGTGAGCACATTGCGGGCTCTGTTGCTGAGACACCACGTCCAGAATAGACCACTTGACTTGAACTAAAGAGCTACCCGGAGTATGAAGGCAACAGGTGTCTTAGTGCTTCTCAGTTTGCTGTTACTGTTTTTCTTCTCTGGTAAGTCGTCTTTTCTCTAGCCTAGAAAGAAACTGTACTGACAACAGTAAACTTCAGACAGCCTTGATCTCTGGATGACAGGTTTGAAGATAAAGCTGAGCAAGCGGAAAATATCTGCTTTATTTGCTCACTTGGACAACATGTTTCCACCCCTTGTGCTCTTCCACAGTGAGTAACACAGAGAAGGTATCACTGGGAGACAAAAGGATCAAATTCTAAGTGGCTGTTTCAAAAAACGTATCAAAGCAGAATGTAATTATTAATTTTGGTATGAATGCTAGCTGGAGAGATTTGCTGAATCAGTTAAAGAAGAAACTTGCACCTAGGGGTCATCAGTTCTTGTTTTGATTGTAAGCATCTTGGTATTTGGTGTTTTCTTTAGAGATGTGGAAACATGTAATTACATGAAAGTTTCAGCTTTCATTTATGTTTCAGAGAAAAGCTTGAAAATTAAATTCAAGTGTTCTCAAGGACAAAGAGGGCAAATTTAAAGGATCCAGCATTTATTTATCTTGAGATTTTTTCACATCTCTTTGATGATTTGGGGAAGCTGATTGATGATTTCTGAACATATAGGTCACATCAGTGCTATCAATCGCATATGTCCAGCTGACCCAGCTCCAGAAGGTTTGTGGAAACAGTTATTGAACAATATGCAGACCAAGAATTATTTATACTTGTTTTCCTGTGAATAATTTGAATAAAGAATTCACTTGAGAAAATTGCAAGCTGTGCGTGGAGAGAAGAGGTGAATTACTTTGTACACATTATTCATTATGAAATATTCATCTATCTCTAATTGAGTCTTAATTGGGGCTGGGTTCCATCAGAGTGCTGAAACTTCCTTCCAAAGCCAGGGAGAATGCTCTGTGATCTCATATAAAATAAATAGATRTCAAGAGACATCATCACAAAGTCTCGTGTGGCTGCATGTAATATTTATAAAAAATAGCTAATGAGCTATTTTGTAAATAATATGCAGAGAGTCATCACAGTGACTTTACAATTAATGCCGCCTAGCCTGACCAGAGGATAAATATAACAGTGGCAGGGATGAAACATGGAAATGCATTAGAATTGGCAGAAGAGGTAGGGAGGGTTGATGAATAATGGTCTAGCTGATTGGRTGCTGGGTGAGATTTCCAGCCTGCATAGTGAGGGGGCCCAGGTGTAGTACAAAGTCTTCTCACCTCCTGCCCAAGATTCCTTTCTGTTCAGACCCACCTGGTGAGATGCTGGCAGTGACCCCACTTCTCTGAGCAAGTACAACAGCAGCTTCTGGCATTCAGCATGCTGCTGCAATCCTCCCCAGCTAGATACACAACCTCACATCCAAACTGCTGCTGCCTCACTGCCATGTGAGATGCTGGGTACTTGGCTGTCCCACATACAGAGAGCATTGGTGGCCCACATCCTGCAGATCTGCATTCAGTCCTCCCTTAGGTGTCAGAATTCCCCTTAAAGACATCACAGGGTTGCCCTGTCCCACAGGTATGACTCAATCTACACGTCTGACTGCAGTCTTTGCAGGGAAGAAATATAAAGGGGCTATGACTGATTATCTTCAAGCCCAGACCCTGGGGTTACAGCGAGTATTTTGCTCTCTTACTGACTGGCACTGCCTGTTCTGCTCTCTGTCACAGCGTGACATCTCTTTGTATCTCGTCCTGGATGAAGTTCTTCTGGGAGAGTCTCTGAGCCATGCCATACTTATGGTGGCTATAAAGATGACCACAGGGCCTCCTTCTACAGCTCCATAGCATGCTCCTGTTAACAATACCAGCCATTTTCACTAGAGGTGCAGGAGCCTCAAAGCCCAAAAAGTGAATATAAAGAATTAAAATCTTTGTTGAGTGCAGCTTCAATTCTGATATGGCAGCTTGCTTCCTTTGGAGTGGCTGCCTTCCAAGGGGATAGGTTTATGTATCTATCTAAGGTGCAGTTAGCAGCTGAATGACTGATTATATGTTATTTTAATAGCATAGCATTTGTCAAAAAGTAAAATACTGAAAAGCAATTCAGATAATGTATTTCCTGCCCCCTCCTCCACTGCACAGGATGACAGAGTAGGGGAAACCTAGGGTATGTGTCACTGTGTTTTGGGAAAAGATTTGTGACTTTAGCACAGCTTCTCTCAGAAAATAATGCTGAAATACATAAAATCTCTGTGTTTTTATTCCAGATGCAGCAGGTCAAGATGTTGAAGAGGTTAGTGCAGCTGTTTCTGCTTACTGAATCCGCATTTTCTCCTGATTCTAGACGAATGGTTTTGTAACCCAGATCTTGGTGCAGGGTAAACAATTTTTAATGTCTGGTGGGACCAGGTGCATCCTTCCAAGTTGTTCCAACCTTTTTGGGTGTCCACTATTCTATAGGGGACGTAATGTGTGACTACGCTAGCAAGTAGACCAGGGAAATAGACAACTGGTTTAGCAAATGTCTCCCAGGATTAGGTGCAGAATGTTTRCACAGTGTTGTATTCATATGCTTAGCCTTGCAACACTGCTTTTGGTGTTCACTCCACTGTCCAATCTTCTCATGAAACAAATGGGATATTAAGAGTATTTTATTCCCCCCAAACCAGGTTCATTACTGCGAACTTGTCCAGAGACAAAATATCTGTCCATTTCATGGACACCATTTTTAATCCCCTAAAGACTATGTTTTTTTCTCCTTCTGCTGGGAAGGTAGAAAGCTCAGCAATCGCAAAGCTGAGTGTACTGTTTCACAATGCACATAATGCCATTTAGCAGTGAGCTAACCAGGGGCCAAGTGCCTGAAAGAGCATCAATGCTGACTCTTCTCCTACATGCTTGGGCTAATCCACTTTTGTCTTCGGAAGATGAGGATTTCTGCCAGGTAACCACAGTTTCCCTCCTCAGACACAGGGCTGAAATTCCCATGAAACATCACTTCTTCTCATTTCTGACAGGCCTTTTTTTCAGAAAATAGGCAATATCATCACTGCTGCTTTAAGTCTTCTTGACAGAAAGAGAATTATATTAGTGACCTTGTTTCCCACTAGGAATGTGAAACAAAAAGAAAGAGTRTGGGAGTCCTAAAAGGTTTTTCTTTATTCCTTTTGCAGATTTGTAAAGAATTTACAAACAGAAGTGTGTACTGTACGAGGGAGTCCAACCCTCACTGTGGCACGGATGGTGTAACGTATGGAAACCGGTGTGCCTTCTGCAAGGCAGTTCTGTAAGTGAAAGCAGAAGGAACTGAAATATTAGATAGAGTTGGCCCAGGTTTCATGTATACAATGATGTTCTTCATGGAGGGGAGGCCTGGCATCCTCTTATAAGGACTGGTCCCTGATTCCTGCCAGATATAATATTTCCTCCTTGGAACAGAGCTGCATGAATGTAAGTTAATTTTAATTCATTTCTAGGCTTGTTATGATTCTGGTTGCCATGCAGAGAGACAGCATAGGACCTGGGAGCCAATTATATTCTGCCTAAACCTTCTGTAGGGACTAAATTGATCCACAGCATATCCCACTATATGCCAGAGGCTGAAACTCCCACTGTCCAAACCTCTGGGTACTGAGAAGTGTCTGGAGGAATGCAGGAGCTGAGCCACACCAGATTATTGCTGAAAAGTCTGAATGGGCTTTGTGGAACAAGACACAGCCTCAGAGGAAGAACCAGAGTTTACTCTTTTCTGGAGCTCTATTTCCCCATCTCCTTCTTTAAAGGAGATGTAACTGGAACCAGCACTTCTGGATCAAATGTGCTTGCAAAACATCAATTTCTCCTTAGCAGTCATACACATTTTGGTGCTTACTGAAGACTGCCACCTTGCAGGGGAAATTTGAGAAAAGAAAGGAAACGGGGAAAGCAGCTTGATATTCCTTGTGAGGCTCCAGGGTTTGCTAGCATCAGTCAGGCAAATGGTCCACTTCCAACAGATCAGTTCCTTATTCCCCACTGCTGTGTCTGTGTTGTCTGTCATATACTACTCTGCCTGAGTCTGTCTTGTTCCTTTTATAGGAAAAGTGGAGGAAAAATAAGATTGAAGCATCTGGGGAAATGCTGAGTCCTCACTGTCACTGAGCGCTAAAAGCTGATCAGCCTTCAGCAACGGTTGCAGACGCCTGTGGGTAGACATGGGAGCAGCTTGCCCTCCTCTCCGACGTCTCTGCTCAATAAAATGAAACTCAGCGCAATTCTTTGGTTGGTTTCCTTTTTCTGTAACACCTAGAAAAACTTTTCAATACAGCTTTGCCAGAACCTAACATGTAGCTTTGCTATACTATTTTATTACATCACCTTTTCCACAGAAAGCAAGGTGCTTCCAGTGCAGAAGCAACGATTCAAATGGTTTCCCATGGAGCTGTGTCTTCTCTTATGCTGTAGCCCTAACTCTTCCACCCAGTCCCACCTGACAAATTGGCACATGCCTGCCAGTCAGCCAGGTAGTACCTGGACTCCTGCTGCAACCCTTCCCATCCCTCAGAGTGGGGGAAAGTGTGGGTCTTTGTCCTTTACCCAGCCTCCTTAAACATGTCTCTTCCTCTCCCAGAGGTTACTGTGGCGGGGTGACAGGACAGCTAGTGAACAGTGTGACTGCATATGTCTCATCTCCTTTGGAAGCTGGAGACAAACAATCTGAAGACTGGGGAATATTGCTCCATTTAAGCCTCTAGYGAGAAGATGGCAGGTTGAGGCTGGCTCTAGACAGAAGCAGGGAGGCTTTTCTTTCTAAATCAGCACTTTCTTCTTCGGTCTAAGGAAATGCTTTGTCTTGAAAACTATGACTTTCAACAGCATTAGTTTCCTGTTGCAAAGTGGCTTCTCATGCTAATAAATACTGTTTAGAAGAGCACCGGATTGTACAAAGTGTCAATAATTTAAAAAAATTTCCTGGAGAAGAGCTGTGGGCTTCCTCTCCCTTTCTCTAGGATAAACACTTCCTGAATCACCCACAGACCTTGATTTTCTAGGAACAAGTGTTTGTATTTATTTACAAATTTGAATGCACATAAACTTTATTCTTTTCTTTACTTTTCACAGTACTGCCCTCTCTCTTCTTGATGCTGGTTGGAAAATCCATCATTGTGCGAACATGAGAAAATAAACTCTATAGTTTCTCCCCATTCACTGTGCAAAATTCACACAGGGAAATACTTGCAGCATCTCCTTGTTAAAGCATTGGCAGTAGATCAATGGGCAACTAGTTTCTTAATATTAAACACGTAACTTTCAAAGGGAGCTTTAGATATCATCATGAGCCTCAGGGGTCAACATATTTTGCAAGCACTTAAATGCTGAGCATCTAAACCTCTGGACCTCGTTTGGACAGAGCTTGAGCATTTGCCTATCATACCACAACGTTTGCTTTGAACTAAATTGAGGCACAATGTCTAAACAGAGAGGCCTTAGCGATGCACTCAGCACACCCAATGCTGACTTCTCTTATGATAAATCATGTTTGCAATGACAATTCTGGCAAATCCTTTGTCACTTTGTGAACGTCCTAGGGAGTGTTCAGGAGGCATCCAGCCAGCAAGTCAAACTGCATAGGTGAAACAATGGAGGCTGCTTCCAAAGTTCGATCAGATCAGCTGTATTTAAACCTAATGTTTTCCCATCATAACTTACTGGATTCTTGCAAAATCTGCCACCTCTTCTAGCAAGAACACTGCACCTCTCCGTGCCCCAGGCTGTACATCCAGGGAAAGCGCACTTGTTCAGTTTCCATTTCAGATATCACATTAGTAAACGCAACACCAAGACATCCAGAACATGTATAAGATCAAGGGGAGCAGGAAATGGCTCCTGCACAAGGAAAGGTGGTGATGAAGGACTAGGAAAGTGGCAGGACCTTCCTCGTCATTCCTCCTGCTCTGAGAGGACCTTGGGCTAGACGACCTCCTGATGTCCTTTCCAACCTGAGTTATCCTATGATGATATCACCATGTAGCATGGCTCTGGAGCAGCACTGTATTCAGAGCACAGGAGCAAAAACACACCTGCTTTTAAGATGGAAACTGACATTTTAAGGGAAGGGATGATACAATACTACACCCAAGATGGCCCAGAATAGCCCTCAGGGACGCCAGAAATCTCGCAGCATATTCCGATATCCAATCCTTTTTAATTCGGAGGCTGAAATAACATGGACAGATCACAAGAGAGCATAAACCGTGAGACTTCACTATTTAATAATCATTCTGTATTTTGCTATTTCAGTGCAAACAGCAAACAAAAACACCCCTGTACCTCTACAGACTCAACGATCATCTACACCATCTGTGCTGAAAGAGCAGGGAAAGCAAGTGAGAAGTTGTGAAACCAAATTTCCCTACAACATAGCTGGGAAGGGAAAACACACGTTACCTCTGCCTTGCTGTTCCGGCTGCCGTGTGTTAGCCTCGGAGAGCTGATCGCCCAGTGGAGCGGGCCCGCGGAGGCGGGAGCGGACCAGCTCCCGCCCTTTCCGTGTCCCCCAAAGGAAGCGCCCGGCATGTCGCCCCTTGGACACCGGGTGCCCGTGCGGCGACACCCCATCAGCCCGGCGAGGAAACAGGTTTATCAGTCAGTCCTCTCCCTCGGCCGCGGCACCGCCATGGGTCACGTCCGCCAGGTTGGTTCCCCTCGGTCGCGGCGGGCGGCGCTGATGGAGCCTGTCCAGCAGCAACAGAGCCGCTCTGCGACCCTGCTCGCTTCACTCCGTCTTGTCAGGATTTGCAGGAGTCGGAGCTGGGCCTCGTCCTTCTCGCCCCGAAGCCCAGCTCGGCCTCGGATGTCTTGCCCCAGGGCTCAGCTCTCCCTCGTGTCTCCTCCGGTCGCCATCTTCCCTCGCTGCTGCGCCGCATGGTGGCCCCATGCCGTCGGGGCCCGTTGCTGGTGTCTGTCCCCCCGGCTTGTCGCGGGGGGGTGACCGCGCGGCAAAACGTGTTATGGGCAGTCCCAACACCCCAGGGGAGGAGCGAGCCCGGCTAGGCCCTGGAGGGACCCAGCGGCCCGGCTGGGCCTGGTGCCGGCTGCCATGGCCTGCGTGCGCCCCGGCGTCGCGCCCCGGCGTCTCCCCCCGCCGCGGGGGGCAGCTGAGGCTGGGGCTGCCTCCTCCGCCGGCCGGCGCCTCTTTTTCCTCCCCTCGCCACCCTGCGCGCCGAGCGGCCCCTGCCCGCCTCTGCTCGGAGGCCTGCCGGCAAGCGTCCCCTTCCCCAGCCCCCCTGGAGACGCGTTTGGGGTCGATGGGCAGCGCTGAAGGAGCAGCCCGGCTCCCTCACCCAGTGATCAGAGTGTCCCAGGGTTGTMTCTCCGTCCTCTGCTCTTAACCCAGCAACTGTTCCCTGTAAAAAGCCCCAAAGTCCCTGGAGCAGACCCAGACGCAAGTCCCCTCCCTGCAGAGTGCCTAACTTTGCTTTTTGCTAGTCCTTCCCATTGTCCGTAGGCTAATGCAGTCCACAGCTCTGCTCCTCGTCTTGTCTTGCTTAAAGGACAAGGACTGTGGGATCTTCTGTGAACGGGAACCCATGGCATGAGGCAAATACAGAAACACATCTTAATAATTGACCCACTAATAATAATTGTAATCACAGAACATAATTGCACGTGGAAACATAAAGGCAAAACAATACCAGGGAGCTCTTCCTGATGGTATGATCTGTGTGGTTTTGGAATAACTTTCAAAGGAAAGGGAGGGCTTTCACAACGCATGCTACTTTGGTCAAAGGTGGCTTAGTTTGCTGCTCTTGGTTCTGCTGCTCTGATTCTGCAAGAAGGGTTGTAAGACTGTAATGTGCTAGAGATGGAGACCATAAAAGACTGCACTGTCCAGGCTAAAGGAGATTTCAYGGGAATTTCATTTAACCCTAGGTCCAAGAGATCATTAAATATTCCCTGGGTGGTTATCCTGGCTCTAGGCCTTTCCCAAGACCTGTCCCCTTCAGATTTAGGGAATGCGCCATCCAGCTTGCTACCAGCACAGAGCACGTGCAGTGTGTTCCTACCCTGTAGCCTGTGTTGTAGTGAAAATTAAGCACTTCTTGGAAAACATGTGAGTCAGTGAAGCTGGGTGGCTGCTACCAGGAGCAAAGGGATCTGCAGAAGCACAGTCTGACGGAGTGAAAGAGAACCTGTCACACGCTGAGACCCATGAGCAGCAAACCACCACACACCTGGGGTTTGGGTTTAGTTCACAGGCACTGCTTGTCTAACCCAGCCCTCCCCACAATCTTATGTTGCGCTGAGGATGACAGCCCTTGCTTCTGTCCTCTGAACTGTGACACAAGTGCCAGGAGAGCTTCGCATACCTTTCAGGAGATGATTTCCCATAGCGGGGAAACTTCCCAAAGCTGATAAAAACTTTTTCCCCAAGAACAGGCCAAGGGAGGAAGCATTGCATCAAACAAACGCCTTCTGTCATGATTCGTTCTTCCAGCTGAGTGAGCAGGGTACATGCACATCCATACTGTTAACTGAGATGACAGTGAGCTTTGCCTGTGCCAGGCCCTTTGCTCTTGGTTTCAGAGCGCAGTGTTCACTTTCCCAGAAAGACTGATGAATGCCAGTGACAAAGTAGGGCTACAGCAGTGGTCACAGGCTGTTCAGACTGAAATCACAGCTGTGAGTAACTGCCTTCCCAGCCTTAAACATACCAAAGCTTAGAAATCAAACACTCATCTGGTATTTTTTCTTTGATTCCTTCCTCGAATTTTTATGTTGTGTTGTTTTGTTTTGTTTTGTTTACAGCTTTGAAAGGTGAGTGAGTCAATAAAACACTTGAGATCTCTTTTCTATTAGATAACACGAACATCTTCACAGCCCTTTCTTTCCCTAGAGAAGAACCTCAGCCGTAGTGCAGAAACTGGAGTGGGGGCTGCCCCAGCATCTGGAGCATCCATTCAGTCTGTTTGGTCTGCTGAGCTGGGGCCACTGCACCTGCTCAGACTTGCCACCTGCAGCAGAATGAGGGCCCTATGCTCCCTGTGTCTGACTCAGTCTGCCTCTTCAGTTAAAATAATGGAAGAATTACATTTGTGCATGGTTGCTCTTATTGAAAGAAACATGTTGCTCACAGTTGAGCACCCTCCCGTGACCAGACTATACACATGGTAGAAGGAAAGGATAGATTTCCATCTTGCAGCTTCACTCTGCTGGTCATGCAGCTGATACATTATTGTGTCCAGGCTCTTGGCCCATCTAACACGTGTGCTCCTCCACTCCCTCCTCCTCCCCCTGCACAGGCACGTGTGTGTTGCAATTCAGTTGAATCCTTTGTCCTACTTTTTCCTTTGACCGTCACAGAGTTTGACAAAGCTTTTCTAGCTGCCACAGGACCGTCCCAGGGTGGCAGGCCTGATTGTAGAGCTCCCACAACCAGGCTGGGGAGGAAGCTCTGAATTTGGTTGTCATTACAGTTCACCCACTTTTCCCTAGGAGTAGCTGATCTGGATCAGAGGATAATTCAGGTTTGAAGGGACCTCAGGAGGTCTCTAGGCCAAAATCCTGCTCAAAGCAGGGTCAGCTCTGAAGTCAGACTAGGTTACTCAGGGCTTTATCCATTTTGGTCTTAAAAACCTCCAAAGATGGAGACACAGAGCCTCTGGGGGCAACCTGTCCCAAAACTTGACTGTCATCACAGTGAAGTTTTTCCTTATATCCAGTCTGAACCTCTCTTTTTTCAAGTAATATGCACTCTCTCTTGTCCTCCAACCATGCATCTCCATGAAGAGCCTTGCTCCATCTGCTCAGTAACCTCCTTGCAGGTACTGAAAAGCTGTATTAGGTCCCCCTAAAGCTGTCTCTTCACCAAGTTGAACAAGCCCAGATCCCTTGGCCTCTCCTCAAAGGACAAATGCTCCATCCCCAACCAACTTCGAAGCTCTCCACTGAACCCATTCCAGTTTGTCAATGTCTTTCCTGTACTAGGGGCCCAAAACTGGATATGGAAGGTAAGGCTGAGCTAGGCCAAAGGAAAGGGATTGCTCAGGGTACATGTGGAAGAAGTGCTGGAGTATTGCAGGGCACTGAAAAGATGTGGATAGTGACAGTTGCAAGGAGCAGCAGGAGGATCCTTTAAGGATTAGAGAGAGCAGCTGAGCCTGCTCTGGGATGAAATGGCTCCCAGATGCTGTGAATCAGTTGACAGTTCCCTCATTGCAGCTGATGGACTTAAAAAGGAGCCCAGAGGGAGTAGCTAGCTTTATTTATTTATCTATTTATTTATTTTTACACTGATCCTAGAGCAATAGGATGGTGAGGACTTTGGTTTCTGGGTGGGAGGTTTTGTTTTTTCTCTGTAACTTGCAGTGTGCTTGAGGAGCATCTTGTAGGTTTATTTGCAGTAACTGTTGCTGGGGTTGGTATCTTGTAAGGCTGCTCTGCAACTGCTGGGGAAGATTTCTAAAATGTATGTGGGAGACAAGGGTTACCGCTGTAAGCAAAGAATATAGGGGAAGTCATAGGATGTAATTCTACATAAAGGCAGGTGTCATATAAGGAGTTGCTTTTTTTAAGGCATGTGGTTTAGAGGCATCTGTTTGGCTTTGAGATACTCAGCACCCATGTGGGGCCAGAGCTTCAATAAGGTCAGTTGCTGGGATCTCTGGGGGGAGCAGGGCTTTGACAAAGCCTCAGTCAGGACTTGAAAGATAAGGTTAAAGATGTGCTGGTGCTAGGCCTGGAGAGCAGCCCTGACCAGCCTGGGGCTGGTCCCAAGCAATAGCACTGGGCCTTGTAACAAGCAGGGTTTGATCTTGCATCCAGCTTGTGGGGCAAGGCTTTTCTGGAAATCTAAGAAAAGGTAGTGGTGCTGTTCTGTACAGTGCATCTCCTTCTGGGGTAAGGTTGCTCAGTGAATTAGGAGYGAGCATAAATGTTCCTATTTAGCAGAAATGTTCTTATTTCTTGCAAAGGCTGGCTGTAACAGTTCTGGCTTTCTTTGGGAGGGTGATTTTGTGGAGTCCATGTATGATAAAAGCATGAACTGCTCTGTTTCTCTCTCTTTCAAAGCTCAGACCCTGTCCTCTAAATACAGGCAGTTTTGTTATCCATCATTTCTAGATATATCTTAATCCTTATTCACAGTTACAACCAGTCAAACTTTCTGATAAGGCAGTATTAAAGGGGGTAGAAGGGGCATCTAAAGGTCACCTTTGTTGCTCCCTGTCCTATACTGGGACAGTGCTGCCCAGGGCATTTCTGCTGGGAGGACCAGTAAGGGAKGATATAATCATGGGAGTCCTGCTCGTTCCCAGGTATTGGGCTCCCTCTTGTGACTGACCAGCACATGTTGGGGAAGGCCGTGCAACACGGCACCACTGCCTCTGGGAGCTGGATGCACTCCAGCCTGGCTGAGGCTCTGCTCTGGTCCTTGCTACATAGGTGCGTTTTGGAGAGGAGCCATCGTGTCCCCTTTGCAACAACCTCTGGGAGCAAGTCAGCTCTGCTGAAAAGAGCTAATGCCTTCTTGTAATCTTAATGCTCTGCAGAGTGATGGCCTAGACTCAGCTGGTTTTAATTGCCGAACCCTTGCTTAGTTAGAGGTGCCAACAGCAAAATTATGCATAAACTACAGTGAAGTTATTGATCCTCAGAGACTCAAAAGTTCCTGAGGTTGCATACAAGCACCTACTCTTTTCAGGATGGGTGTCTGTTTTAGTCCGTTCTTTCAATGAATTACATCAATAGAAATTCATTTTAGTGCACACAGGGCAAAGAGCCACTGATGTTGCAAGCTATCCTAGTAATTTTTATTTATTTATTTTGTTACTTGTGCATCAGCTCTGCCTACAGGCAGCTGTTCTCCTCTCCTCTGAGACCACTGCTGAGGCATGGTGCTCCGAGCATGTTCCCAATGCCCTTGCAGGATAAGGCACCATCCCTCATGCAGGGCCAGTCACCTTTCAAAGAGCTCAGTCACAGGAGGCAGTGACAGCAGGTCCCTTTGATATAATAAATAAAAGTAGCACTCATCAATGACTCCCTCTAAGACTGCATGCACTGCTATCTTCTGCAGACCACAGCTCATCTGCCCTACTGACCCTGGAAGAAAAAAAATTGAGGCCAGAAAGAGGCAGCTGAGATGAGCAGGATTCTAGTCTGTTGCTGAGTTCAAATACTGTGATTTATCATTGGCGGTTGGACTCCAGGCATGATATGTTCTCTCCACTTTTCACTGAATCCTGCTGTGAAGGAGTCTTGGGCTTCACCTCTCTAAAGCTCTTCCCCTCTGTTAATGCTGTGACAAGCAAGAAAGCAATTTCTTACCCTTATATTGGAGTGCAGAGCAGATATGGTGCTGCACAGCTGTGGAGCCAGCGCAGGTCTGCTCTATGCTGACAAGGTCTTGGATGATCTGCTGCTGCAGAGGGTGCTCTGCAGTTTGCTGTTGGCTCTTGGTGGCCTGTCCAGGCTCAGCTAACTGCCTGGCACAGTCTAGGGCTTGGCATTGTCTCTCCAAAGCCTGATGGGTTGCTGATGTTCTTCCCTGTGTGAGCAAGTTGCAGAGCAGTGGAGGAGGAGGGGAAGAGCAGTACCGATGATAGACACTGGATGCTGCCACAGACCGAGTGGTTTTATCAATGCTGCCATGTCTATTCCATGCGGTTCAGCCTCCAGTGTGTCTGGCAGTGGGCTGCAATTCCTGCTTCTTCAGCTCCTGGAACCAAGTGATGAGATGAGACTAAACTTGTAGCTTCCTAAAAAAAAAAAAAAAAAAAAAAATACAGTTTAAGCCCCTCTGATAATAAAAAGAGCTCAAAATCATGATCCAAGGAGACCCCAAAGGCTGAGAAACTCAAAGATATAAGAAGTAACTCTTCTCTGGGGAGTTCAGGGTGATGTTGTATTCCAGCAGGCAAACATTTCCAGTGGGCTAAATCCCAGGCCCTGTTTTGTTTGCAAGTCTGATTAGCTCTGTGTCACAACACAAACATTTGCAGTAGCTCCAGGAGCTTGACAGACCTTACTGCTGCCAAGGCAAAAATGTGACCCTATCACCAAGCTCTGAAAACAGTCTTTATTCCTGCCTTCACAGGCTTCAATTTCTCCAGTTGCTCCAATTACTCTAATGTTTCAGCTCTCCTGTTGGCATCAGTCCTGCTTTGAAAGGAGGCTGTGACTACTATGCTCCCCATCAGGGAGGTCTCAGTAGTGAGGGACATTTCTCCTGGGAAGCGAGCAGTTTCTCAGTTCAGGTATCTTTGGCGTGAGAGATGCTACACCTCCTCTCAGGCTTTTTGGTGGGAGGGAATCATGAATTAGAGCAGGGGCTCTTGTGGGTGTGCATGCTTGTTCCACCCTGGTCAGCGTGAACTCTGCCATCCCCACTGACCGCCTGGAGCAGCTAGCAACTACTCACAGCCCATTTTAAGGTGAGATTTTAGGAGCATGGATCACTGCTCCACAAAGCTTTACTCCTTAGTTGTGATACCTTGTTGCAGGCCCCAGTTCTGGGCTCTAGGAAACAGTCTCTGTTCTGGAGAGCCTACAGCATAAGACATAAAATGGACACAGACAAGGGAGTAGAGGGAGACTAGTGTCATGGTGGGAGAGACCATGCACGGACTGATTATGGTCACATTTTTGGCAAGAGGACTGTGGGTGTCTATGGGAAGCTCATCCTATGTAAAGAGCTGCAGGGGAGACAGCGATGCTTATTTGGAAGCCTGACAGTAGGCTATAGAGCAGGTATCTTGAGAATCAATGAGAGAAGTTAGTCCATCCTCTTCCTCTTTGGATATGGGACTYTTCCCAGGCGTGTGGGGAGGTACTGGATGAATGTAAGCAGGAACACTTGGTATTTTAGCAGGGCTGAAAGCCAGAGAACTTTCTAGACAGCATGGACAGACTGTGCAGTCCAGCTGCAGTGGGGTCACTCTGCTGTTTACCTAGGACTCTACTCGCCATGCCTGGTAACACCAGGACTTGCATTTTTAATGTCAGAGTTTTGCTATTGACTTCACTCTAACAATAGCTGCATACAGTAGTTTTTCAAACTAGGACTTTGCTGCGGGCCCCCCAGCAGACCCTGCTGAGCTCCCCTGGTAGAGCCTTGGAAGAGAAACAGCACAGCTGGGATGGCTCCTGGGGAGCTGTCATTGCTATTGTTCCCACAGAAAGAATAGGTTCCTACAGGGGAAGAAAATGGCAGGGAGCCTTTTTTGCAAAGAGGATAATGGTGAATGTTCTGTAATACGCAGTCCGTGTTTTGCTTTTTAATTTGATTTTTATAGTGATCTTGTGAGAAAATGTATTCTGGAAGAAATGCTTATAAATTCCCTTTCACATTTCAGCAAAATGGGAGTCAACATAGGATAGGGATAAAGGAAAATTTAAGGAGCAGATACCTCCAGAAGTACCATGAGCTGTAGTTACATACGGGTGGACCAAGAACTCTAGAAATGCAGACAGCCTTCAGAGGTGAAAAGCTGTTTGACCAGCTGAATCTGGAAGGGAAAAGCACTGACACAGCTGCACATACCCTCGTGCTACATAAAATGTGAGAGCGTCTTTATTACTCAAACAGAGTTTGGGGGACCTTGATTCTTTTGCCTAAAGTTAAATTCAGTAAGCTGAGCCTCTCTTGTGGGATAGTGAAGGTTAGTGTAGCCACCCTGTGTGCTTGTATGCATTTCAAACATTCAGCTTTGACCAGTCAAGCCTCCCTGCCACTTGAAAGCAGATCCATGCTGTTGAGAGAGGATACATGATAAGGTATAATTAGAGATGAGCCTTAAAACTCCTGCTCTTAGCAAATGGATAATATTGGATAATAAATGGAAATGGACGATTTGAAAAAAAATGAAGAGCACTTGAGCTTCCTGGCCTTGCTATGGCTCTGTCACTGCAGTGTTGATGCTGAAAAGGTAATAGAAATGTAAGAGCCATGTGGGGCCTCCCTGTTTGAAAAGAGGGAGCACAGGCTGTAAGGGCAGGTATGGGGTCACGGGGAGGGTGGCTGGGGCAGAAGGCAGCTTCTTGGTAAAGCGCTCTGCCAGCAAACAGGGAATCTGGGCTTCCTGGGGCAGCCAGAAGGTTTCTACAGCCTACCCTGTGGTGGTGACCTTAGCATTGCCATGTGTCTGCTGCTGTTCCAACCCCACAGTGGGACACTGTGGGACTACATGTGCTGCTCTGAGCAAAGGCCGAGTGCTGGCCTGGCTCAAACTGCAGCAGGCAGGCTTTTGAAAGTTCAGGTCTTGCATACAAACTGTAATCTGCCAGAAAACACTGACTGATTCAAGTAATTCAGACTGTCCCCTGAGAAAGCCCTGGCTGACTGGAATCCCCTGCTCTGAGATGTGGGAGCAGGTCCCCAAATGGTTTCACTGGCTTTTCTCTTTATGTTGTAGGCAGAGATGGGTGGCTGCACCCAGAAGTCAGACTGAGAATCACAGTGAGCATGAGTCTTCCTGGAGATCAGCCTTGAGGATTTTGTTGTGGCTTTAGTCTGCATTTAGCAATAGAGGGTCTCGCACTCTGGACATGGGAGTAAAAGGCTGAAATGCTGGTTGTGGGGAGATGAATGTCTGTGGCACTTTGTTCTAGGGCATGACTGCAGGTATGGACCCCTTTGCCCAGCTACCGTGCCCTGCTGAGGGATGTACACCCCACTGTATGAGCAGGGACTGAGGGGAGGCAAGACGGCATTGACCTGTGATGCACTGCCAGCCTCAGTCCGCTTCCAGGGCACATCTTTGTGGTCTTGGGTAAGTCCTGCTCTCCCGCTATCGTTTCATCTCCATTAGGGAACAGGAGGACAGCACTGATCCATGTGCCAAGGGACAGTCTGAGTACATATGCTTGTTGCTGCCAGGTCCTTGTTGTAGGGATGGAGGGGCTGTTTTGCATATTGGTGGTGTGAACACCCTGCCCAGTGTAGTCTCTGCTAGGTGAGATAAGGTCACTCTGCTGTCTCCTACCCCTGTAAAGCTGTTACAATCCAGCCCTTGCATGTTAATTGGCTGTGGCAGAAGCTTTAGCTCAAAAGCTCCTGTCTGGTTTCCTTCCCAGCCTTAGCACTTAGCCATGGTTCTTGTCCTGTGCCTGGCCCAAGACTTCTGCTCAACACTCTGGAAGAGTAAGGCAGGAAGGGAGTGTAAAGCTCAACTGATCTTTATGAAATATCAGTCAGAAGAGGTGCTGGAAACCCTGCCTGCAGGTGTGTCTCTGCCCTGCTTGCTGGCTAAATAACATCTGAYAGCTTAGTGCTATTGCTGGTCTCTGGCTTGATTCAAGTTTCTTTGAGGGTAATTGCTGTGATTTTCTTCCCTTCCACAGTTTCTGGGAGCATGCCCCATACTGGACTCTGAGTCATGCTCTGCGGATTTGTCATTATCAGGGTTGCCTACATATCCATTAAGGGATTTTATATGTTAATCTCACAAGATCTACTGGGCTTTTTGGTGTTTTCATCTTGCCTGCTGCCTGTACCCTCTGCACGCAATGTGCTGGGCTAACTGTAGCGTGAGCAGAGATGAGGACTAGCGTTACCCTGCTGTCAGTCTCCCTGTAACTCACTGCCTCTGCTCTTATCTCTGCAGCCCAGCCATGCAGCCGGGCTCCYGGCACTGAGAGGAGATTTCTGGACTGGCACCGAGCTGCGGGGTTCTCAGCATATGCACTTTGGCATGTCTTCTTGTGTTTCTACGAGTAGTGAATGATTCCACCTCAATGACGTAAGTAGAACTGGACAAATATTTTATAGCATCTCTAACTTAAAAATAGACAGCCTGTCAATTTAACTTTTGTCAGGAGTTGCTGTAACAGCATAAGTAATAAACTCTGAATTCACAGTTTTAGCAGCTGTGACAGTACCACTTCAGTGTTGCAAGGGTGCATTTAAATTCCATGAAACTATACACTGTATTTAAGTTTAGGCAGGTTTAGTTTTGCCACCACAGAATTTACTGAGTTTTGGTCAGCCTAAAGTGAATATCTTTTGGAGGTTTTGTTCTTTGATATTTTTCAGTAAATCAACCAAAGCAATCATTTCAGGTTAAGGAAAAGAATTTTACTTTAAGTTATTTAAACTCTTAAAACTACTTTAAAGTGAAAATATGCACTCAGAACAAAATGTTTTGACTCAATTTAAAACACTGACTGCTTTAAAAATTTACCCTTTTTTCTTCCATCTGTAACTATTCCCCTAAATTCAAATCAAAGTAGCCTAATATACCTTCTGAATGTGTGTATCTCAACTAATTTACTATTTATGGGGAGGGAGGGCATATTGCTCAGATCTCATTACAAGCCTACCTTTATCTAAAGGTCAGAATTTCTTCCTTTTAAAGCGTTGGACACAAAATTTTTAGTTTTTAATGTAACCATGTTTATCATAGAAAAGGCCTTCCTCCATAACTGTGATGTCCAGACACATCTGCAAGGGACTAATCAGCTTTATTAAAAGCCACTTTATCATAACTTCTCTTTAAAAAATACCATCACTTTATGAAGTGATGAAAAATCTTTCATCACTGAAGCAGTTAATAGCCTTAATTTTTCCAAATGTGCTCATTTTTATCCTGACTTAAGGAAATATCCATCATCAGGACAGCAGTGGGGCCCAAAAGTCACACTGGTATCAGTTGTACTTTAAGCATGTGCTTGAAATTCTGCTCATGCTTGCCTACTAAATTGGTAATTGCAATTTTCACTGCTCAGAAACCTTGCATACCCTTGTATGCAATGAAACATGGAATGAATATAGAAAGCAGGATAAAGAGCTAGTAAGCCTTGCAAAACAAAATTCTTAGGCCAAACTAAGATAGCCATAGAAGAAGCGTATCTTATAATGTTTTATTAAAAGTTGTTAAATTATTAACATTATTCCTCCTGTGCCGCAATTTGTTCTTTCAGTATGACTCAAACTAGAGGGTAATGCCTGAGGAATAAAGTTAGATGCTTACCAAAGGAGCTATTAGCTTGTAACACATCAATAACTTACAATGCAAAGCTATCAAAGCACTCCGTCACTACAATATCGGAACACACTGTCTCCTAGGGAGCATTTAGTGTCCACTAGGCCAATAATGCACAAATTAAGAGATGTGATATACATCCACATGAAGAAGCTTTTAAGAAACAAGGGAAAAATTCCAGACCACTTAAACAAAAGAAAAAAAGTGAAGGCAGGAAGGAGGTTTTCTAACTACAATGTTACTGGATGTCAGCCAAAGATTTTTTTTCATCTGTGGATGTTTCCCTCCAATACTTAACAACCTAAATAATTTTTCCGAAGATCCCAGTGCCTATGAATCAGCCACTCACCCAAACCATCTGACTTTGTGGTCTATGTTCAGGAAGATACATGGCAGATCCAACTCAAAATCCAGGGGCTGATCTTGCAGTGAGTAGAACAAAGTACTAGTTCAGACAGCTAGGGATGAAAATCCCAGTCAAATCTGAAGGTTGAGCATTCATATTGAACTATGACGACTTTGATGCTCTGCTCAGTTTGACTTACTGTCTCCATAAGAACAGCATAAATAGTGAAGAACAAGGCTCTCACTGTTAAATATGAAATTCTTTAGCACCACAGGTGAAGATGTTTAGTCACTATAAATGTGGTGCATTAACCTGGCAGTGTTTCATGTTGCCCAAGTCAAAACCCTCCAGGATGTCACAAGGGAAGGAGGGGAACACCACCCAGTACCCGTGACCATGCAGGCCTCACTCCCGGTCACATAGTACCTTGCACAGTGGCTGCAGTCAATTCTGGTCTTTACCGTGGTGAGAATAGAAGAGAGGCTGTTTTTTGATGTATAAACATCTTCAAAACTGGTGGTGGTGTGCGAGTAGAGTGGGTGCACTTACAATTCCAACTGGCCAATTGGAAAGAAAAAACTAAATTTCAATTAAGTGTTAATGATGCGCTTTTCTTTGTCTACCACCCCACCCATAGTACTAAGAACATTATGGAATTTGAGAACAAGCTCCTTTTGGCTTGCCACTATTATTTCTTAACAGAAAATGAATTGGTGGGAAATCTACTTGCTAGGAGAGACAAAAATTAGTGGCATTGTGTTGTATGTGTCTGTGTGTGGCAAGGAAACATTGGGCTCTGCACAGACTCCTGAGAACCAAATGAACATTCAACATGCTCACAGTATCAAAGCAGCATCACAGCATTGCCAGAGATGAGCAAATTTCATAAATACGCCTTAAATAATGAAGCTCAGGGATACAAGAGAAAGCTCATCAGTTTACAAATAGCTCATATTTAAACCCTCTGTTATAAAACATCATCAGAAAAGGGCTGATGTATGAACGAGGAGGTTGAAGTCTCATGTGACTTTCAGGGAGCAGAAAGAGAATTGGGCATTGCAGTGTGGGGGATCTGGAGTAGATAATACAGCTGGGCTGGGAAATAAAGGTCTAAAACAGACAGTATGGTCCAGCAGACAAAGCTAGGAGTCAGGAGTCAAACTTAGTACTGTAATCAAATGATAGCCATTTTCCACCATTCTCTAGAAAAACCTAAACAAACTGAAATTGTTCAAGTCTTAGCTGTGAGGCAGTTCTTCTAGACCCTGCATTTTTTGAGTAGCTTAACATAGTTTTCTACCTGGACTTCATCTTACTGGTAGAAAGATAGTATTCAGACCTCCTCACATCAGTCATAAATACAACCTGGATAGACAGAGTGGAAAATTGTCTTAAAACCTTTGGCATCCACTTGCTGTCAATCACATGTCAAGTCAGGAATAAAAGTTGGCAACTAGCTGTAAATTTCACAGTCTTGCAGCAAGATTTGTGGAGCTGAATTCACAGTTCAGTTTTTGGCTTTGGCTGTCACTCTTTGTAACTCCAGTTAGGAGCATGCATGCCATAGTGAGGCATCAGAGTTGTCAAATATCCAGAGCTTAGAGAACTTCATTTTTAAATGGACTGTCTCTTTCGGTATGAATACTCAGACAGAACAAGGTACAAAACACTTGACATGCAGTGGGAGTCTAGCACAGCCCCTCAGACACATGAAAATGTTTGGAACACTTCAGACTGCTCCATTTAATGCTTCTCCAGAGTTTCACAGAATTGTTCTGATCTTTAAAATTAAGTCACACTCCCTCTCTTTGATTATGTTTTAATCCTATTTCTCTTAACAAAGATGGTCAAAGCTGCCACTGATCAATTACTTCTTAGAGACCTTAATGTAATTTAAGAGGAAATAACATTAATGAGGAGCTTAATGGTGTTAAGCTTAGCTCTTGGTACTTATTCCTAAGGCTTAATTTCACTTTGGAAGTACAAGTAGGTCAAAACTGTCTTCCCTATCAAAAAAGGGGAACAAAATATCAGTAGAGGTATCTTTGAATTTGAGCAGTAAATACACTATTTTTGGGCTAAGCAGAAAAGTAACCATTTATTTTTGCAGCTATTCTAAATTCTGATAGTTCGGCACAGAATCCTATGATGTGCTAGAGTTTTGCAAGCACAGCCTAAAAGGTCACCTAGTATGAATAGGAGAACTGCACATGCCAGGGTTTCACAGTCTCCGCAGCAGTGGTTAAAGGGTACCCACTTAAAGGAGAGCATGCTGGCCTGGCCTGTAGCTGAGATTCACACTTTTTTCTGAACATTCACAATTTTTTGTATTAAGGGTATTAAAGAAGACTTCCCAGCCTATTTCTAGCATCTGACTATGGACTTCATGTCCATGAAGTTGTCTAATCCCCTTTTGAACCTGCTGCTAGCCCCTGCCTCCACAACCACCTGGGGCAACAAATTCCAAAAGATCATTACCTGCCTCTCTTACCAGTTTTAAGCCATTCTATTAGAGTGATTCCTCGTTTCAGTATTGTGAGATACGGCGAGCAACAGTTCTGCATTTACCTTATCCACAACTTCATGCTTTTTTAAACTTTAATCTCTCAGCCAAATAAATTACTGTAGTGTTTCCATAAGATAGCCAGTAAAATACAGACTTCATTTGCAAGATTATCCAAATTGCAGACTAGTCTTCAAACAAAAAACAGATGAGTTACCACCACACCCAGACCACTCTATTTTCAAATAGCTTGTAGACTGAAGTGGAAAGAGGAGTGTGCATCTGCTTCAGATTAGCAGATAATTTAAAATTCTGGGATAAAATCCTGATGTCACTGAAATCAAACTTTTTTTCCCTGTGCTTTCTATAAAGCAAAAAAAAGGATTATCACTTTTTCATTATAAAATTTCTGTTTGCATGCCAACTTGTGAACAAAAAGGTACAAGCATATGTTTAAATACAGCTTTCCCCTCTCATTCTTATTTTTGTGTTCTCTCCATCTGGCTGGCGTAATACATCCTAGAGGTGATGCAACTGCAATGCCTTGGCATTCTTTAAGTTGAAAGGTATTTCAATACTTCACATCAGCCCTATATTCCAGTACTACTGCAACCTATCCAGGTACAGGATCAATTTTCAAACTTCAGAAAGTGTATCTGCACTGGAAGTACATGAGCAAGTCAAACTTAGAGTTCAGAAATCAGCTCTAAGAGACACCATGCCAGATATTCACCCTCCATATTTACCTGATACAAAGATTTTTTACATATCTGGTTTACTAGTTTAAATGCAGCTTGAGTTGGTACTAAACTATGAAGAACAGTAGATAAGAAATTGTATATTTTCTGACAGGTCATTCAGCCGGAGCCTAATATGCTCATCTTAACAGCCCATTTGTGTCTACTGTCTTGACATTCTGACACTTGCTATCGAGGTTCCCTTCCAAGGCAGCTAGGTGCTTCAGTATTCAACACCACTGCCCTAATCTGCAGTAGCACATACCAGTCTCTTTCTTTAACTAATACAAAATCAGCATCTAGGGAATTTAAAAAAAAAAAAAAATCAAAATTAAGTTTATCGATAGCTTCTCTATTATGCAAATCAGATATTTAAAACAACACAGGACGCAAATTACGAAAAAGGCATTTATTATTTACACAACTGCTATAGTTCCTTAAGAACAATATATCCCATTTTTATTTGAAAGGGTCAGTCTTCTTTCAAATACATGAACTGCATAATGCACAACTGTCGGTAATGCCAAACAGCAGTCACATCACACTTCTATAGTGCAGGCATAAGCAGCGCAAGTAAATGATATTTTAAGAACAGTATGGCTGAATATTGTATTTAGACACAGTGTTTGCACTTTGACAAGATTTAGCTAGAAGAGAACAAGGGTTTTTGTTCATGCTTTGTTAGGAATATGACTTTCCCATCTGAGGTTTAAACCCTTTATCTGACATAAAAAGAATTTTTCTTTTTCAGGTAGACTGCTTTTCACTTACCAAGTAAGAGTAGATTTCTCTCCCTCAAACTTCAGTCCTTTGTTTTCCAGTAAACACTGCTTTATAGTACAAGTTCTGACATTGGGGTAAATTGGCCACAGAGGTGGTATTTTTCCATCTTACCGTCTTGCACAGAGAAACACTGACATACTAATACATACCAAACTTAGACAACTTGTAATTTATAGACTTAAATACTGGAATGGGAGAGGGAGACTGTTTCTAAAGATGGAGGGAAGAGAGGGCTCATACAATTCATACACTGCCAAGGCTGGCTCCTTACTCAACTTTTTTGGTCTAAATATTTTTTTTCTAGTTTCAGAATGATTTTGGTCTTTAAAGGTTATGGTTGTATTTCGGTAGCAAAGGAGAGGAAAGTATTTTAAGTAGTAACACCAGAACTGAATGCAAGAAAAAGTAACTGACTTGTTTCTCCCACTTTGAGCTTATTGCTGTGATCTTTTTAAAAAAACCCACAACCAACCAACTGGAAGACCAAGTATAGCAGTCATTCTGGCATTGGATCCAGTGTCCAGCACTATTATATTCTAGCGTAAAAGCAAGGAAAAGTCCAATGATCTTAGTTATGTTCCCTTCAATTCAGTGCCACACAATTTTACTAGCGTTATTGTCCTTGCTTCTTTGAAAGATACCTGAAAGAAATAAAAACACAGTTTTAAACAAAAAAGAGGTAAGCACAAATATATAATACTTTTTATAAGCCTAACGTATGAATCTACTTTCTTTTCTCAATAGCAAGTCCTTTATTAATAGACAAAAATCAGGACTATGATCAATAGTATTTATGATTTTGCTATTTCATTTCAACATTCTTTCAATTCCATGATAGGTTATTTTACAGTCATTCAAGGTCATGTTTAATTAAACTGTATTACTATTATTTTTTTTTAAGGGGGAAGCAAATGCAAACATGTTTGATTCTAAGAGGTTGAAAATTACATCAGTTGAAAATAAGCTATTATATACTTTAAGTTAAAAATGCTTGTTAAATATGGGACCCCTTCAAACAAATTTAAGACTAATGAACAGTCATTCAGTAAAATATGAACAGTCCTCTACTAGTTTCTTTAGAGAATCTGAGTTACTCTAAAAATGCTTGCTCTCTGATCTTGCAGTTCTCCTACCACTACAGCCAGAGCAATTTGGCTATGTGGTGACATTGAAGTCTCTGTAAATACTACAAAAAAAATTCCAACCAATTTAGCTGATACTGTGAAACATCCAGTACATTTCACTTCTAAAATTTGGTGTTTGTCCCTCTAATCAGAAAAAAGAAAAAGAAAATTATATCAAGTTTGCAAGGCTGTTCTTTTAAGCACTGAATGAATGTTTTTCTGGTAGCTTATTGCACACAGTTATTCCACATTTAGTGAAACTTTGGGCCATTGTAGTGAAACTTCGGGGCATTGCATAAAATCATGAGGATGAATTTGGGCCAAGCACTTTAACCAACCATTCTCTAGTAAGAATTAGGATGCCTTAACTGGTGCCCTAAGCATTTGGAAAACACATATACATAACACAATAACTTACATTTCAGAGTCTATGAATACTGTAATACCACACAACTTGGACAGCGCCTGAGAACCACACTGTACCACCAAATCTCGGGAATAACAACTGGAAAAGCTGCATCGTCACAAAGGACTTGAGATCTACAAAGTTAGGCCATCAGTTTAGGAGTGGGAAAAGAAAGATTTCCAGGGACAAGGTTCCTTCAAAAATTCTTTTCCCTTTAAGAAGCATAATTGCTCTAGTGAAAACAAATGCTGATCATTAACTCTGAGGAAATTGCATGGAAAAAGGGGTCCATACTGTCAAAATCCTAACTTTTTAGGGAAGTAGCCTAAATACCATAGCCTTAAATTCTACTCAAATTAAAGGATCTTCATAACTGGAAGTGATGCTTATTTGCTTAGTTGTTTCTGGTCTCTCCAGAGACCAGARGCTCAAAGTAGGGCCAGGGATACAAGGAAGAAATAATTTTGACTTTGTTCTTACCTTTCCCAATGTTTGTGATTCAGCTCCAAAAAGTCATCTAATTTTGCTATTTCTTTGAGGTATTGAGTGAGCTTTAGAAGCTCCTTGTCTTTATCCCGATTTAAATGTGCTTTCATAAAAGGTCTTATCTATATAAAATAAATAAATTGGGTATAAGTATTTGCTTAAAGAAAAATTCTTCCAATTCTCTAATATTTACCACCTAATTAAAACATATTTTTAGTACTATTCAAAGTTATAACTTCTCTTAGGTAAGAGAAAGGAAAACCTTCCTCCCTTAGTAGCCACCTCCAATTTGTCTTGTTATTAATGTAATCTGGACTATAGGGTTTTTGCCCTGTATGCCCACCAGGAAGAAATTTATCCTGTTAGTCTTGCAGTTCTTCAAACTTTCCCTTCCCAGCCAGGCAGAATGACAAACTAATCTGCAATAGACTGTCACATTTTCTAATTTCAGAGATGATTGTATTACAGGAGACATGAGGGGTTTTCAGCTCTCCTTAATGAGTTGTGTGGCCTCACTGGAGCCAGATGCTTTTTTTCAACAAAAAGCATTCCACTACAATCATAGCTTCAGTGACAAAAGAGATGTCAGAAATAAAGCTTATCTGACAATTGCTTTAACCGTGGAATACATTATACCTGTGCCTTGTTTTAGCCATTCAACATTCTTGCCTGCAGCTCTGTTCATGTTTTGACAAACATCGTTGAGATCTGAGCTAGAGGGAGCTCTCTGGGCAATCCTCTCCCAGAAAGATTTTTGATATTCCTTTGATGCTTATAACAGTGTACAGTTCTGATTAATATCATCTTGTCAGATCTCACCAATTGCTGTTTTCTTTAAATCATGGATATCTTCAAACAAACAACATCTTGTATCGCGGCATTTGCAAACAATTCTTTTTTAAGAATTTTTTGGAGGTTCTTTTAATACTGTATTGCTGCACTGTAAGCTATCACTAGAAATTTAAGTTGCATGCAGCTTATTCAGAGCACCAGTGATGAGGAGTTTTGGAACAGGAACCAGCTGATAATTTTATAAAATGAAATATTTGCTGTTCTGCAGTCAAAATGGCTCCAAATATTAATTATTTTCCAGGAGCAGAATGCCTGCTATTACATCTGCATGCTAACATAAAGTACAGCAGCTTGATATTTGACTTGTTTTCTGAATATAACCACTCTTGAGATTGTACATCACCTGTCTTAATGGAACATGTCAGTAATGCCCAACCTGATTACGTTTTGCAAGTGGAATTTAAGCAGAAATAATAATTTCAATGATTTCAGCAGTCTCTTGAAAGCTCACTTAATAGTGAATCAAAGTATTTAATAGTGAATCAAACATTTTCTATTGCTTTTACAAAAGCACTGTTAGAGAAATGTTAGCCCAGACAAATAGCAATTTAACTAAAAATTAAAACATGCATCTTCACTGATAAAGAACTGCCTTTCTTTAAGATACAGCAAAAAGTATGAGAAAAGCAGTAATAAATGAAAATTTAGTTAAAATTACCTTGAGTCCATTTTGTGGATTCATTAGGAAGTTTCGGCCAATATCATCAAACATAATAGTATTTTTTTTGCTGTAATATTCTGAAAATTTTCCCCAGATAACACCAAGAGGCTTCACCTGCAAAAATGATGCATACAAGGTACCTGAGGTAAATCAGACTTACAGATTATATGCAGGAGATGAAAATATCACTCTATAGGAACTTGAATGGAAGCTTGAATGGACCCTTGAATTCTTTTGCTGAAAAATTAGCAGGCAGTTGGGCTTTAATAAGAGAAGAGATATTTAATGGTATAGTATGCTAAATACTCCCAACCTAAAGAAAATCTATCTGTCTGGCACTACATTTTCTTGCAACAGTCTTATCTATTATTTGATTTGAAAGCAGTGTTATTCAAATGAGCTACTGAAATTAAAACATTAAACATTAATAGAGGATTTCAGTAGAAGAAAAAAAATCTATGCTTCAGAGATTCTTACAGCTTTCTTGCATGAAACTCCAGCAAAACTTTAAGTATTTCAAGAGGGTTTGATAACATGTCTGTTGAAAGTAAAAAAAAGACCAGGAAAACAATAGTACTTACATCTATTAGTCCTCTTCTAGGAGTGTGCACTGTTATCATGGCAGCACTGTCCAACATGAAGGTTATCTTGTAGTTGGCATTGGTACTCACTCCTAGCTCCTGCATCACAAAGACTAATCATTAAAGCTTCAGTTTATGACAGTTTTACTGCTGTGCAATTGGAACAAGATTGTAACACGTTGTTTGAGGATGAATAGAGACATACTAAAAGTAGGTATCTGTTGTTTTATCCAAGGAGAATCATAAAAGTGCACCATTCTAACAAGAGGAGAAAAGCAGAGAGGAATTTATTTTTGCATTGTCTACTGTTAGAAACTCAACAACGGATGTCAGCACAAAATCAAAGCAACTTTGCAGAAGAGGCAAAATACAGACAGCTCTTGGCCATATCTTCATGCACAACCTTTCACAAGTTCTACAGGTCTCAGAACTTTGCTCTATAACAAGGATAGCACGTGTGTGTGTTCTGCTATTTGTTCATTTCAGTAACATGCAGTAAATCACAGCCTGCTCAAATACACAATAAAAGTTTGCTGTTCCCCTTTTCTCCCGAACATGTCCAAGATAGCCAATGACAGAAATCAGGAGACTGTCAGTCTGCATTTTAAAGATTTGATCGCTCCTAAAATAAAGACTGCAAGGGAAAACCATCACTTTTAAAAAAGAATCTTTGACTAGATGAGAAGAAATCATTTCCATTTCAAATCCTTTCTAAAGCTGAAGAGTAACAGTAAAATCTGCTGACAATTTATAATACATTTTATATTGCTGACTTAATTCTGGTGCATGCAACAGCAATAATATTCAAAACTACATAACAAAGAGAAAGTATCCATTGCAACAGCTTTCTTGCAGATATCTAGCCACACTTAAATGATTTGCTTTTATATGCAAATGAAAAGTGCTAGCTATCTGGGACAGTGTCCTGTTATACTGAAAAAACTACTTGTTCTAGACCATCCGAATTTTGGGCGTAAGTAGATGGTAAATCAAAGATTAAACGTGGTTATCTGATATTGCCTCTTCTTCACACTGTTTCTGCTTTTGTAGATTTAAACAAAAACTTGAATGCCAACTATTGCTGGAATCACTGTTCCCAGATGAAAAACGAAACCTGCAGAGGTAAGCGCTCCTGTGTGGTCAGTTTAAGGAGAAGTAGCAGTTGTAATCTACTGGTAGGAATCCCAAGTGATCAAGATATAGGACCAGGCACAGAAAGGTTGTGATTCAGCAGCATATGAAAGGGCTTGGGTGACCCAAAAGGTGGGAAGATGACCTAGAAAAGTGGAAAAGTGACCAGTGCAAGAGAAAGCAAAGTTTGGAACAATTGCTTTCTGCTAGGTAAAATCCTAGGGCTGCAGACCGTGGTACAGAGAATCCGCAAAAGATTCTTTGTAGCGAAACAAAGGATTTGGCTTGCAATATGGTAAATCCCACATGCAAAGTTTGATGCTTGCATATATATTCTAGGGACTGAGACAAAGCCAAAGGAAGGTTAATGATTACTTTTGCAGACTTATTTCATCAC
Organism: Apteryx rowi; assembly: GCF_003343035.1. NCBI lineage: Eukaryota > Metazoa > Chordata > Aves > Apterygiformes > Apterygidae > Apteryx > Apteryx rowi. The sequence continues at coordinate 10,115,336 of NW_020448307.1, forward strand.
ACTCACACTTACCTTTATCTGCTACAGGGCTTTTGTTTACAGCCAGAGAACTAACCACACAAGCAACAGCCACAAGCTCTTTCAAGAATATTTTAGTAATATGCTCATTTTAGATTGAAATCATGGTTTTGTACTACAGAATCTAGTTTTATTTTTTTTTCTAGATGTAGCAGACTTGATTCAAAGACAGACATAACATACAGAGTTGTGCTACTGCTACAGAAGTTATGTTTACAGGTCTTAATAGTGTTTTATTTGCAAGGAACTCCATTTCATAGCTCTGATCAAAGGTTTTCATTTCAGAGATCAATATGAAGGATTTTTGTTTAGAAAAACTGTAGCAAATAACTCTTTTGAGCAAAATAAAATTGGAAATTGTTCTTTGCTCTGTTTAAAAACTGAAAAAAATGATTAGTCTGTAACAAAGAGAGTGGAAATTAAAAAGTCTGAATTTAAAAAAGTTTTCCCTGAAAAGAAGAGGAAACTGTTCTGATTTTTAGGCATAAAAAAAACCCCTCACAAACCAAACATACCGTAATTTTTAGTAAGCTCATTAGCTTTGCATTTAAGCCTGGCTGTAAATATGTTTATCACTAGGTCAGCTGTGCAAAACTGGCTAGTTGCCTCATTTAGGTATGGAAGGAACCAGGACTGAAAGAAGAGCTCTTACGGATGTTTTAATAAGGCAGAGGAAGCAACAGAGGCACACAGCTGCAAGAGGTACAAGATAAATATGAAAGGGGCTTCCTCTTGCTAACCTACTCCTGCATGCCACATTTATCCACTCCTTTAAAAAAAATGGTATTACACATAACACTATAATTAGAGGTAAAACATGAAAGCAACAGTGAAGGCCGCAGTGACTAATCTAGTTCAGCAAGTACCACCTAGTGTTTAGTTGTGCTAAATTTAGGACCCACTGCTGTGATAGTTTGTGTGGAATTCTAAAATTAGATTTAATCTAGTTTTGTGACAAAAATATGTTAAATGTATATAGACACTTTAGAAAACTCAGATTTTGATTTACATGAGCTCCCCAGTTGCTAATCCTCTCTACAGTGCTGAACATAGGAGCAACTATATGAACAGTTAGCCAGACTAGAAATAAATGAGTATTTTCAAAACAACTTACTTTCATTTTAGCTTCAATCCACTTCATATTAGTAGCAGCTGAAACAAAAGGGAGAAAACAAAGGTTTTAAAAATAAAAAAAGGCCCAAAACCTGTTCACTTAACTTCTCCAATTTGTACACAAACTTTCATTTCAGAAAGATCCATTCTCATTACAGCTTCAGGTCACTGCCTTTAAACTATTCTGCCTTTGTGGAGGTTTATTTTTATTTGGAAAAGCTTACTTTTTAAATGAATACATACACTAAGCACTGCATACGTTCAAAACTGTTTTCTAGATCAGCTGTTACTGAACTACAACCTGCAGGGTGATAGGAAGTGGACTACATCTGGTCTGTGGAACTATATTGACTTTACAGGATTTTTAACTGGAAGCACTGGTAAGAATACATAAGGCCCGCAAGGGACAAAATGTCAACATTGCCCATTGATCTAAGAATTTGTGAAACTATTGTTCAAGACTATAAAAATCAAATTTTGTGATACAATTTTAACATAGTTTAAAACCTGTCTTGCTCTCCAGCTGTTGGACAGGAAGTGAAACAGCATGTTAAAGCAAACAATCTACCATTCCCGTAGACAGAAGAGTTCCGTTCATTTCCAGTTTCCCTTTGCGACAGCAGTTCACTACTTATTGTCTAGACAGAGAATATTTGTAAAGATATCTATCAAGCAATGTTTGAATATTGATTATATAATTTCGTTACTGCAAGTGTTTGTTTATTTCTACAAACTAACACTCTGTAAAGGGATGCTGAGCTTTATACTGTGATTAGATCCATTCAGGTGAACAATATGTGGGGGGTTTTTTCCCCCACATAAGAATTACTGTTTTTCCAAAGTAGCTCTAATAGCTGTGTGAGAACATTTCTGGTGAATGTGTTACAGCCAAACATTAAGGCATTTTTTTCAGATCTTGTGATTCACACTAAAAAGCAATATAAGTACTTCTAGCCTGGCGTCTCCATTCTGAATGACAACTTGCAGTAAAGTCTTAAGTGTTGTGTATAGTACTTACACCAAATTACAATATCATAATCCTCATAGGCAGATGTCAGGAATTCATGAAGATATGGCCTCATTAGTTCTACCCCAGTTTCAGCACACGATCTATGGTCTGCAAAGACGATGAGAAATTCATCATTAAGTTTAGGATGTTTAGTCTGACTTTCTTACCAGAGACCTAGAGAGTTTTACCAGGGTAGCACTGGAGCACTCTGAAGTAATGAACAAATTCACCCTCCTGCATGCTCACTGCATAGCAAACTAGCATTCCCATTTTAAAAAGTGGAGAGAAACAGCAGAGGGAACATTAACTTGTTGATTCATGTAGGTTTTGGAGGCTTAGCTAATAATTAAATCAGGGAGAGCTGTGTGTCTAAATATCTTTGAGCAGCCAGGCCAAATATGCACCTTAACAAATCTGTAACAGCCCAGACATAAAAGAGATTCCTGCAAATCTAGTCCAGTTCATCTTGTGAACATCAAGCTTATTTCAGACACATAAACATTGCCTGTTCCAATTAGAAAACTGCTGCCAATGAAACGCCATTAGAAGGAGACCTCTAAATAAAAGTTTTTAACTCAGTCATTAACAGGTGGAATTTTGATAAACAAATCTCATCAAAAAAGAGAAATAAGGAAAAAGAAGGACACAAACTATTAGTTACTGTTTATAATCAAGCTGTCATGACACACCTATATCCCAGGACAATGAAGTCAGAAGGAAAGTTCTGGCTTCCAAGAAAACCAATCTGACAGAATTTTCAGGTGAAACATGATTTCATGCATGTCTAGTAACTCTCTGAAAATATAATTTGAAGCTACCCTCCCACTCCCCAAAAGAGGAATCAGTCATGTATGGATGGAGATCATTATTTTACAACAATGAAGTCATTGCTGGCACCCTGATGTCCAAGACACAGGTTGGTCAAAAAAAAAGGTTATTTGGATAAAGTGCTAAATTATTTCTTTTTTGCATTTTTGTGTAGAAAGTAAAGAACTGCTGCTTTAAAATCAAGAGTGTGCAACCTTTGCAAGGCACAATACTTTTTAAAATATCAACAGAAGATCCCAAAATTACCAAGTAGATGTTGAGCAGTACTGCACAAGCCAAAGTTACTGAAGTAGATTTGTAAAGCAAAATCAAGAAACATCAATTGGTAAATAGATTGACCTCTTAAACGAACAAAAACAGTGTTGCATAAAATCTCACCAAATAGTGTATAATCAACATCTAGCACCAGCAGCTTTTTTCCTTCCCTTGGAGGATTCAGAATTTCCACTTTGTATTCTTTAACTCTGCGTGAAATTTTTAGTAGATTTTCTTCCCTAACAGAGCAAAAAGTTATAGTTAATTAAAATGTATGCTGTACATTCAATAACAGGACTATTTTAATGGATAAAACTGCTAACCTATTTTCTACTTCAACAACTTCTTCTTCAATATCAAAATCATTAACAACATCATCATTGTCAGGGGGTGGCCCAAGAACGTCTTCCTAGAGGAATGATAATAAAAGATAACTAAGATCATTAAAGCAAAATAATACTGGATATCAAGATTCTGTTACCGCGCATTACAGAAAAACAATGGCATTATTTAACTTAAGTGATTTTCACTTCATACTGGAGTAACTAGCAAGAGATACTGAGGAAAGTTGAGATTCGAGAAGTTAGCAAGAATATCACAGTAATAGACTTATACTTTAAGCTCAGAACAATACGGGAGTTTAATGTATACAAATTATGCGGAACAGCTTACTTTACATAAAAAATGACACCAATAGAAATCTACTGTGCTACTATTTTTACAACGATTACTGGAATATTCTCAACTTAAAATCATAGTGAGGAGACGTACAACCTTTTTCTTCCTATTTTTTAAGTTAACAAGTAAAAATATTTACCAAACTTTCTTCACGAGTGCCCATCATCATGATTTTAGTATTTGGTTTTAACTTGAGAGCTCCAAGCTTAACATCATCATCTGCAGGTTTGCCTACAATGCAAGCAGAGATTTTTCCTTATTAGAGATATTTTAGAAAACTGTCAATATAATACATTTTGTTCTTATTTGAAATAAGCTACCCATCAAACACGAGAATTCACAAGCTGTATTACCCTCCTCCTCCATATACAGATACAGTGCTTGTTTCACTAACAGCAATTTAACTTTTTTTAATGTGCGTTTGCAGCACTTTCACACTGGCCATTAAAAAAGTGACCATATTGATGTATCAATAATAAGCAACATCCAGTGACGCACAAAATGTCTATGTTCATCCAAACGCTAGGTCTGGGAGGTAGATGCCTTATTGGTATACACATCCTGACTAGGGTTAGAGGATGTTCTTCCTTAAACATCCACAAAAAACAATAAATCTGAATAATTACCCTTCATCTTAAGTCCAAGTAGCTTTTGACGCTCCGGTAACACTCCAGTAAGGCCTTTAAGAGACTGCTTCAGATCCAACACTGTGTCCTCTTCTGATAGGGAGGTTATCGTATACTCCTGTCCACCCCATTTTATTATAAGAGAGAGAGACATCCTTGAATCATATGTTCCGTATTATATTCTGAAAAATCTGCTGGAGGAGGAATAGAAAATGATCACGTAAGGAAGAAAAAGGAGAATTAAATGCTCTTCTCGGAAGACAAACTATACTGTCTATTTGAAGTATTTTAAAAATGTTATTGAACTGAACATCACATGGTTGTTCACTTTGCATGAACAGATGCTAAACACGTTGACAAAGTATTGAAACTAAGGGAGAAAGAACAGTATTAAAACTAGGGCTCCAAGTTCCGCTTCATTGTATTTAGCAATGTCACATTCACCGCTTGCTCCAGCATATGCTCATTTGCTGTGTGTTCTGAGCAGGTACAGCCTGTTCACTGCACAATCAGCACCCAAGCAGAGTACTGCAGTATCATAAAAGTCATTTCAAATCTCAGAAACGTCCTCTGCAATAATCAGGCAACTGAACCAATCAGTGATAACTTTACACACGTAGTTACAAAACAGCAAATATAAAATACCACCACCAAACAGAAAAAAACATTTCTGAATCAACAGTTCAATTCAAGCATTAGTTTTCTCTACTCACTGTCACTAAGATCTGTGCAATACCTGCAGTAATACACACCCCAGGCCACGTCTCGCCATACCAGTATCAAAGTAGGAGTTTGAGAACAAAGCCAAAATACACACCTACACAATGCAATTACACTGTAAGAACTGCACATTTGTTGCAGTGCTGACAACCATAATTACACTATCTTCAATTTACACAGCATCATTTACATGAACTGTATTTACAGTTTAGATTTGCATCAAACACAGCAGAGAAGCAGGATTTTTAGCTGTACATGGAAGGGAAAAGAACATGTTTTTCCATTAAAGTTTGGAAGCAGAGAATCAAGGAGGCAGAGAGGTAAGAAAAGTCTCTTCCACATTATCAGGAAATGCAGAAAAGGCCTCTGTATCACTAATGGTGAGACTGTCTTCAAAAAAATGATGTTTGAAAAAAATAGAAAGCAGATCTATGCAAAAATGATCCACTTTCAGGAGATGTATTATACCAAGAAATACAGGTATAGCAATTTTGAATTAGAGCCTGAGAAATGTCAGAATCAAAAAATCTGATTCTGCTCCCTCTCCAGCATCATATTCTCAGAGATTACCTACTCTCAGCCAAAATACTTCTCATTTATACTGTATTAGGAATGATCAAGTAATTACTCAGGCATTTCTACCATGAAACAGAGAGATGAGAAATAGAGAACTAGATACAATCTGCTTGCTGAATACACCAAAAGCCACGTGTCCTCGTTATTCCATCTGAGAGCCCTGACCACAAGCTGAAAACTGATAGTCCTGAACAACAAAAAGCCTATTTTTTTTTCAAGTAACCAGAACTAGATAGGTACCTAATATCATCCTGTGAAAAGGACCATGAGGAAAGGTTATTGTCTATATTACAGAAGTGCTGAGAGATCTAACTGAGTTTAAGGCTGTATAGTAGCAAGCAATGGAGCAATGGCCATAAAGCTTAGACTAAATTTACAAAAAGAAGAGCTTATTGTCTCCTTTCTTACCTGTACCCATATACTGACTTACCCAAAGTCATTCTGCAAGAAAATGGATGAGGCAAGAATTGTAAGAAAACTTCTTAGTTCTCTGTCGAGTGCTAAATTACAAAGATCATCACTCCTAACTTAAGCATTTGAGTCATCGTCTGTTCTTAAAACACTTGAGCTATCATCTATTCTTACTGAGTTACAATCTTGTCAAGATGAAAATTATCAGAAACACTAGATAGAAATAAATGACCGTTATTCAATCACAAAACACTACAGGGACTGAGCGTAGATACCAGAATCACTGTCTAAAGTAAAACAGATTAGGACCAAAGAGCAAGTAGCAAGATTTTTCGACATTTCTACCATCCAGCTGGTCAGCATGTGGAATTGAAACTTAGGGACATGAGGTTTGCTCTACTCAATTACACTTTTGGAGCTCTTAAAAGCTCCTGGCCCACCAAAGGTCTACAATGACAGGCTGAAAAAAATCACTGAGACAGAGAATTTTGTTCAAGCTGTGTTGCTGTAGCTACATCGTTGCATCACACCACTTTTCTCGGAATATTAAAGAGAGATCCACGTCTCTAAGCTCCTAGATATTTCACTGTGCGACAGTGTAATTATTTCCTTTAAAAAAAAAAACAAAAAACAGGAAAAGCTGCGTAGAAGGCGCTTTCCGCTGCACTTCAGGGGTGACGGAGGAATCGGGTGTCAGACCAAAGGCTGCTGCGAGCAAACCAGCATGGGAAGCGCCTCCCGGGGCAGCAGCAACAGGCAGAGATCGTGCCCCCTCCCAGCGCTGCTGTGCCGGCCGCGCTCGGCCGGGAGCCGCCAGCCCCGCAGGCGTTACGGTGAGCGCGGACGGGCCCCGGGGCCGCCCCAGGCCGAGACGCACCGCGCTGCCCCGGCGATCGCGGGCACGCCGCCGCCGCCGCCGCTGCCACCCC
>NW_020448307.1:10122568-10128837 GCF_003343035.1 Apteryx rowi
GCCTTCCCGGGATCCGCCGCACCGGAAGCGGAACTGGCGCCGGCCGGAAGCGGCGGGGGCAGCGCCGGGGGCGGATGTGCGCGTCGCTGCGCCGCTCTCCCGGGCGACGGGCGGCAGCGGTCGCCATGGTAACGCGGCGGCCGGGCCTGCTCCGCGGCCGGGGCCGGACCAAGGGGCTGCTGGCGGCCGCTTCCCCTGTGAGGCGGCTCTTCCCGGGCATGTTGTCATCCCGCGTCTGCTGAAGCGACGGTTCCGCCTGGGGCGCCGCCGCGAGCTGGGGGAGCGGCTCCAGCGCCGTGGGCCGGTGCATGGACAGCAGACGTACTTCGGGGGGAGAGAATGTGTTTGGCACAGAGATGGGCGTTTGCCCTAAGTTGTTCTGCTACGCGGAAACAGTTCGAAGAGAATAACAGTGTTCAGCGGTAAAAATCAAGTGGAGTTTACACGGGCTGCAGTTCCTCTTGGCATCGGTAGAGGTACTGTTAAACTGGAGGGAGGGAATGAAAGTTGCAGTCTTCCCTCACCTTACATGTCCTGCTCTGTAGCGAGATTAGATTATTTTTACTCTCCTTTTTGGAGATAGATAGGGAAGGGAACAAAAAAGGAGAGATGAGCACCCAGGAAACAAGTAAAACTTTATTTCTGCTTCAGAAAGGCATCTGTAAATTTAGGAGCCATTCCTATCAAGTACATCAAATCTTAGCAAGTAAGTGCAATATGAATAAAAACTGGCTAGAAGCTGATTTACCACAGTCCATTTCTTTCCTGACTAGAAGTGAATTTAATGTATTTCCTGCTTGGATATGTATTTTGAGTTCTGTTCTCTATTCAGTTTTTAGCATAGAAGTGATTTGGTTTCCAAAAGAGCAGTACAAGAGGGAGACTACTGTAGGGACTGTTCCTGTCTACATGCAAACACACGTAAAACAAAGCAGTAGGTATCTCAGTCTCTAGAGGTTTTCCTTGTCCCTTTACGGCACATCGCTGTCTTCTGCCGAGGCAGCGCAGTACAGGTAGTGCTGGGAAGCTTCCAAAGCAGCAAGCAGCAACTAAAGTCACACCCTGTCATAAAAATGTGCACCCTCCAGGCCTATTTAAAAATTCAGGCTAGGAAAGTGGTATGTAGTGTAAAGCCTCTCTAGTTTTTGCAGTCTTTCTAATACATTTTTATGAATGTCAGATTAGCTTTTAAAAAGCTGTCTTTTGGAGACAAAAGGAGGCAGTAGGGGTCTTGGTTTTATTTATTTATTTGTTTTCTCTTTGAGGAGGAATATGGAAAAGTTTAAGTATTTTTGCTGATGTTTCATTTCATGTATGATACTGGTATTTTAGTATCCTGAAGCCTGAGCCATGACTAGGACTTCTTTGTGCTAGTTCAAAAACACTCTGATCTTGTTGTCAAGATTCACATGCCACAGATAAATACATCCTTCTTCTTGGCTATGAAAACGCATGGTGGTGCTCAATCCTAACATTAGTAAGTGCAGAGTGGTCAAGTAATTTGTCTAAGACTACCTAATTATAATTCAGAGCTCAAACAGCATCATCTTTTCTTTGCACTGAGACGTTTGTGATATGGTGGTATTCTTTGGGTTTAGACTGCGGTAAATTCCTGGAGATCAAGAAGGAAGAAAAAGTAGTGGGGAAGTTTTAAAGCAAATGCTTACTCCCTCTCTTCCTGATGTGCGCTGTGTCCTGGGATGCTACAGAGTGAAATAAAAGAAGTGACTGCAAGACAAATTGATGCCTAATGGCTCCATTCCAGTATCTCCTGTTCACAGCAAGCATTTCTGAGCGTTTTGAGGAATATGCTCCTGTGGATACTCAAGCCTAGGAGCTAATCTTCTAAATTGCTGTGCATGCTGCATATTAGAAAACAAAAATCCCTTAGGAAAACCCCTGTAGCAACTCCATTTGGGGAATGGTAGATAAGGATCCTTTAAAATGATTATTAAAGTTGAAAACAGTATGGAAATCTGAAAAGGTTATTTTGAGAACGAAGTATTAACAAAAAGTTTAAATCACATGGAGAAAAGGAGTTTGAAAGTAAAGGTAATGACACATTGCAAGGCTGGCAGATGATAAATATCTGCTACATTCTTTGACTTCAGTGGGTGCAGAATCAATGCAGATGTTAATGTGATGCAGACTATGAATGGGCAACATCCCAGATTTCAGAGTTTTGCAACTTTTTTTTCAAATTGCTTTTTGTGTTCAGAAAATTCACTTGAGTATGTGCCATACTCCACCCCATTTCTAAATTGAACCCATGCTAGGAAAAAATCTAGAAGGGAGCCCATATTCTCCATTGGGCACAGAAGAATCCTTAAAATACAGCTCAAAACCAGTGTATTTTACTGTGAATATTACTCTGTTTCATGCTTTTTCTTTTCCTTTCTCAACTCTTTTACTCTTTTTACAGTATTTTCCATGTATTACTTTTTCCCAGTCCCTTTTCTCCATTTTATAATTTGTTCTAAGCAGGCAGTGAAGGCAATGACATCTGAGAATGTCAAGCTTTTCAAGCCTTTATTGTACAAGTGGTTCCAGCCCAATGCAGATTTCTGTGCAAGCCTTCTGTTCTGTTCATAACCACTGATGATAAATGTAATATAACCTACAGCCTGGTTTCCTGGACACTGCCATCACTGTGGCCTAGAAACTCTAGTGTTTGAATGCACGCTGTGATTCTGAGTCACTGCGTGACTCTGGGCAAAGCACCGAGAGCTGGATTCTCAGTGTTCAATAATGTGATGTGCTGTCTTAACTAGCAGCTCAGCTGGAGACATGGAAATGCCTCAAGTTTGAAGTGAAGCACATTTTCAAGTGATCACTAATACAGCAAGTGCCTGTCTGAGCTTCCTCATCAGTTAAGTGGAGGTTAGCATAATATTTATCTAGCTTCCTCACAGGAGTTTTTTCAAGATTATTTAATTAATGTTGGCACTGTGAGATGCTATAAATACTAGGGGGTTGTACCAACATACGACATGATTCTGCACTTTCTGAATGTGACTGTTAATTTTCTGCCACTGTTTGACCCAATTATTTTTATTTTATTTACTTCAGTTCTTTGTATTCTAGATTATGCCCAACTGGCAAGGGACCTTGGGAGAGAACTGTGAATCTTTTGTTCACAGAACAAAACCTGATTCATCACTTTCCTTACATCACCACTCAGCTCTCTAGCTTCTCAGTACAGAGATTGGTATGGCTCTTCCTTAGGTAAACTGTACAGCAGCTGTTTATCTTTTTGGAGTCAGGACTCTTCAGTATTATGAACATGGTAAAAATATATATAATCGTATGAGATATATAATTATCAGAGATACTGTAGAAGTTGTTTCCTGGAGAGACTGAAAATAAATATGAAATTGAGAGACTGGAACTAACAATTACTAGAAGGAGCGCTGAAAAGCAATGAGGATGGAAGGAAAACTGGGGGTCAATGAGAAACCAAGTGATGTGGAGAGACTTAGAAAATAGGATTGCAGGTAATGAATAGCAGAGGAAATTCTGACATGGGGACCATGGAGTAAGATGAGGTAAATCAGAGAAAGAGATATGTTGGCTAAGGCTCTATTGTGGAACCGAGTAACGTTCCCAGTTCCTGTGTCTGGGTATGTGTTTCTGCAGGAATTACAGTTTATTCGTTTCTGTACTTAGTGAATGGGATAGGATTACAAGAAAAGAACACACAGGTTTGGGGGGCTGGCTGCCATCTGTATTATAAGGCACATACATAAGGCACCAAGTTAGGTTTCATGGGCATTCTTAATGTTTACATAATTTAACTTCTGTCTGTTTGAATTTTCTGTAGAACTACTTATTAAATAAAACACTACATTATGTAACATGACCTCCTGCTTATTAAGACATACCTTTACTTATATATAAGTGTTTATGAATATTTATTGAAACAGTTGATTATAAAAAGCTTCAAATAAAACTTCCAATGTTATTGTCCATCTTAGGCATGCAGTGTCCTTCCGTGTCAGTGTATTCTGCTGCTCTTGAGAATTCTCATGAGGGATTTTCTTTGTATGCAGTTTGGGGTGCTGGCATTTGTCCATGCGCATGGAGAAATCAAGCTTCCACATTATCTGAACTCTGAGAAGGTCTTTTGAAAGTTTTAATGAGATGTCTCCATGCTGGCCCCCTTTAGTCCTCAGTTGCTGATTGCTGCTGAAAGTTTGGAATCCAAATGCCTCAGCTAATAATGAGAAATAAACAATCCTTGAATTCAGAACTCTTAGCAACCCAATGTCAAACAGAAAAGGCTTTTAAAATTCCAGAGAAATGAAGCAGAAAGTTGAGGTACTTTTTTAAAGACATGCCTGACGGTAAAACAATGATAAAGCCACATACCTGGTCAGCCCATTAGAAAGCTTGTGCTTTTCTGAAGTAATACATTTTAAGAATTAAATKATGAGAGATGGTGGAATGAAATAAAAGTGGAGCTCAGTTCCTATCGTTTGCTTGCAGCAATAGGAGAACTTTGGTGATTTGTTACAATACCTTCATGATATGAATACTTCTAAAATTGTAACAGAGATTTTCACTGCATCTCCTAGAAGTACCTCTTGCTCCCTACAGTTGTGAATGTATGTTTTTTCTCTCTGCTAGTTGCCATCTTTTTCTCAGAAGCATCGCTGATTTACAGAGGCAACCATTGCCCTTGACTTAATCAGCATAGAACCAAGCCCACAAAGAACAGAAGTGACTTGTGATTTTTTTTTCCACATACGGTGCAAGAATACCAGCAGTCCATAGAAATCATGATGCGATTCTTATGTCTTACATGACAACTGGTTCATATACCTTGTGGTAAGAAGTGGGGTAGTGGTTCTGACAAGTTTTAGGGAATAGGAGTGACTAACTAGTGAATAGGCCGAGCCAGACAGAACAACGGGGTGGCTGGAGTCTGGTGGAAGCCATTTTTTCCCCACATTCTCTGCAGGGTTTGGAGCACTGTGTTTACTCCAGATACAACAAGAGAATTAGACGATAGTGGCAAGATTGATAAAAGGATTCATAAAACAACAAAGAGGAACAAGAGTAGCAAGCACTTGTCATACAGGGACCTGTTAACTGAAGAAGGAGGAAACTAACTGGCAATAGAGAAACGCAGCGGCTCAGAGAAGCCGTCTGCAGAAGGACTTTGTAATCCCTGGAAGACACACAGTGCTTATGAGCAATAATCACATGTATACGTATCTCCTTAGTTTGGCTGCGCATGCATATTTTATTCTTCATAAAGAAAAGAATTACTGAGTCTAGGAACCGTCACATAAACAAAAAGCTTTAAACTATCTCGAGCCTGTGAGAAGTCGTGTTGATAAGCTGAGCTCTCCTACGGAGCCTGAGCAAAGGCCACCCTTGGAGGCCTCCGTGCGTTGTGCCGGGCAGTCTCACTCCTGCAGAGGGGAACCCGGCGGAGCTGGCACCCGGGGTGACGGCGGCAGCCGCGCTGCTGAGTACTAGGCTGACAGAGGTCTGAGAGCTGACAGGTCCGGAGCGTTAAGACCAAATACAACTGTGTGAGTATGCAACAGGGTCGGGCCCTACCAGATTTTCACCTTAGTTAACACAGGAATTTTCAAATTACCATTTTCTTCTGGTGTTTTGAAAACGTTTGGGTACTCAGAGATGAGTAATTTTGCAAAGCAGAATGCGGACAGGCACCCCCCCCCCCCTTTTCCAGTATCTGCATTCCTTGTGTGTCCTTTCTAACACGTATGTCTCGCTGAAATGCTCCAGTTCTCATTACAGACGGAAGAAAAAAAGCAATTATTAAAGTTGGCCAGCCCAACCCCTGTGAACTACAGGATTTTCCAGTTCAGTGTATCCTCTCATTCCTCACTGCGGCAAAGTTTCTCATCTCTCGGACAAGGTGGCTTTGCAACTTTTCAAACATCAAGGTCAGAAACATTACTTGGGTGGCAATTTTTCCTCAGACTTAGCTCAGGGGCTGCGTGGTGGCCCACTGCCCCTGACACGACCCTCGCTGCTCCGGCTGAAAGAAGGCAGCAACCGAAAGTCAGCTGTTTTCTGGCTGGTTTTGCGGCGAGGATGACTACCGAGGCGGCTGCACGCTGCTCGGAAAGATCGAGCCCGCGCTGACCCGTTAAGCGGATTTTTCGTCCCAGCAGCCGCGCACGGAGGATTAGGAAAACGGCGGAGCTACCGCCGCCGCTCGCGGCCTTCCGCGGGTCATTTGCCCGCATGAGCCCTTCGCGTCTACAGAGAGGAGGGAGGAAGAAAAAGAA
>NW_020448307.1:10129662-10194679 GCF_003343035.1 Apteryx rowi
GCGGGTCCCGGTCCCGGCCCCGGGAGGAGCTGCCGGTGCCGCAGTCGTGAGCGAGGCGCTCGCCTCCGCCGGGCCCGGCCGCGCGTCCTGGCGTCCGGGAGCGGCCGGCTGCGGATGTCTGCTCAGCCTGTCCGCGCAGGCCGGCGCTGGGCGAGGGGCGCAGCTCCGGCCCCGCGCCGCGCCCAGCCGGGCAGGGGGGAGCAGGGGAGGCCCGGCGATCCCCTCCCGGAGAAGAGCCCCGAAGCATATGGTAGCGCTTATGTAAGAAGCGGTCTCTCCTTAGCGCGATGAGCAGGGCTCTCTCTGTCCTCCCCACTTATGTCACGCTAATCTCTCTCTCTTTTTTTTTTCTTTTTTCCCCGAGACCTTCCTTTTAAAATCAGGTTTGTGATGCGAATTTTCTATTTTTCCGTGGTCAGGAGCAGTTCTGTGTATTAAACGCACTTGTGGCAGCTCTTAGAATGGTGCTTGTCTTTCGAGTGCCTAATAAACGCTGTTACCTTTTGGGGGAGTGGGGCGGGGAGCAGAGCATAAATATTGTGATTGGGAGAACAGTGAAAAAAGGTGGTGGTTCTGTTTTTTTTAATGCAGATACGTATCAGTAACCAAGGGAAAATAGGAGATGGGATGCACTGTAGGCAAAACATCTTTTGTTTACCAGTTAAATAGGAGATTTCTGTAACGTTTGACTCATAAATATTAGCCATTTGTGATCTCATTCAAAATACCTTTTTTCCTGGAGTCCGTAGGCGTTGATGTACTTCTTCCTTCTGTAGTTTTTAATACAAGAATTTCTACTAACTTTTGCTCTGGAACTGGGACTCTTGGATACTTTTTAATTATGTTTGTGTTACTTTTTTTCTCCTGTGTGTGTGTGTAAAATGCACCCCCAGATGTCAAACTTGAGAAAACTTTTACTTACTGTCTTTGATAATTTGTAGGTAAGTGAAGATAGATTTAAATATGAACAAAGACATTTATTTATTCAGATAAGAGAGCTGTTAAGATCGTGCAACCTATAACTTTGGTTAATCTGTGCAGGTATCTTATTCAGCTGGCTGCCCATGAGAAAATATAGCTCTTTGTCTCTAGTTATTTTTAATAACTACGGCAATCAGCTACTGGTTTTTGAGCCATTATGTCATGAAAGAGGATTGAATTTTATTAATTCCTAAACTCATTAGCATTGCTGGAGGATATGATGAGAAAATGGTGATCTTTGTGACCACCATTATGTAGGAGGATCATCAAAAATCTTAATAACAGAAAACTGATGCTTGTCTGAACCAGTGTTCACCTTGTTTTACATCAGTCTTAGGTTGTGGTAATGTCAGTATTTCCTCTTAATTCTGACTCTTGAGACCTGAACCAAGCAACATATCTGAAGAAACAACAGGGATTTTCTTACTTTGCAGTTGATGGAAAAAGATCAATATCATACTGTGGTTCAGCAGCTGGAATCCATGGGGCAGATTCAGAAAGGCTCATCGTGCCAATAAAATGTGAATGAATGTGTGTGCCTTGAAAAAGTACATAGCCTGCTTAGTGTTTCATGTTACCCTCTTAGCAAATAGCTCAGAGATTGTTTTCAGACTTGGGCTGTTTTTCTTCTCTTCACACAGATATGCAGATACCTTCTATTTCAGCTGACTGGATTTTTTTTTTCTATTTTTGTTTGGTGACTTCCTCTTTTTTTGAATCCATTTTAACTGTAAATACACCTAGAAATGTTTGATGTGGTTACAGAGCGGACAGTTCCCAGTAGTTTTGTCTTTTAAGTGCAATGTCCGTGTCCAGTATCTGGAATATGATTCAGCACCTCAGTGTGTCCATTTCCCTGCATTTACTTTTGTAACTTCTGCTTTTGTTTTAGAGAAGCTTTACTGCTTTGTAATTAGTTGTGTACTTAGGAGCATTCAGAGTTGGATATTCCATCTCATGGTGCTTTTCTGAAAGTTTTTTGGTTGCATGTCCTAAGTTTGAGCATGTTTTGAAAGGGACTTTTCTAAATGCTTTCACTGTTCATGTGGTCTTGTAGTCATGCAAGACTGCAGGAAGCTAAACTACCTCTTTGACAGGCCTGGAGACTGCTCTTTGTTTACAGGACTCAAATAGCTAAGGCAGCAGCGATGGAAACATCATCAATATTGTCTCAGAGCATCTTCTTGAAAGTCTTATTTTACATCATAGCTTCTAACAAGTTGGGTAGCAAGTTATTGTCATTGCAGTCTCTAAATACAGCCGTTTCAGATACAGGCTAAAAACTAAATGAACAACTTTGGTGGGTGAACCTTGTTTCATCCTGTCGGGTATCTGCATCCTTGTAACATGTTTTGGTTGCAGTTTTTCTGTGTGGTAAGTGGGGCATTTTAGCTTTGCCTGCGTGGTTGGTCTTCCTGTGATCAAGCTCTTTGAGATGGGTTGCAGTAGACTGCATCATCCTGTGCTGTCRTCGGTGCTCTGTGCAGGTCCTCTGGGTGTTCTGTCCTCTGCAGAGGCACTCTGGGACTGCTGCCCAGATTTTCTCAGAATATGCTGATACAAATGTGGTTAGGCAGGCTTGTAGGTGTAGACTTGCAAACATGGCTGTGATGGCGAAAAAACAAAATGCTGATTGAATAACTAGTTAATATAATCAAACCTTTGGCTGGCAAGAAACTGTAGAGTCAAAAAGGACCTCAGAGCAGTTCTGTTTGTGTCAATTCACTCTAGTATTTTTTCTGAAGATTTTACTCAAATATAATTAGTGGCTTTTTTGTTTTAATGAGTTAGATTCCTGTCTTTCAGGTGCCTAACTGAACTAAGCAAAATAACTTTATATGGTCTAAAACACAATTAGTCCCTCTTAGTGTGACTGGATTTGAATTGATAATATACAGGCAGAAAGCTGATCCTGTAGCAATCAACAGAAAGTTTTTACTGCATATCTGCTGGATCTGGTAGCCTTTTTAACATAACGTGTTAGTCCCTGAGTTCAGTTCCTTGGTCTTACCTGCTCACTTATGAAAAATAAAAGGCACAGGATGTTTTACAGGCTGCCTATAAATAATAGACTTGCTATATAATTGAGAGAATGTTGGAACTGTTCATGGTGGATGAAGATACTCCAGAAATAAATTTTTAAAGAAAACCTTAACTTCATAGCTCTGTGATATGTATCCCCATTTCTTGAATTGATTTTCTTCTCCCTCATGTAAAACTTGCTAGAATTAGTGAGAGCTGGAAATGTAAAATTTTTTCTACTTTAGTTAACTGTTTCCAGTTATGTTTTTGCTCATTTTAATATGCTGTTAATGTGAATGTGTGTTTACTTATGTCTGAATGAAAAGATAAGGGGTTGACCTAATTAGTTTTGCCATAAAAATTGTTTTTCCAAAAGCATGTTATAGTTTGTTGGAAACAACCTTAGCTGTGCCTCAATTCACAACTGAATGAGTCTTGGGTGAATAGGAATTTAACAATTCATTTGACTTTTTTTTTTTAATACGAAAATAACAGTTCTCTAGTGACACCACTGTATCAGGACTATAGCAATTCATATTGTTAGAGCAGATGGGGGGGGAAGAGAGGCAAAAAATACTGGTGATTTTTAACTTCTTACATAGCAAGGCTGAATAGTCTGTTTGCGAACTGACCCTCTGTAAACCTTTAGATTGAATGGTAAATACTATCTGATTATTACTTGAGATTACTAAACTACTCTAGTGAATTAGAAAAAACCCTGAGTATTAATGGAAATGCTGACCAGATCCTAATTACAGTATTGTAGTACCTGACTGCAATGTTTCACTGCCCTATTAGCGTACTTGGTACGCTCACTGTATCTGGCCTTCTCAGCAGAAATTTTTAAGAGTGCCATCCTTGTTAGCCAACATAGTACTCGGCCTCATTTAAATTGTATGGGAGCGAGACATCTTTTGCTTTCCTTGCTGCTGACTGCATGGGAAAGAACTGTTTGATGGACTGATGACTCACATACAATCCAGAGTTCTAGGGTTTTTTTCTACAGACTCACACAGGGAAATTCTTTTTAAGCAAGTATCTGATAAAACTTTTTGTCCTGTTCCTTCGCTTTTCTGTTCTTCATTTTCTCCCTCCCAAACTGATGATAGAAAGATCTAAGTCTCTGAAGAACTGGATTCTTCTTTATTTCAAGTTTCTGGTTTTGCCCCAAGAGCAGAACAGGCATTTAGAATGGAGGATTTTGAGAAGTGCGTGAATGCAGCATAGCTGATGGGTCTAACTTTAGTTTTTTAAACTGTGACATTGAACCTGTCTACAGTTCCCACTCAAGATAAGTAACTGATGGAAAGAGATGTATTTTTTTGTTTTGTTTTTTTTTTTTCCCTTCAAGGTCTACCTAGCCAAGCTTACCTTATAGAAAAAAATCAAGGCTTTTCTTGGTGACACTTAATTTTAGAATGTAGCATGAAAAATAAAGCTGAAACTAGACTACATATCAAAGTCTGTTACATGAATATATCCAGAATTACTAGAATTTCACAGATACAGAGAACAGAAGTTGAAATTGTATCTCTTCTGGTTTCTAGTCAATCTTTCCAAGTGTTTTAGGTCTCAATCCTGCAGGAGAACGAGCATCTTTTTTGTTCACAGGTGCTAGACTGAACGTTGAAGTCAAGCCTGGTTTTGAAGTTCTAACCCTAGCTGGAGTCAGTTATTTTATCTTTTTATGATCGTTTTCAGTGGAAGTAGTATTAGAACAATTCTTACTTTTGCAAATACTCTAGGGTATTTCTGAAACTATTTAGTGACTTTATAATTAGTACTTTTCTAAATGTAGATGTGCTACTATGTTAACTTAATTTCACGCCTGCCTGGTTAAATGGATGCAGATTTTGTGTGGGGCTACTTGTCCTGCTTTACAAGTGAGTATTTTCTGCCTGTGATGTGATAGTTTTAAATTTAAGTTTGTGCATAAAAGTTAGGCTGGATTAAGTGATATAAATGACAGCTTCAGTTGAAATGGTAAAATTTTATGTGATGGCAAAGCCTCGGAAATAAACTTCTATTAAAGGTAAAATGTGCATTATTTGTGAGATTTTTGTTAAGCTTGCTGCAAATCTTTTTTGCTAATGGAATCATCAGGGACCAATTTGTGATTTTTTTTTTAATCTGGTTTTGCTAATTTTAGTGTTGTCCTTAGAGCTAGCTGGGAATGTTTTTGACAAAATACGTATATTGGGTGAAGAAGGGTTTTTGAAAAATACTACGTTAGTAGAAAAGTGTTTCCATGATCATTGATCATGTATGATGGGAAAATTTTTAATGTTTCTTATCAAATAGTGCAGTTATGCTGGCACTCACTTAAAATATGGGAGTCTGAAGTTCTTAAGACTGTTTTGTCCTAATCACTGAAATTTCTGTTTTGTTTCCTCATCCTGATTTGGATACAGGAGGATGTTAGAAATCATGAGAAAAAATTTTGAGACACAAACTAGTTGCTTCCTGGTCTTAAGTGCATTCTTTGGCTATGTACAAGAGTGACCTATTTTTTTCTAATGTCTGAGCATCCAGCAACTCTTGTCATGATCATTTATCTAAAGGTTTTAGGGTTTTAGTGGTTTTATTTTTTTTGTTTATTTTTCCACCAATCAAAATAATGCATTGTGAGAGCTCTTTACAATATAATGAGCTTAGAGCAGTGGACTTTGTTGCTTGCCTGCATTATGTTCTGTCAGAATTTGGCAGTAATTAGAACTGAGGCTTTATTTAACGCATCCATGTTTCTAGTAGAGTTAATTTTAAAGGATTTCTTATTAATACTGGATGCTTTGTCAGGCAGTGACAGAATATGCTGCAGTGTTTCTGCAGCTTCTGTGGCAGCTTCTCATAATACATAGCCTATTGTTTGCAGTGTAATGTGATTTTTTTTTTTCAAAGTTTTTTTAACAGAGTTGTAGTTTTTGTTACACAATGTATAAATGCTGTACTTCTCAGTTTTCTTGCATTCTCAAGCATTAATATGTGGCTTTGGGAGGCAAAGTTGCCCAGATTTTTCAGCTTAATTTGAATGTGCAGAACCTCAATTAACTTTCAGTATAGTTGGAGAAGTCTGCAGAAGTTCTGCATTGGGAGTAATTACAGAAAAGATAATTAAGGTTCACAAGTGAAAACTTTCTTCTTGTCCTAGATGTTGAGTTGTTGTAGTTGACTCTAAAAGGTTTGACACTCATGAGGATGTCATTTGAAATCAGGTGGTACCTGTCATTTTACTTGAGTATTTTTATGACAGAGTGAAAATCTGTAAGTCACTCCCTACCCCTAAGCCCTGATTTACTTGGAAAAATAATCTAGCAAAAAGCAGTAGACAGCTTAATTTCTAAGATTTAATTAACTCTGTGTACTTGGCAAAAACAAAGTTTTTTTGGGGGGGAGGAACAGGACACTAAATGTTTGGATATGAATAAAACTGTGTGCCTATAAAGTGTTTTGAGCATAGGCTTGAAATCCAGTATGCAGCCTGCTGAAACATTTTGTATAGTCTGTCTAGGTCCCAAATTGTGTTTACACAATCCTGTACGTTTAATCTCCATCTCTTATTCATAGTACATGTTTAACATTAGTATCCAGTATTCTTTAAGCAGTTTGTACAGTGGTTTTGGTTATTCATTTTATGTGTTCGTAGTGTTTTGGGTGACCTCTGAATTCCTTTTGCAAAGTATTGTTAAATGCTCTTTGCAATGGTGTTGTATGGGATGCCTAATGTAACGAGGTGGCTTTTTCTGTGCAAGGGAAGGGATGTGCTGTCTTGGGGTTTATAGAGTTGTTGCAATATGTCTATAAAAGGTGTCTGCGTTTATGTAACTAGAACAGTAAGACTGAAACCTAAACGACGAGCAGCAGCCCTGTAACCTGTGGTTTACTGGGACAAACTGAGACATTATTGGTCTGTCCTGACTTTTTGAGCTGAATTAATTTTGTCACCGTGCCTTGACAAGTGTCAATGTGGCTTTTGGTGTGCATGTGAACAGTTTATTATAGCAGCTTGTCCACAGCAGCACAAGCAGAGCTTCATGTGGTAATAGTGTGTCTTACTGTCCCCTGCTATACAATGGGGAAAGTTTATGTAGTTTCTGTATATGAGCATGGTTTTATTTCCTGCTTTGCTTCTATGTTGGCTTGATAGTATCTACTTAAAACTTGCACTGAGCAAAGTGGCTATTGTGGTAATCTTAAAAAGGACAAATTGAATTAAATCCTATACGACTTATTTTCAAAAGTGCAATTCCAAGTGCAGATTTTTCTGTTTCTTTGGTTGGGGTGCAGTTCTTTCAAAATGTCCCTGTTAATCGGAATTAGGTCTTTTCCTAAACCTGAAGTCAACTGGGGACTGATCCTGCTGCAGTGATTGTTTTCAGTTGTTTGAATAATTCCTCGTGGATGAACACTTGCTAGATCATCCCTACTTTGGCCTTGAATACTTTAACTGCATTTCTCTAATAGTGTATATAATTGGTGGCTTGCAAATACAACTCCATGGGGATCTGAGTAAAGGACCCCGCCGCAAGTTTTGTCATGTTCTTTAGTTTCCTCTTGCTCTACTACTGTAGACTGTTTTACTTTTTTTTTTTTTTCCCCCCAAATATAGCTTCACCTGAGAGCCACAAAAATAACGTTAAGCTACGTAGGGGTAGTTCATGAATTTTGTTGATGGTAATTTTGCTTTTTAAAGTTCAGCATATTAATATTTATGTAGCACCTAGTATATTGGGGTCCTTTCGGGTCTTGGGTGCTAAAGTAGTGCAAATAAGAATGAGGGTATATTTACTGTACACCCTTAGACCATTTTTATCTTGGTGTTAACCCCTTCCCCTCCTTCCACAACTCTTTACAGTATTACCATGGAAAATTGCTAGCAAATTGACCTTTATAAAGCGAAAATAGAAGCTGTCCTGTCAGGATGTGAATTTAACTCAGTTGATTCATTCGCTTGTTTGTGGCCACACAGGAAGCCCCATTCATATGATCACAAAGCCTAATAGCTGTGTGTACAGTGAGATTGATCTGATTACTCTCGTCTGTCTTGTGCTATTTACAGTCTGCTGCAAGTTCACAGAAAGGGAAGAGAATGGCTGCAAAGGAGAAGTTGGAAGCCATATTAAATGTGGCCCTAAGGGTCCCAAGCATCATGCTGTTGGATGTCTTGTACAGATGGGATGTCAGCTCGTTCTTCCAGCAGATCCAAAGAAGTAGCCTGCACAACAACCCTCTCTTCCAGTACAAGTACCTGGCCCTTAATATGCATTATGTTGGTAAGTGTACGTGTATTCAGGAGAAACAATACTGCAGTAAATACTGTTTTGCTTGCTACAATAATTTTAAGAATTTGGTAATAGTGTGATAATGTAATTACAGCATTTGTTTTGTTGACTGTATTTAAAGGGCTGTTTATGTTAGCAGGAAGGAAATCCTGTCTAGGGTTTTCTACTGAGCTTTATTATTTAGCTTCAGTGTGTACAGAGTAAAGTTGGTGACTGGAAATAATACTGATGCTCTGAAAGAACAGCACGCCAACTATGGCATGTGTCTGACTGGTGAGAAAGGTTCTGTGAAATGCCATGCAAACAGCAAGTATTGTAATGTAGTTCATTGGCATTAAATATGAAACTAGGGAAGAGGTTGTCTACTCTGGACTGTGACCATAGGCTCAGAAGGTCAGCTTTCACTGCTGCATGGATATGGCACTTCAGCCTTAAGAATAGTCAATATACTATGAGTGGATTAGAGCATGTAACAAATCCCTGTGTTGCAGATAAATGGGCAAAATCACTAATGCAGCTCAGGGAGCTGAGGTTTGAAGCTTGGCCTGCGAGTTTAGCTCTGAAATGCTAGGAGGCTGTTTTTAGAGATGAAAAGATTGCTATTCTGGGACCTGCCTTTCAGGTGGGGGTGTGATTGATCTAGTGACTGCACATGGGGTTAATTAGGGATTGGATCCAGACTGCTGAGGCTGATATCCATTGGTACTGCCTAGCTTTGAGAGAAATGGCTAGCATGTAATTTTCCAACTCTGTGCAGTGTTTCTTCTTTGTAGATGGCCTGGAGGATAAAGATGTACTGCATTCAACTAAGGGAAATACCTTTTAGTTAAGTAGTTAGAGGGCTGTGATTTTGAAGTGGCATGTCTGAGGTTTTAATCCTAACTACAGAAATATTGGCATGTGACTTTTCTCTTTTAATCTATTAAATGTCTGTTGTCCAGAAGTTATTTGCGGACATTGTAAACGTATGTGGCTTTCTCTGTTATGACTCAATTATACTTGCAGTGGGGGTAGCAATGTATTTACTTTTAATGTAAAAGCTGGTATTGCTGGCCTATGTCTTTTTATACGTTTATAGGAGAGAGTAGAGTGTGTTTGTTGCTGGTGAATGTGACGCAGGACTGTGGAGGCATGTAGCTACAGCTGCCTGTCTGCTGCTTTGCTTGTTCAGCATGTGCTCTTGTATGCATGCAAGTACCTTTTTAGGAATTAATTTATCAGATCAGTTTCTAATATAAAACTAAACAGGTTTGCAGTATGCTATCTGTATGTTGGTAAATAATTTCCAGGTGTGACACAGCTCTTCATAGCCATTTGATAACCTTGCCCACACTTGTGTACATTGAGATATACCAATGAAAAGTACTGCATAGTAGATAGGTATTATTAGTGAAATACTTCTTACTTGGATGCTATTTTAGTACTAAACCTGTGGGTTCTTTCTTTCTGCTCCTTGTACAAATGGGGCTTTTAGGCTGTTGCACAATCAATCAGCAAATCTTTTATTCTTTGCGTTTAGAAGAGTGAGCTTCTGCACTTCTACTGCCTCAGTTGGTGGCTGCTGCTCAAGAAGATTTTCTAAAGTATCAAACAGGTTGTCTGTTTTAAGATTTTCAAACAGTTTTCAGTAATAAAACTTTGTTAATACTCTTTAAATTGATTTATTTTGATTCCTTGGTGTGTGGGGCCTTTTTTTTTTGCGCTATGTCTGTGTGAGGCTGGACTTACTCACTTTGCCTGTCTACACGAGGTTTTATATAGATTTAATTGTCTGAGTTTAAAGTATAACCTAAAGTGATGTATCAAAATATGTAAACTAGGTTTGTAAGGAAGGTAAGGAAAACAAAATATTTTTCCACCAGTTTGGGCAATTAAGCTTCTCTGAAGAAATATTGGGGGCAATTAACTGCTAATGTGTAACTTCAATAACATAACTTGCTGTGCATATGTTTCAGCATGCCAATCTTTGTTTTTTTATGGAAAAAAATCCTCTGTTCATATCTGCAGTAAGAAAACATAATATCTTAGTAGTGATCATTCAACCAGAGAGGATATTTCAAATACTAAAAATTCTTTTGTCTTCTGAAAAAAATCGGATGGAAGTGTCAGTTCTGTCATCTGACTCTTTCATGCCATCTATTTAAAAATACATATATATTTCTGTTGCAAGCATTGAAACATTTTGAATTATAGGCCTTATTTGCAAATGTAACATACAAAAATAAGTGCATTTCGTAGTTCTTGCTGGAGTGTTTAGGAGTAACTTGTCAATAAGCAGCATTGTCCCAGGACTCTTTCCAAAGTCCTTCTCGTCATCCTATTGAAGTATTCATTCTACCCATCAAGACGCTGTGGCTGAAGACTTGCATGCGATAAAGTTGTGTGCAGTATGCTGAATTATTGCCAGCAGTAGTTCTGCAGATTGATACACTATTACCAGGTAGAAATATCTGTGAGAAAAGCAGCTTGGGAAACAAACCAACTTTTTTATCCGCAGCTGGTTTAGATGTAATGTGGTTTCAAAAGATTTCCTTCAGATTGCTTTATGTAAATTCAAGTAGTCTGTCCTTCAGGATACATCTGTGCTAGCTATAGTGACTTTTTACCACAGACTTCTAGGTAGTGTAGACTAGCACTCTCTGCTGCTGTCAAAACTTCTGTGTTTACTTCTACGCTGCAGCGTAGCTCTGAGAAGACAGTCACTTCCTTTTTTACCATTTTCATGATGAGGAAGGTGGAAGCAGTAGAAACCACGTAATTTCCTCCTGTAAAGGGCAAAGCAGTGCTATTTGTGCTAACTGGTAAATACTCTAAACTAGTTCTGAAGAGAAGAATTGTGGCCTTAATCTGTAATCATAGACTGGAAATTTAAGTGATGTTGTGCTGAAAGTACTGAAGTGCACTAAATACATACTGTTTTCTTGTTTAAGAATAAAAATAAGAGGAAGTAATATATCCTAAACTCTATTGTCATTGCGAAAAAAAGAAATTCTAGGGAAGAAACTAGGGAAACTAGATACACCAGTCAAACAAATACAATAAAAAATGTCGTGTTAAACTTAAGCATGTGAAGAAAAGCAGTTTGTTCATTCCAGAAGTAAATTTCCCAAACTCTGAAGATGAGATGAGAAAGCATTAATTAACATGTAGATGCACTCAGTGCATACAAAGATGAAGCAGTGCTCAGATTCAGCCTTATTAAAAGCATCTCTGCATTTGCTGTCCCATGTGGTCTGTTTCCTTACTCGCAGAAGTATTTAGATAAATGGATAGTAGAACTATTTTCTGAGTGTTACTATTTTAAACGGTAGCTATTTTTAATCAAATGCAATTTTATGACGTGTACTCAGTCTTTATTTTTATTTTTTAAATCTACTTGCAATGTCTTCATATTCTCTTGGATAAAAACCTGTGTACGCTGCAGTTGGTAGACACAGAATTAGGTAGAGAATATGCCGTGCTCAAAATATAGCACAGCCTTCTTGCTCTTCCCATCACTGTAGCCTGCCAAACTGTATACGGCTGCCTTTGTGTTCCAGGCTTTTACTCAGCAGCTTCCTCAGCGTACAAATACCTTCAGGTAACTTTTCTGTATAAAGCTGATATCTCTTTTTGGCAACTTGTATAATTTCTTTTATTAAAAAAAAGACAATAGAAGCTTGCTTGAAAGGAGATACTTGAAATTATATAGGACTGAATTGACTATTGTGTTTCTAAGTGTCAGTCAAGACAGACACTTGTGTTCATAATTTAGAACACATTGTGACTGTTTATGTTCTTATAGCTTCACTTCTAATTCTTAGTTCTTTACCAGAACTCTTCAGGCTCTCCTTGGTTGTACGGGAACTCTTATCACGAGGTATGCTATATTATAGAAACAGTCCCTGAATCACACAGCAGAACTAGAATCAGCAGTTCATTTTGATTGTTCAAACTATACTGTAGATCTCTGTGAGGAACTTAGTTCTTGGATTATTTATACTTAGAATGCCCAATCTGTTACACATTTAAAAATTATGAAACATCTGGTGAAACTGATGCAGTTCCCCAGTAATGAGTAAATTGTGTTTTATTGAAATTATTCTCCCTGGGATATGCAAATGTTAGTAACTGAAATTCTGTACTCTGTTTATAGTTAAACTGTGCCATGACTTGCTAAATACTAATTTCTGTGTGTGCAAGTATGTTTAGATATGTCTTCTCAGTTTAGAACTCATTTTTCAACATATTTTCGAAAGGGCAAAGTGTTAATTGTGTTAGCTTGAAGTACAAAACTTCTTGGAGTGGATAACCATTGTTTGGGCAGCTCTGGCTGACTGGGAGGATGAGGAGGGAGTGTGCCTTGGCATCGTCTTGCAAAAACATTGTTCCCCCAAAATGCAATGTATCTTAAAGCCTACCATGCTTATGCTGCTTTGAAGAGCTATTTAGTTAGCACCGGTAGGACAGACTAGATAAAAGCTGCCCTTCGTGTTGCTAGTACTGATGCCCCTGTGGCTGCTTGAGACTGATATGGATTTTGGCAGCAAGTGGTGTCTGAATGGCTTGGCTTCTGGATTAATTTCAGCTTATTAAATTTTGCATGAGCTGTGTGTTGGAGCCACCTTAGATGTAGGAGAGATCATTTTGCGTGGTGGTGGAGGTTCTGTGTGATGCTATGCTTTGTAACAGAGCAGCCAAAGAGCTAGTCTTTCTCCCAAAAGGATGGTATAGTTGTCCCAATCAATGCAGGAGACCCAGTTTGGGGGTTATTCAAGGGAAGCTTAATATGCATTGAAGATATACAAGAACTTTTACCTCGCTCATTTTTTGTGACTTAAAAATAAGTGGCTATTGTGGTTCCTTCTGGACTTAAGCTAGCCTCCATTGAAGAGATCACAGAATCTTGCCTGGGAGTTTCTGCGCCGTGCCTTTATCTATTATGAGCTAAAGCATGTCTTTTGAAAACCATCCACTATTGAGGTAGGTGCTTTTATGACACAGAGGATTTCATAAATTCTCTGTGTAAGTTGTTCCAGTGGTTGGTTATCCTGAGAATTAGACACATTGAAAATACAGGTTTTGATCTTTAATTGTTGTTATACTACTTCTGCTATATCAAAGACATTTTTTGAGAAGGCTATTCTATGTTATTGGTACTTGTATACTGTGATCAGATCATCTTCTGAATGAGCTGAATAAAGGACAGTTAAGGGTTAGGCCAAAATAAAATGGCTAACATCAGTGGTTCACTGATCCTATGTTGAGTCATGAGAGACAAGGGTTTGGATGGTATTTTATGGATCACAACTTGCTGCTTCACAAGTTGCTTTGCAAGGCATTATAGAATGAGCCCTATACCCTCAGAGGATATGGATGAGAGGGGTTCAGCCCCCCTAAATTAATTTCTTTGTGAACCAAGCAAGTGTGCCATTACTTTCTGGTGGTCAGCGATTCGAATTCCTCACTTTGTGATATCCAGCATAAACAGCTGCTTTTTCAGGGGGCAGTATTTGGCAAGCCTCTGCAGAAGCAGTCTCCAAGTGATGGTGTGGTTTTACTAAGAAATGCTATGAACTCTTGAATTGGCTTTCATGTGCAGAGTTCTCATTTTTAGTCTAAAGCTGTAGGAAACTTTGAGTAATAATGTGAAATGGGCACAAGAGGTCTGTAATCAGGGAAATGAGCACTGAAAAGGTTCATCAAGAGTGACTTTGATCATGCTCCAAAAGGCTCCATTGTATGCAGCATGTCAATAAAACCCAGACACCTGAGTATGCCGAGAGGTGATGCGGGGTGAGTGAACCTGAGAAACACCTTGGTGGTAGGTACACAAATAGGGGGAGAATGCTGAAAGGCAACCTGTGAGCTGCTGCTTACCGCAACAGTGAGCTCTGCACGAGTGAAAGGTTTTCATCTAGCTGAATCAACAAGTCGTAAATGAAGTCATGAGCTAGCTAATGTGTGTGTTTTTGTCTAGCAATGTTTAACTTAGTTTTTCTGCTTATTCTTACTGTTTTCACAGTTTTTCTTTATTTTCTCTAGTGGGGCCTAAATCTGGCCCATCCTACAGAGGAGGCAGTAGAAGCTCTGCTTCCCTGTGCTCCTGAATTAGGTACTGGATTGTGGCTCTGTGCATTTGAAAGATTGACAGAATGTGTTTCCTATAGCCCTCCTTGCAGTTGGCAGTCTAAGGGTGCAAATGGCAATGCTGTTCCTTGGTGGCATAGCACCAGGACCCTACCAGAGCGTTCAGCAAAGAATTTACTCTCTCCCACCTTTATCTTCTTTACCGTCCATTAGGACAGTTTATTTTCCAGGGCAGGAATTGGGCTCCATTGAGCCTGCTGCTTAAACTCAAGCAGAAATGTACTTAGTGAATTAATAAGGACAATACACCAAACTGCAAGAGTGAAAAAATAGCATGCGTGGCCCAAATCAAGGGAAAGGAGTGGGCCTAGAGCTCAGAAAGCCGTGAGTAAAAGTGGGCACAGTTATTGTTAACCAGTGTGTGAAGGTTGCCCCTGAAGATGGCTGTTTTTCAAACTGTAAAACCTTGTACATGGAGAATTCTCCAAAGGGATATATGCTGTCAGCATCAGGTTTTCTTTTGTTGGAGGAGGTGCAAATGAAAACAGAATGTAGCGACCTAGATGAGAAATCTGCTGTGAGACATTTAATTTCCTGGTCCTTTGTTTTTGAAGTAGAATCTCTTTTATGCCATACACAAATTATGTCATTTGTGCTGAAGAAAAAGGAATAGAAGATCGCTTCTAGTATGTCTGAATTTGCACTCATCTTCCTTTTCTTTTGCAGTGAGCTGGTTTGGTAATGAATTACTTGCTTTCTTTTTTGGCAGAGGCATAGATAAAAGTGAGATTGGTACCACTGTGGGAATAGGGCCTCTGCAGCAAAAATGCAAATATTGCAGTATGAAGTATGTTAAAATCTCTCTCTTATAAAGTCACGAGAGGGAATTGTAAATAAGAATGAAAAGGAACTACTTTAAATGTCTCTCACTCTCCCCCTCTTCAAAATCTAACAATCAGAGCAAACAAAAGCTGTTTCAGAATAAACATTTAAATTCTGGCCCAAACTCATGAGCAGTGGCGTTCATCATTAAAGCTACTGCAATAACCTTGACTCTCTTGTGTTGCTTCCCAGTGCAGTGTTGTAAGCATCTGTGCTCTTTGGAGGCCCTCTGTTTAAAAGCCACAGATGTGACAGTAGTCTTCTCTCTTTTTGGTTTGTATTTAGATGTTTTTTTCATTCCTTTGGTCTCTCCTCCTGTTCTTTATTTGAAGCTGTGATCATGTAGTGAAGAATAAGCTTCAAGTTCTTCTAAAATATTCCTGTGTAATATGACTGTGTTGGAGTGCAATGACTGCCTTTTAAAATGTCTTCCCCTTACAGAAGTTATCCTGGCACAGCTCAAGTATGTCATTGTGTGGCCTAAGAGTAGAGACTTTCACTTTCGTATGAAACAAAAAGGTAAAGGAGATGGCAGAGCTTAAATGCAAATACTGTAAACATATATTCTTGGACTATTTATAGAGTAATAGAGGAATAAAAAAAAGTAAATATAATATATGAATAAATAATATATATGTATTATAGTATTGTATATAATATATAAATTGTATAAATATTAAAAAAAATAATAAATTCCATTTACTCCTCCTTGACCTGAAGATGAGTCATGGGCTACACTGAGAAAGAAAGGTTTAGAGAGATTTGCCTTAAGTCCTGGAGTGGTACATGGTTGTGCCATTTGGTTTGTTCCACTGAGAGAATTGTCCCTAACAAAATAATCAAGGGGAGGTGGCGAATATGGCAGATACAAGGTATTAAGAATGTCTGCAGATCATCTGAGAGCTGGTGAAGCTTGTTAATAGGATTATGGTTCATGATGCCATGGAACTGTGGGGTTTTTTTTGGTAATACTAAATAACGAAAGCCCATAGCATGTTTAGTATAGTCAAAATGGAGGATGTAAACCATATTTAAACAATGTAAGTAAGTGTCCAATATCACTTAGTAAGTGTTCAGTATCACCAGTGTTCCCATCTTACTAACTTGCTAATGTTTTTGGTAACCAGCTTTACCTTCCTTGACTTTAAAGCTGGTAACTGAAGAGCTCGTTCACATTGGCTTTGTCTATCCAAAGAGACAGACTGGAAGGTTTTAAGTTATATACGCCAAATCTTGGGATCCTTCTGCTAGTTCAGGATGGTGTGGTGCAAACTGGTTAAATGTCTTCGGAGATTCTGCCGAGCATTTCCTGCTGCTGCTATTTGTGTGTTTGGTGGTGGAGAGGAGGAAGGTGGTGAATGGAGAAGATGAATTCCACAAAGTACAATTGTTTGTCCATTTTCTGAGAATCTTTATCAACTAAGGGGGCATATTGTGTTTCTAGGCTGTTTTATAGTAGCTGGTTGTTCAAGTACTGATGAGTGCTTAATCTAGAATTACATTATTGTTTCCTTGCTTAAGTATTTTTAAAAAAACTCAAAGTGTAAATTAACTCCTTGTTAAAAAGGGTGTTCCCAATGTTGCTGAATAGATGGATGATGTTGCCTTAAATGTAACATTAATGTATAGCTATAAGTGGCAGGATAAGTTCCTCTATGATGTTTTGTTCTTAGCTGCAGGGGAGTTGTTAGCTATTGTTGTTTTTTTCCAGATGGATTTCAGTACTGGGCACTTAAGTTGACCGTCAGGAAGAGCATGAGTGCACTGGATTGTGATGGAGAGCTCAGGAATAAAGATTAGTAAGGGCACCATGCGCTCAGTCTTTAACATGCAGAGTCTGTCTGGGAGAAAAGAGAAGGGGATGGGCACGTATCCCCCAGTCCTGAAGTGGATTTCAAAGTGCTCTTTATTTAAGTGCCCTAATAGAAGCAGGTATTTAAAAAAAAAAAAAAAAAAAAAGTGTTCTATTTGCTGTTTTAACAGCTACTGAGTAGCTGGCTGTTTTTGAAGAATAGAGCTGTATCTGCACCAGATCTTTTCCTGCAATCTTACCAAATGCTAACAGGCAGCGAAGGAATTGCTGATAGAAATGTCCACAAACCCGAGGCTGTGCTGAGTGTTTCACTTGATTCACACAGCACTGTTGACTTGAATGTGCTTTAATATTACTAGTACAGAGAAGGGCCTGTGTCTGTCCATCTCAAATTGTGGCATGCAAAGTATCTTTAAACCATAAAAATACAGTGGAAGAATTAAAACATATACTAATCATCATGGAAAAGAGTTCTTTGTGCCCTTTGTTTAAAGAAAAGGCTTTTTTACATTGATTGACAGTGTTTGACTTTGTGGGATGGATAGGGTTTTTTTTTTTTTCCTGTTATGCTGAAACTTGCTTTCGTTTGGAGAAAGAAGGTGGCCTAGACCTGTTTTCCCTCTGTTTTGTGGTTTATAATAATTAAATCTTTTTAAAATACTATGGATCAAGCCCACCACTTGATGTCTAGATGTGATTTTACTGAAACTGGTAGACGTATTTGTGTTTCACAGCTGTGGTGTTTTTTTATTATGTATTTTGATGAGAAGAAAATTTGGTGCATAAATTTTAAAAATAAATTAAAGGTAGTTGAAGAGATCTGAATAACTTTGGCATTTATTCAGATTTTAAGAAATTTGAGATTAGATAGCATTCTCTGAAATGTCAACCTCTGCTTTTTGTTACAGGCTACATCTTAAGTGTTGTGCTCCTAACTTTACCAAGGCAACACCTAGTTCAGCTTTACCTGTACTTTTTGACTGCACTGCTGCTGTATGCTGGTCACCAAATTTCCAGGTAAGAATAAATGAATTTATTTTGTTAGCTTGGATTGGTGATTAGAAAAATAACCAGGATTTTGTCAATACCTTATAAAAATAGGGCAGGTCTGGGTTTGTGGAAGTGCACCCTCCCCCCTCCCCCCCAATGCCAGGTACCTACATGTATCTTGCTGTTCTTTGTTCTGAAAAAGTTTACAGGGTTAAATCTGCAATCAAGTTCTTGTCTTACTTAGAAGGAATTAGAACTGCTTTTGTGGGGTATAATGTCCATTAATCTAAGGAGAGAAAACACCACAAGATTAAATGTGATGTCTGATGTAGTAAACTCAGTTATTCAATGGCTCAGCTAACATGCTTTCAAAACTGGGATGTTTTACGAAGTGGACAGGATGTTATTTTTAATTTGTTGGCACCTGGAATAAGAGACAAAATAGTTGTATAGGGAAGGGTAAAAGTAAAATAATAGTAGAAATTATTCTTAAATTAGTCTTTAATATATTTTACAATTAATACAAAGAGCAAGCTGTCTTGTATCTAAAATACAAAATGAGACAGTGGAGAGCTCTGAGACAAGCAAAACAAAGTAGGTTTTTTGGTTGGTTCTGGCAGTTGGTTTCTGTTGAAAACCAATGCAAACTCTCGTAGTGACAAGACGTTGAGTTGAAACGAAAGAGAGTACCATCACGTTAATGGGTTTACATGGAAAGTTTTTAAAATGCAGACTTGAGCCTGATTTGTTTTGGTGCCTGCTGATGGGAAACGTTTTAAAAAGTGCCTTTGATTTAAGTGAAGTGATAGGTTTGTTATTTCCACATCAAAATTGTTATTACAAAAGCATTTGCTGGAATATCTGTTCCTCAGTATGTTGCAGCTCAGGAGAGTGTTAATGGAGGTTTTGTGGTGACCTGATGTGTCGATGTTGTGGCTTGTCAGTGTTTCAGGTAATGATTTCCTGAATAGATGAGGATGCAAGAGAGGAATTATGGCCTCTTATTTTCAGGGTAGGAAGGAAAGACAGTTTTTTTTGTCATTCTTGGGGGAGTCCTGATTTTTTTTTTTTTTTTTTTAATAGATATACTTTACAAATGTTTCTCCTGGAGCTAAAGATGTATTAGATGTTTTTAAAACTTGCATTAAAATTAAAATAAGGGTAGTAACAGATATCCATCAAATGTGGGGCTTTAGTCCACAACATTTGGAGCTAGAGTTCTTTGTTTATGCTATTCTGGATTTTTAATTTTTTGAAAAGAAAGCGAGATGGTATGAATGTGGGTTTGTTTTTTCCTCTAGTGTGACTGTAACTGGTATTGCTGTGTGAGGTTTGAGACCAACAGGCTTTATTGAAACATGTTAGATACTGTATTGTTCAGACTGTTTAGCATATTGGTACTAAGCTTTCTATATTTGATGCTTCTCGAGTGATTTAATAAAGACTTTAATTAAAGCTTGCATCAACTGGTACAAAAATTTTTAATTAAAAGATGTCTTGGATTCAAATAGTGAAGCAGTATTCTCTAGCTATTTTGCAAAGCAGATGTAGTTGCTAACATTTTTGAGTGAGCTTACCCATTCCCTAGGTGTAAAACTGATCTGTTTTGGAAGGAAGCAGTGTTCTTGATTGGTAAAGGGATTTCTCAGCAGCAGCCTTTGTATAATGCAGGGAGTTTCAGTTGTATTACCTTTTCAAAAGAATTTTTGAATCCAGTTACTTTTCATATGGAAAATACTAAGTATTAAAGTGTAACTAACACACAAATATACTTTGTACTGGAGTTGCTCCTTTTATTGACAAAACCACCCAATTCCAACTGATGTTTATATTTAGCAGACTGATCAGAATAAGACATACAGTAGTCGCATATGCAAACTGCTCCTGAATTTTTTTAATAATAATTCTGCTTAGAGCTGAGAATTTCTAGTTAACTGCTTGCACGTAGCACCAGCTGGGATGTTATTTAAGACAGATAGAGAGGTCTCATACAGAGGCTAGTTGGGTTAATGCAAATTATAGAACAAGACCAGCATCAGCTGGCACTTGTGACTCTACAGTCTCTGGAAATTTTGAGTTGATGAAAGACTTCAGTTTTTCAGTGCTGTTTTTCCAGCCCGGAAGTAGCTTATGGTTCAGCTGCAAGACTAGGAATCATAAGATCCGAGTTTGCTTTTAAGCTCTAACTTCAGGCTGCCAGATCTATATGATCTTGACAAGTCACTTAACTTTTTAGTGTTTGTTTCCTCATCTGCAAAACTGGGAATTACCCTAATGGGTATGGATTGATTAGTTAATGTTCATGAGCACCTGGAGAGTCCTGGAAGGCTTTGCATTTGTATGTAACATTAACCTGGCAATCTGGATAGAGAGAATTCACCATCCGTTTATGAAAAACGGAGAAGTCAGCTTTAAAAAACAAAATCCTGCCACTTCTAACCTGTGAAATATATGCTTTTTTATTTTAAATATAGCTGTGCAAATGTCTTGCTTAAAAGGATCACGTTTCACAGAATCACAGAATGGTTGAGGTTAGAGATCATCTAGTCCAACCCCGCTGCTCAAGCAGGATCACCTAGAGCAGATTGCCCA
This sequence comes from Apteryx rowi, assembly GCF_003343035.1. Taxonomy (NCBI): domain Eukaryota; kingdom Metazoa; phylum Chordata; class Aves; order Apterygiformes; family Apterygidae; genus Apteryx; species Apteryx rowi. The sequence continues at coordinate 10,150,291 of NW_020448307.1, forward strand.
GGACTGCATCCAGTTGGCTTTTGACTATCTCCAAGGATGGAGATGCTGCAACCTCTCTGGGCAACCTATTTCAGTGCTCATTCTCCCTCACAGTAAAAAAATTTTTCCTTAGATTCGCACTGAACTTGCTGTGTTTCAGTTTGTGCCTGTTGCCTCTTGTCCTATTGCTGGGCACCACTGAGAAGAGTCTGACCTGCTCGCTCCTCTCTACACCCTCCTTTCAGATATTTATATGCGTTGATAAGATTGCCTTTGAGCCTTCTCTTCAGGTTAAGCAATCACACCTCTCTCAATCTTTCCTCATGTGAGAGTTTTCTTCTCCCCATTTCCAACAATAAAAATAAAGAAAAGAAATGATGCAATTATAATTGCAGCTTATTTAAAAAAACCCAACAACCCAGACTTGATCATTATCTTGTTTCTTGCCTTGCTGTTTTATTATGGCTGTGTTCCAGGTGTCAAGCCTGGCAGAACTCAGAATGAGAAGGTTCCAGTGGTGTTGGGGGAGGAAGTGAGAGACAGAACTGTTTAAGGATGGTCTTAAAATAATTTTTTAATTTTAAGGATGCCTGTAGACATTTAAAACTTAAGGCTACATTTCTGAAGGGCTGGAGAGTGCGTGTTTGATTTTGACTGCAGAGATTAATCAGCTAAAGTAAATGTCAACAATATGACTCAGGCCAGATAACTGCTGTGCCCTATGTCAGTCAATTACAAAGCATATTTTAATAACAGAAGACCTTTTTGCACTTTAGGGACAAAAAATGGTTATGCATCAAGCAGTGTATTTCTCTGTATACCTTTTTAGAGCAATGTTAGTCATGGCAGTCTGTGATTATATGTTGACAGTCCAGCAGTTTGATTAGATGAGGCTGGGAATGCATCTACAGAATCAACAGCAAGCAGTCTGATCTAAGCTTTATTATGTCCTAATTTTCTGAAGTAATAATGTAGTTTCAGTCATTGCATTAACTGGAAAATAATGGTTTTAACATTCTTGTTTTCTTACATTGCTGCACTAAAATGAACAATTCTGAAATGTAAAAGCTGCAGCTTAATACAGCTTTAATTGATCAAAATTGAGTGCAGACACTTGCTTTTCTCAGCATCTTGTATGGCACTGCAGCTGTTCGAGGCATCTTCTGATTGGTGTCTGTGCCAGAAGATCCTTGTGTTTGTACTGGTAATGTAATAAGAGAATCATTGCTTTGACTTTTCTTATTCAGACATCATCTACAAACACTGTTTAAAAAATTAAGGAGACTTTAAAACATTGCTTCTCCAAGCTGGTAAGCCTAAAATTATCAATTAGAGGGGGTTGCTTAAAGAATGAAACCCAGTGTAGACCTCTGTGCAGATAACTGAACCAGACAAGGGTAAGAAATGTAGCCTGAAGGGATTTGGGTCACCTCCCGGCACGTTCCTGGTGTTTAAGAAACAACTTTGTGCGGCTTTGCTGGTGTGTCTCAGCGAAGTTGTGTAAGGTTGTCTTGCTACAGTTGGTTTTCTGGATGATTTTGTAACTTGTTTCCTAACAGATATAAAAGAAACTTGATGTCTTCACTGCTTTCCTTCTAGCAGTTTAAAATAGCCAGTGTTTTCACTATCAATCTGAGATAGGCTGATAAGGCTAATATAAAAAGGCATCATCACCATGAAACAAATTCAAACAAGCAAGATCCATGGTGTTAATTTTTTCTTCCTTTGTAACTGATGGATTATCCTATTTGTGCTGCTAATGCTTTCTGCACGTTCGCATAAAATGAAAAATAAAATACATAACGTTGTCCCAAAAATGGCGTGTTCATGTTTGAAGGTGAAAAAAACCCTGTGCTTAAGCTATATCTTGATAACAAGGAAAAATGTTCCATCTAGATTCAGTCATCTTAGGTGCCTTTTTCCATCCTCATGTGTTTTTAATTGCAGGTTACAGTCTAAAGAGCCCATTTCAACATACCTCGCATGTACTACGACACTTGAAAAGCTGCAGTGAGTAGGCAGGGCTGTCAGCTATAAAGAACAGGCTTTGAAGTGTTTGTTTTAGTACTTGGAGATTTATGTCTTGAATTCCAGAGATTTTTTGGCAAATGAAAACGCGATTACCTTATCTTGGGATAGCGAGCTAATACTAGAACAAGAGTATTTTTCCACATTTCTGGGGAGAAGTGAATGTTTCCAGTTGCACCGAGTTGCATATTTTTTCTGCACTGAAATAAGAGCAATTCTCATATTGGTTGTGGTTTCCAGTATTGTTTGCTTGCTTTGACAGCATCTGTTCTCAGGAAGTGTGGCTTGCCTCACTGGTATAAATAAATATGTAACAGATGAAGTGCCGAGCCCCTCCAGCAAATAGGCTCTGCTAGCTCCATGCGGGGTCGGCTCGAGTGCGTCTGCCTGGCGTTCCAGGGACATGATGCAGCCAGACAGGAATGGCTGGACAGTATGAGCCAGATAATAGCACAGTCCTGGTTTTGCTGCTGGGGACGGAGTTGGTCCTGTGGTAACAAGGATGGAGCAGCAGGAGTCCTGGGAGCGGTGAAGGAAGGGTCACAGGGGCGAGGCAGAAAGAGAGGCTCACGGTCTGGATCCATAAGTGTTGTCTGTTGTCTCAGGGCAGGAGATTAAGGAGCCGCTAGAGAATGACTGCTGTGCTGTTCCAGGACCTTCTTCCGGAAGTGCAAAAGTGTTTGCCGTTAATGTGAATTTTATATTTGAGTTACATTGCTGTTACATGCGTTAGCCTGCTTGAAGGCAGAGCTGATGGATGACCACTAACAGCAGAAAAATGCCCAGTCGCCTTGGGTTCTTTTCTTTTTCTCTGGTTGCCTGAGTCATCCTCCTTGCCATCCTTTTCTGAGAGAAATCACAAATGTCCTTTCAGATTTTCAGACTAACTTACTATATCTGTCAACAGCAGTCAGTTTGAGGGTATTCACAGCAATTGGTACCCCCAAGTTCCCCAGGATAGAAATAAATTTTTTAAATCATGGTGAATAAAAGGATTATGAAGGAATTCTTGTCCTTGACTCCACTCCATGACTGTCACTTTTCCTTCATGCCTATTTTTAATTCAGCGCAAAGCGAATTAGAATGGTTCAGTACAAAATATGATAACCATTGAATTGGAAGACCTTGCCCCCGGACTCTCAATTTTTTTTGACATGGAATTGGTGGGAAAAGAAGTTACGATGGCAAGGAAGAATACTTAAAAAGGAAACTGAAAAATGGAAAGGTGCTTAAGAGGTTTCGTCAGTAAGTAGTTTTAGGCCACACTCTGAAGAACAGCTTGAGTGTCCCAAAGGATTTTTACAGCTGTGCCAGTTTAATAACAGATAATACTTTTCTCAGTGAAGTCATGCCTCACTTAGTTCCTTGTACCACTGAGGTTGTTGTAACAGTAGTCTTAATGTTGCTTTTTGTAATTTAGTTAATTGACTGTAACGTACACCGAAATTCCCTATGTATGGAATGAATGAATACATTCTTGTCTGACCATACGTATCGTAATACTTTGTGGTTTTATTTTTTAGGGATTATGTTAGGAGTGAATTGGAATCGGGATATGAAGGGCCAATGTACTTGGAACCTCTCTCTATGAATCGTTTCATGACTGCTTTAGTAGGTAAGTGAGTTAATATTTGTGATGTAGGTGAGAGCCCTGCCTCATTCTCTTCCTTGAATATTACACACATTTTACTTTCATGATTTCAAATTTCTCTGCCACTTTAGTAGTTGCGATCTTCTTAGGCAAGAGGTGTGGAAGGCTGTGTGTCTCCTGCCTGGCTCTTTATATGCCACAGATTTACCAATACTCCCTTGCTTATAGATTTGAAGTATTGTCTAGGTCTGTTTTGGGGGCTTTTTTTTTTTTTTTTTTAATTTAGTGTTAGATTTAAATGTTTTCTGGGTTCATCTGGGTTTTCTAATTAATCCATTACATTGTTGTGAAGGTGCATTTTCTTGCAATTCTTGCTTGTCTATGCTGTGACCTTCCTAATTGTGTGTCTGAAATTAAATAGGTATTGTAAACCAGCACATTATCAAAAGCGAATGGTATTTATGTGCTTATAGAAGCACTTTAAATTCATGTTCAGGAGTTTGGGTGAAAACTTTACAAACCATTTAGCAGCTCTTTTAGAAGCTATTTTACCACAGTTGATGGCAGAACAGATATTTTTCTTAAGGGAGTTTTCTTGTTTTGTCTCTGGTATCTGTGCCCCCTCTACCCCCCCCCCCCAAAAAAAAAATAAAAAATAAAAAATCCCTGGTCAAAGTGTGAGGAAGAAAGAGCAAAAGATCTGAGGGTCTCATGTAAGCAGTCACTTCAGTCACTTCAGCAGGACACTTTTACTGACCACATATAATTTCTTTCAAAAAGGTGTTCATATTGTTTAATTCTTCTGCACTTAACATTTCTAGACCTGCGCTTCCTAAATGTAGTGCTTGGCCTCCATGATGTTCTTGGACTCGCAGCCTGGTTCAGAATGACTGGACCATCCAGAATATTACCTAGGTAGAATCTAGAGATTCCAACAGTAGCAAGTGTTTGCAATGCTTTTGTCTTTGAAAGTGCTGTACAAGCATTTTTCTTTGACTGTGTAGATGAACACTATTATCCCCTTACAAAGAACTGATGGAAGTAAGATTGACTGAGGGGTGTCTTTTACCACAGATGTGTGGGTCTTGTACATGGGCGTACAGGCTTGCTCTCTCTCTTTTTTTTTTTTTTTTTTTTTAAACTGAGCACCAGGAATAGTTCTAATTAAACAGTTAGGGAGTAACAAGTCAAACCTAAGTTTAAAGTGTGTGGTTAATGGCAGAGCTAACTTCTCTACATAAAAGTCCCGCAGAAATCCTGAAGAATTGGACTTTTACGCTTTTTCCCTTATGCTCCCTTTCCAAATGAACTTTGACTGGAAAAGAATAAATTCAGTGTTAAGGTTGCTGAGCCATACCATATGTTCTGTTGAGAGGACACTGGAATACACACACCATGTGTATTTTGAAAGTAAGCCTAAGACAAACTCGGAAGAAAAATCTTCCTTAATTCCTTTCACTTAGATCTATGGGTTTCATCAGACTATTGACAGATTTAGTCAGCTATGTACTCTTGGCAAAACTCAGCTTCTCTCTGTTTGCTTGCAGCTGCTAAGAGATTGAGAATCTGCTGGGAGATTTAAATGGGTTTACTTTTTTACAGTAGGATAGATCTACCAGAATATATACTTCTTCTGTGTGCCTGGATTCTAACTTTCAAATGTGGGATTTTTTTTTTTGCTTTTAATCACTTCTTGTGGAAATAACATTGGTGTTTTCTGAGAAAAGGAAGTCTTTAGAGATCATTTTCTGTCTTCTGAGTTTCTAGATATATTAAATTTTACTCTAATTTGTCCTGCTCCATAGTGTTAGGATTGCTGAAGCTTAGTGCTCAGCAGTGCTCCTTCTTGGTGAGCCAGTGACAAACTTGCACTGCATAGTTTTATTTCTTCCTGATAAAAGGTCCTCTGTGTCTTTCGTCATCGTTTCTTGTCAAGTGACACTGAAGTAGAGCTAAAGCCTCTAGTGTGTTTCAGTGAGAAAATGTCTGCAATTAATGCTTTGAATCTCTCTCAGGTGCAATACAAGGACCTGTGGTGCAGGTGTGAAGCAGAATCAGTTGGAGAGCTTTGCGAAGCAGCAGGCAGGCCTGGGTAGGAGGAGGTCAGGAGGCGTTGTGCCATTCTGTGGCACTTGAACAGAAACTAAACCAGGACTCAACTCCCATCTGTATTCCATGACACATCCCGTAGGTTTTAAAGTGGATTAAAAATAAGTGAGAAAATAGCAATGTTGTTTTTATCCAGAACAGTTTTGGATTGTACTGGCTGCTAAAATGTAATTGTGATTGTTTATAGTAATTGTTTTTCAGAATTAAGCAAGTAGGTGTTTGACTATACTAGAAGCGAGTGTGCACTAACATATTTAATGTCTTCATTATTAATTTCCCCTCTTCTTTTAACACCTGCTTGAAAATGTAATTTTTGATCTTGAGAGCAAGTGGTCTTATTTGGGGAAGTCTTGTCAAAGCGGGCTTTGTCAGTGTTCTGTTTAAAATACTTTTTCAAATTTGTTACATGCCGTGGTATTTATCCAGTGCAGTCTGCCAAGTTTCAGGAGTGGGCTGCACTGAACTGTGGCATTTTCGCAGCAAGATGAACATGCAGGTGCTTTGCTCCACCTTCTCCTTACATATTTTGTTGAAGTCTTGTGCACCGTTGATAAATGCGCTAAGGAAGGTATATGAAGGTATATGAAGGAATAATCATGCTACTGATACAGCTGTGTTTCCTGAAAGTTCTGGTCAGAGTTGAGGGGAAGCTGTACAGTACCCCAGTTGGTTCACAAATTTAATCTGTCATTGTTAATGCTTTTATTCAATAGTGCTTTTGTGAACAGCCTCTCATAGTCATTCCTTCCTCTGGATCTCATTCAGTCCGATGACTGTTGACAGGGGTTGCTAATAAGCTCCTGAGTGCTCCAGGTGGAATAAATACATGTCTTTGAGGACTGCTTCTTGGACAAATGTGCCACTGTGAACACATCAACTGTAAAAGTTCCAAAGCTATATGGTTTTGGAAGCTATGCTATCTTGAAGACTCACTTTTCCTTAGTGCTTCATAATGGGATTGTATGTTAACTTTTAAGCCATCCCGTTTTTCACATAGCAGTTAACGTGGTAGCCAGGAAATTTGTTAACATCAGCTTTTTAAAAGTGAGAATGAAACAAAGACGGCTCCGTACTAAGAGTGATTTGAACGGAGGTTTTACCACTTAGGCTTACTTGTCACACATTTTCCATTAGCTTACTGGCTGGGAGGCTTTGGCTGCCTGTCAGCGATGTTTAATGTATTTGTGGAGGTTTTGGGAAGGGAAAGAATGTCAGAAACTTCAGGCAACAGATTTCTTTCTTATTCCCTCATTCCCTAGTAGACAGCCCTTGTGTTCTGCAGAAGATTTCCAGCTGTAGGATTCATTAACTGTCTGGCAGTTTTCAGTCCATGGCATTTAAGTTTGACACATATAGTCAACTGGATTTGCTAATCTTAGAAGTTAGAGCACTAAAATCTCTCTATTGATATTAAGTACAGATTCATTTCTTTTGGACTGATACTGCTGTCTTGTTTGTGGCGTCTCACAGTGTACGACCGCACATGGAGATAAACTATGATCTATGGCAGAAAGAGATTTTTCTATCCTGAAATAAAGTGCCGCTACCCTAGTTTAAAATGGGAAGTACCAGTCACTAAAAGTTCCTGTAGAGTGATCTTTTCAGGCCCTTCCTGAAGGGATTGAGAGTGACAAGATGCAGACTTCAGAAAGGAGACTAGAGCCTCAAGAGAAAGTGCTCCATGTGTTTCATTTGATGTGTCCAGCTCTCCTTCCCATGACAAGTAACTTTCAATCAGTGTTGAGGCTGAAAAGGTGAGAGGGAGAGAGTTTAACAGAGATGACTGGAATACTCAGCACATCACTTCTTAGAGGAAAGCAGTCATTGGTGTTTCATGAGATGAGACTGGAATCTGAGGTCCTATTTCATGGTCAAAGCATTCCAAAGTCCACCTCTAAGAGTGCTGGATAGTTGAACTTGATGTCGTGGCCATATTTTATTTCAGATTATGACATTCTTATTAAATCCCAGAGAGCGTATCGGATGCTGGTACTTGTATCCCTTTGTATGTGAAGCTGGGTTGCCTTAGTTACCATGAGTCACAGAAATCATAGCAAGCTGACTGTGCCTGGCCCCTGAATATTATGGCACAGCAGTGTGCTGCTGCTATCTCAACTGGGTTTGTAGCAACATATTTTAATTTTTTGCTGTCAAGTGTGTATTTGGGCAGAGGACAACAAAGCAGAGAAAGGATGATTCAGAGCTGGAGTCTGTTGTACTTTTTAAGAAGATAAACAGAGTAACTTTCTCTGTGGTGAGACTTATGAGACCCAGTGTGCTGTGTCAAAGCTGGTAAAGTGTCTTGCTGAAAGCACCAATACTTGTTCTGAAAATGCATCTGGTAATTTGAATATACATCTAGCAAATTGAGAGAAGGACTTAATGTTCCGCTTGAGAGAGGTCAGCGTAAAGGGGGAAGAACTGTGTGTGTTTAAGGAGTAGTGTTTAGAAATTTCTGTTTTCAAAATAACTGAAACTGAGATGAAAGCAGTCCTGTTCTGGGTAGGGAAGCTAGGTAAGATGAAAGACAAACGCTAGTATATTATCATTTCTCCTCTTCCAGCTTCCCTTCATAATCCATCTAATTGCAGGAGGTCTTACAGTGTCAGACAGTTTACATGAATGCATGGAGCTAGCTCAGGCCTAGAGACATTATTGCCCTGATATTATTAGACTGTGCTTGGCTGGGGCTAACTCCTGGCTGCAAGAAAAGTTGAGAAATTCAAGGATTAGTGGAGATGGCTCCAAAACAGCACGTAAACGCTTGGATTTGGTACTGTGTATTGTGGCTTCCATACCTAAGCAAATATATGTGATGAACAAGGTTTCGCTCTTGTAGGAATACATAATAAGCTTTTTCCTTACTGTAAAATTATGGGTGAGAATTATTCTTATCCAAGCAATATGTATTTGACCCTGTTCTGCTTCCTCTGAGTTAAAAGGTACAACTTCCAGTGACTCTTAATACGAGCAGTTAGACTGGTGTGGTCTGCCCTAGAAATAACACCCTCCAAATCTCTGTGCGTGTGTGGGAGAGATGCGCTTGCGCTTGTGCCCCCACCAACAGTTAAAAGAGAATGTAGTTGTTAACTATCTGTCACTTGCAAGCTTCAGAGATAATTTTGAGCAGCCGCCCTAGGGCGTTACGAAATTATTGAAGTCTCAGCTGCTGACCTGGCTGCTCTCCTGTTCTTGGCCGGTAATTCCTCTTGACAGTATAAATATTGTTAGTCTAAAAGCCATTTGGGACCTCTGATTACTTTTTTTGCCTAGATCAGGCAGGATAAAATAGTAGTATAGCTGAGCTTCAGAAAAGCTATTGTTGTGTATACGGATACTGGTGGGGTGTTTCTATTGAGCTGGGGACATTAAGGACAAAGAGGAGAGGCATGACTTGGTTAGTCATCCTCTGCATGATTTGTCCCTGGGACTCTGTGTTAATCTGAATATGATTCTTCATGTGTTTTGGACCAACATCTCACTAATCTATAAAGTGAAAGCATATCTTCTGCATATTTTGAAAATGATAACTTTTGTGACCTGGCAAAAGATGCAGAGGAGCCTGGTTTCATAACACACATGGCCTAGTTAGAGCTGTCATAATATGCTGGATGATAACTGTGTTACGGATAGATAATGTATTGAAATATGGTTTTTTTGAAGGGATAATCAGCTTGATATAAAATACTGTGTTGCATTTCCAGGTCAGCTGGTGGTATGTACACTGTGCTCCTGCGTCATGAAAACAAAACAGATCTGGCTTTTCTCTGCTCACATGCTCCCTCTACTGGCACGCCTCTGCCTGGTCCCTTTGGAAACCATTGTAGTCATCAACAAATTTGCCATGATTTTCACTGGGTTAGAAGTTCTCTACTTTCTGGCATCTAATCTTCTGGTGCCCTATAATTTGGCGAAATCTGCATACAGAGAGCTTGTCCAGGTAAGACTTGTACGGACAACATAAAGAGTTTTATTGTTTTTGGCCTGAACTTTTGTGCAGGAATGAAACAACAATGTAGTTTGGTTGTCTTCTGTGCATCTGTTTGTGTGTTAACTCAGGCTTTCTTAGCAAACAAAATGTGTGTTCCTGTCCACAGTATCTTCTTTCTTTAATTATTGAAACTTGCAATTTGTACAAGTGAGCACTTACAGCATTAGCCTGAGTTATGCTCTTGGCTGGCTAAGTATGCCCACTTTGCTTGGACTTTGCTTAGTCTTTCCAAATCCAAACTAAAAGACAGGATTGTGGCAGAATGGAGTTTTATATTTACAGCCTCATTAAATAATCAAGGTACTCCCTATGCAGTAACTGCAGTAGCTGTTCTTTTTTTAAAAGAACGCCTTCTGTATGACAGGCATTTGTAATTATAATAGTCTTAAGCTGGGAAAAGCACTAAAGCTGAACAGCGGCTGGCTGTAACTTAGAGTGTGATTCTAAAGCTCTGTAGTATTTTCTTTGGAACAGTAGCGTTTGCTGAGACGTCTAAAAAAAGAGTTACCAGATACATAAGACTGATCTGAAATGCATCCATTCTGTTAACACTTTGGCATCTAATATCTAATGCATATTTGGTTGAAAAGATGCTGTGTTAATGGTACATAAACATCATGCCTTCATATATCTCAAAATAAAAAATTGATGCTTGCTTGCTTTTGACTGACCCGCAGTTCTGCTCCTACTACTTCTGGATTTTTTTTCAAACCACGTCCCTGGTTTTCTGCCTGCTGCTCTTCACTCCAGAAGTCATCTGAAAACTGACTTGCTAAGCTCTCTCAAAGCCCTCTTTAAAGCTGTCTTTGCTGTCATATCTGTCATATCCAAACAAAAACTTGGCATCAGCAGGTGTCTGGTGTGCCAAGGTCTCAGCCTGTCATTTTGATCATTACTGTCTTGTTATTTATTTCGTATGTAATTGGTCTTTGGAGCAGGATTATCCTTCTGCCCTTGTACAGTGCCTAGCATGGTCTGATCTTGTCCGTAGCTAGCTTGTAGATCTGCTGATAAAACAAATTTAGGAGCTAACAGGCAAAGCTCCAATATCCTCATTTTCCAGTGAGGATAAGAAAGCTGGCCTTACTGTTTACTTAAGGGGAGGGGGAGGGAAGGAAAAAAAGTGAGCAGTAACATGGTAAAACAGAGAATTGTACAGCTTGAAGACTTGCAAGAGATTGAAACCAACACTTCAATTTCCCACACATGCAGAAGTCAGATTCCTGAAGTGAAATTCAAATCTAGTGTGGATTTGAGTCAGGTATCTATTTTTCTAGGAGCTTAGTGTTTAAAACACTTCAACATCTTATCAAGGTTTTAATTGCATATGTGTTCCTGAGGGAAGAAAACAGTGGGTTTTTTTTGTTTGGTTTTTTTTTTTTTTTTTTTGCTTGGAGGAGGAGGGATGAGATGGTTAGAATTGTATTCTAAATACAGCTGTTAAGAAAGTCTCCATCTTTAGGATTGTTTGTCTCTGATCTTTTTTTCTGGTATTTCAAAACTTTGTTTGCCAGGTTGTATTATGCTGTTGGAAGTATGAGACAGAAATTTTCCTTGTGCGCGGCCTTTGGTCATCAGTCCTATTCTTTCCCCTGACCTTTTGTGCAGATCAAGGGCATAAGGTTCTTCCCTTTGAATATGGAAAAAATGGCAGAATGTTTACAAGGTGCCACTGGACTTAAAATAGACTTGTATGGTGCTCTTCTCAATGAATGTTAGAGTGAGTGGGTTGGAATGCAGTTGTGCATGTTGAGTGGTTTTCATATTATAATTGCAATGCAAGAAAACAGGATTTTTGCTTTTTAAGAGCTAGCTGTTCTTTGCCCATGATTCTGAAACAGAGCAGAAAAAACTGTTGGCTCATAGTGTGTTTGTGTAACTGGCTACTACTTCACTACAGGTGAAATGATAAATATGCTTATTCCAGAGGAGGATATTGCCCTGTTTCTTGAATATTCTCTTGTTTGTATTTCCTTTATTATAACTGTGTGGTTGTTAATTTTTAGTGATGCTGTCGTCCTGGTGGTTGTGAGCTTACTACTGTTTTAGGTTGGAATTGATGGTGTTCTGCTATCACTGGCAGAACTTAGTGGATATTGGGGTGCTAACCACCGGGGCGTTCCTGAGTACAGCACCTTAGGGAAGACAGCCCCAACAGGTAGACCAAGGCAGCTTTTTGTGTGTGGGTGTGTTTCAGACTGTGGCTAATAGTGTAATTTAAGAGCAGGTCCAGAAGCTTGGCTGCCTGTTTGCTGCAGCAAATACCAGAAATTCCTTGTGGTTATGAGTCTACATTATGGGCATGACCCTTTTCAGACATGGTACAGCTGTGTGCCGGGAGCTGCATGGGGTTGATCCCAGGCCAAGGGAGTCTTCTCAGGGCAGAAGCAGTTCCTTGACCGGTCTGTGCTCAAAGCTGAAAGTGGAAGCTTGACTCTGCATTGCTGCCAGTAGTGTATTGCTTGTCAGTCAGCCTTGGTAGATACTGCAGCAGGTCCCCTGAACGTATGTAACAWCCCTCGTGCTTGTCATGAAAGACTAAGTAGGCAGCTTTTTTAAATATTTTGTTGAAGTACAAACTTTCTCATGCATTTGCTAGCCATTGTAGATTTGGGGGAAGTAGAAAATGAGGAAATAGTAGCTGTGAATGATTTCCTTTTGACCTTTTGTATTAAGTCCAGCTATATGAAGTTCTAGCTTCCTGAAAATCACTGCATTTTAACTTAGTATTAGCAATGCAAAAGGAGTTTGAGCTTCAGAGTCTTCTGAAATAACTTTGTAACCATAAACTTCAAAAAAACATGGTTAATTAAGAACAGCTGAAAGTTTGATATGTGTTCATTTTGATACTTAAATATAAAACATCTGCAGTATTTAGTGTTTCCTTTAAACTGTTTGGCAAAACAGGTTTATTGTGCTGGAGTGATGTGGCTCATTTCAGTATCTCAGTATGTGCAGTGGGCTGGCAGTAGCTGCAGAGAAAACAGCACTGCTGGGACTTAAGCTAGGCGAAAGGTCTGAGTGGGCTGTGTGCGAGCTGGAGGCATGCTTCCTCTCTCCTCCTGTCACTGCGTGACAGTGCTGCAGTCAGCAACTCTGAGCCCGTTGTTCTCAGGAAGGGTCATTCAACTGTTCAGATAGTTTGCTGCACAGTTGGGCACTTTGTCTACTTTGAGTGAGATAGTGGATCAGCAGGTAATATTTCACTTCCAAGTCTGGGCTGTCTGTGGTCAAACTGCATAGTTTGAACCTCTTTTTTTTTTTCCTTTGGGATGGCTATTGCTATGTGAATTATCCTCAGCTTCACTGTGGCCATGCTGTTGAATATCCTTTCTCTTCCATATGTGCTGTGAACCAATAACAAACAATTTTTCTCTGTCTTGCCCAGGTGGTGGAGGTATATGGTCTCCTGGCTTTGGGAATGTCTCTGTGGAACCAGCTGGTGGTCCCAGTTCTCTTCATGGTGTTTTGGCTTGTCTTATTTGCTCTTCAGATCTACTCTTATTTCAGTACACGGGACCAGCCTGCCTCAAGAGAGAGGCTCCTCTTCCTCTTCTTGACAAGGTAATTAACTGGAGTCTGTGAATAGTTATTTTTCTGTTTTGACTATGTTCTGCAATGAATGTGTTTGCTCTTTTATAGACTAGGTATATAGATCAGCTTTGTTGCATTTTGATGCCTAGCAAATGTTTGTCCTTATTGGAGTGACCATGTAAGCCCAGTTAAGCTTGTCTTTCAGAGGCATGGGTCCCAGCTCAGAACAGACAGTGTGAGTAGAACTGTGGGAGACAGCAAAATACTTCTTTGATGAGGAAATCGTTGTAGGAATTAGAGCGTTATTTCAGGGGTCTGTTTTAAATGCACAAATTGTTTTTAAGTCTGCGATATCCCAGATGAAGTTACTTACTTCTGTCCAACATGATATCTTGTTCATGATCATGTTGTTTTCTGAGCCCTGTGTCTTGCTTCCTAGTTCTGATGTGGGACACATTCTTGAATTTATCCAAGCAGCTGAAGTAACCAACTCCCAAAGTGACTTTTGAGCCCAGTGGCTAATTTGACAGAGGTATAAAGGTCTTAAAGATCTCAAATTTCTAAAAGCTTTGTAAAAACCGGTTGTAGGGTAAAGGAGAAAGGCCTGAATTAGTGCTCTTATTAAGAGAAAAGGCAGCATTTGAGGAATTTTTCTGGCTGGACTGTACATGCCTAATTTGGAACCAGCTGCAGCTTGTGCTGACTCTTGTCTAACTAGAAATTATGGTATAAAATAGGGAGGGGGAGTGCGGAGCAGAGAAGAACTGGGTGTATTACAGGAGGAGGTGGGGTAGACAAATGAGATTGTATAATCCTGGGACAGGGAGAAAAGAGCTAGGAGTAGTGCCTAAACATGCAGGTAACAACATAGGATGTATTCATAAGAGACCAGACATCATTAGTTCGACTGTTTGTGGAATAACTTGTTGGAGGAGCTTGCTCATCACTAGTCTTCTGATCAGACTTTCCAGTTGCTTAGTTTCTGCATGTCTGTGTGTGTGTCTGTGTCTGATAGTGTTAAGCTCTCAGAATTCATCGTCATTAAGGAGAAATACAAGGGATTTTGTTTGAGATATTACAATCACTTACATTGTCATACTGTATTGTGTAAGAGCAGTTACCTGTTTTTCAACTAAACTGCCAGTGTTTGAAGTTTTTCCTCCTGTTTCTCTCAAATACAATTTTAATTTTGCTGTGATACAAAATACTGTATTTAGCAGTTACTAGAAGTGAGGCAAGCTATCATTTTCCTAATAAATCAGTTAAGTTGTTCGTACACCGAAATTGTTAGACTTCCCCTGTTCATGGCAAAACAAGGAAGCTTATTCTGCAGACTTCATTGACTTATTCCATGAGTGAATGAGTACAAATTAATCTCTGTTAAGTTCTTCTGCAATTGCAAAAATACAGACAGAACTATGAAAATGTTCTCAGTGTTTGCTCTGTCACGATAAGAATAACCAGTGTTTGGTCATCTTAGAAATGCAAATTCAGGTAGTACTACAGACAGCCTCTTACCCCTTAGGAGGGAGCTGAAATATCTCATGTGAGACTGGCTAATAAGTATTCCCCCTTCAGCCAGAATATTCTACTCTAATACTGTCCGTTTAACGAAATGGAAGAGAAGATATGCTCTTCCATTAAAACCAGTGACTTCTGCATCTTTGCCCTTAATTAAGTGCATGATTGTTTAAAATAGTGTAACTGGAATTCAGGTGAGATTAAATGGAGTGTTTTTAATACTTCTGTTAAATTTTCACAAGAACATCAGAATGGTTGTACCAGGTCAGACCAAGCACTCACCTAGCCTAGGATCCAGTTTCCAGCAATGGCCGTAAGTGGTGCCTGAAAAGACAACCATCCGTAATATGACAAACAGGACGCTTCCTGACACTCTTTCAGTTCCCCATCCAACTTCCATTGACAGGCTTCGTAAGCTGGTTGTAGCTAATATGTATTCAGTAACCCTAAGAAGACTTCTCTTCCATCAGCTTGCCTGTTCTGCCCTTGAACCTATGTATACTAGTATTGTGTGAAAGATCCCAAGGCAAGGAGTTCCACAGCTCAGCTAGATCTGTATAATGAAGAATCCATTTTGGTTGTTTTGAATCTTTGTAGTTTCATTTAATGCCCCTTAATTCTTGCGTTGAAAAGAGAGAAACAATTGTTATCTTTTTTTTTTCTCCTTCTTCCCGAGTTGTGAATGGTGTAGGCCTGTTTTTCCCAGACTGGAGAGTTCCTCCTTGCATGTTTACTGTATAAAAACTGTACCTTTCACTGTCCTTGTTCCTCTCAAGATCTTTTGCACGAATATGCAGCTGCTGTGATTTTTGAGAAGCTTTGAAGAATTCAGCTCTTCAGGACAACTTATAAACTTGTGTTTGAGACATAAACATAACACTGAGAACTCTCCAGGCTCCTCTTCGAGCTCTTAACCTCCTCCAGAACCCTTACATGGAAAATCATCTACAGATAGCTTTGTTTAGAAGGGTACTAAAACCTATTACTCTCTGACAAAAAAAAAAGAGTTGGACATCAGGCAGAAAGGTCAGGATTCTTGATTTCTAATAACTTATTTTGAAACAAAACTAGAGTTACTTAAATATCCTTCAGAAATATCTTATTTAAATATTGTGAGTCTCACTGCCTGGACTGGCAGGAAGATTTGAAACCTTTTCAGCCCTGCTCAGTTTGGCAAATAGGCAGAATTTGAAGTTTACTAGACACTAAAATCTTGGTGAACAAGTTCAGATTGTTTTGCATGAGTGCGGGTGTCAATGTATGACCCTGTCATTGTGTCTGAGAATTTCAAGGTGTGTAAGCCCTGGCTAACACCTAGCTCTTTATTTAGTGTTGGGGCATGCAGTGTAGTGCACCTTGTTCTGGCAGGGTTGTGTTTCAGAAGCCCCAGTACAGTCGGAGGCTTATGTCGCTCCAAATAATGCAGTGGCAGGGTCAGCAGATGAGCAGCCCTGAGGTAAGGGAACTGGAGGAACTCGTCTATTTTCAGCATCACATCCGGGGTCTCGCACTTTGGGACTTTACTGCTGTAGCAAAGGAAAGCAAAAAGCCTGCTGAGGGAGAATATTCTTCACTGTCTTGTTTTATTGCTTCTTACTCAGGTATTTGAAAGATGGGACATGTTTTGTGTTGTCCTCATAAAGCATGTACTAGCTTTTTGAACTTCATGTGAGTGCTACCCAAAAGCCCTCAGTCTTCTGACTTGAGTTATCAGTTTAAAGCTTGTTTGCATTATTGTGGATCTGAGTGGAACCAGCCTTAGTGAATCCAGCTGCTATAACTCTGTATTTCTGGTAGCTGGGCGAAATTTCAGCAAGTAAGTGGGTGCATAGTGTCCATTGCTTAAAATTGACTACTGGTTATTGCAATCCTACACAAGCAGGACAGTGCCACCATGTGGCAAGAACCGTGGAGCAAGAAGCTAATGAGCGGTGGAAGACCACATGTACCCATAGCTCCAGCCTGAAGGCGTCACTAGTTAGGGAGTCTAGATTAGGGTGCGTCTCAGAAAGAAGCAGCAAAATCTCTCGTAATTTTTATAGGAGGATTCCGTGGTGTTGTATAGCTTCTAATGTCTTAATTAAAACCAGTCCAGTTTTGCTTTAAAACCAGCTTGCACTCTTAACAGGACATAGAGGGAGCTCGTCACACTGTTTTTAATTAACAAATCTTTTCTGTTTGTCTTTTTTGTCCCCTCTCCTCCTAGTATTGCAGAATGCTGTAGCACTCCATATTCACTGCTGGGCTTGGTCTTCACAGTCTCTTTTGTTGCTTTGGGAGTTCTGACTCTCTGCAAGTTTTACTTGCAAGGTTACCGAGCATTCATGAATGACCCTGCTATGAACAGGTAAGTTCATCTTTGCATCTAGGGTCTAAAAGGAAACAGACAAAAAGGGCTTTGTGTAGGAGCAGTATGGGCTGAACTACAACTTGTTTTAACTTATAAACTCTTGGATATCTTTGACAGGCTTTTTATATGCCAGTCTAAGTATACATTGGAAGGATTTGAGGTGAAAATACAGCTTGCCACAGATTTCTTGGGAGCTGGTTCATTTCTGTAACAAATTCAGTGCTGCTGTTTGGGATTTATAATTGCATAGCTTGATCATCTCAGTACCTTCATTTGTATGAGTCACTGGAGGATTTTCACATGCTTGAAAATTATAAACACCTATACAGTTTCATCTCCATTTCCTCATTCACCCTCTAGTCCTCTGTGAAATGCTGCTAATCTTTGAGGTTTAAAACAGAGCATTGTATGGATCACTTATAAGTTACTATGGGAAATAACCAAAATATACAAAGTGCTTGTTTTCCTTACATTTGTCTCAGCCGTCTAATATAAAATTGGGATCCTAGTTACGGCACTTTGTTGCTCAGTTATTCCAGCCTTTATCTCTGTAGAAAATTCAGACTGTAGGCAAAAGAATGTTTCACATTTCAGGTTCTGAGATGAGGAAGTGAGAATGAGAATGATTATCAGTTGGGATTGCCAAGGAATAGTCTACATAAAAGCGCCTTTTGGGGAAGCATGCAGTTCCAGGCAGTCTGTAATGTTGCTGCCTCAAGGTGGTAGTGTTAAAATGCAGTCCTTAAATGTATTAAATGCAGTCTGAGCTTCCAGGCCAAAGAGGAGCAAGGCTGGCAGCCTAATTTGGAGGTGTAGGGTGTTTTTCCCTTGCATTTGTTAAAAGTCACAGAGGATAAACTGAAAACTGGATAAATTTCTAATTTGCCTAAACTAGGGAGCGGTGAGATGAAAGGAGGGTGTTTCTCCAGGGCTGAAGGATAGACAGGAGGGTGGTGTTGGGAAAGATAACAGGGAGAGCATCTGCTTCGTGGTGCCCTGGGAATGGATTTGACTGGAGCGCAAGTCTAGACATAGTAGGGCGGCTTCAGGCTAGTGTAGACATAGCCCTGGGGCTATGTGTCTCCTCAGAGGCACAACCTGGGGCCATGATGGGACTTCATGCTGGAGGGACTCTGTCATGTGGTTAGTGTCTGCTAGGCTGGATGAAGCCCATGTGCTGCTAGTCAAGAGGCGTGTTCTGAAATCTGGTAGTTCCTAACCCCCAACGTTGCAGCATTCTGGAAAACATTCCCATGTGGTTAAATCCTTAAAAGGGATGTTAGTGAAAAAACAAAACAATGACGGTTGTAGCATTGTGGTAGTTATGGGCAGCTCATTTCCTAGCATTTCTATGGGTGTTTTTGAACCACTGTTGGCACACAGAGATGTGATTGTTTGTTCTCTTGCCTGTGTTGATCTGCAGGGGAATGACTGAAGGGGTCACGCTCCTGATCCTCGCTGTGCAGACAGGTTTGATTGAGCTCCAAGTCGTGCATCGGGCATTCCTGCTCAGTATTATTCTCTTCATTGTAGTGGCGTCCATACTTCAGTCCATGCTGGAAATTGCTGATCCCATTGTTTTGGCATTGGGAGCTTCGAGAGACAAGTAAGAAATTGGTTTCCTAAACTGAAAGTTATTTAATGCTATTTTAGGAGGTGAGAAACTGATAACTGGCCCGATTTGGATTTTTAATAGCCTGTAAAGTTAGCTCTAGTTTTTTGCATTCTGTATACAGATTTTTTTTTTTTTAGTCTAAATTATCTAGTTTTTCCCTTGCTGTCCTGCTCTCATGTGCATGTGGTGAGGCATTTCAGCATGCCATATGCTGGCAAAGGAGGATGACTTGGGTGACCTGCTCCCACTCGGTGGTGTGTCCATCTGGCCTCTGCAAGACAATTCTGTTTTGCAGCTGCTGGCTGCCTACTCTGAGTATTATGCTGCTGTGTTAGTGAACTGCAGTCTCTCTTAAGTAAATCCAGGACTTGAGTCCCTGTGCTCTCCCCATCCATACTACATTGTGTGGCTTTGCAGAATGGTTTTTGCTTAACCTCCTCTCCAGTTGGGTAGGTTTCCCTCTACTGCAGTGGCCTTAGACAGTTATTGAAGATGGGAAGTTTCTAGGAGTGACCTTGTAGTAGTCATTGCGAAAACTGGGTTTTTTTGTAAGGCGGTGATCCCAGAATGGTACAGTTTATTGGCAGAAAGTAGGAAGCCTTGCATTAGTGTACCAGATGTTTTGATCATGTGGGATTTTTTTTGTTATCTTCAATCTGTGTTTTGAAGAGCTTTATTGGTATCCTGTGTTCTTGTATTAATCTGTTTGTGTTTGTATCTTCTCTGTTAATTGGTTGTGTCTTTTTCCTTTCTGTAACCTGTAAGTGAGGAAATAAAAGAGAAGATTTGTTTATATTAGAGAGTATGTTTAGCTTAGAGGCTACTTGTAGCCAGTGTGGTATGCCTGCAGCAATGCTGGCTTTAAATATACTAACAACGGAGGAAGGAGTAGAGCCAGGCTATGAGCATCTGCCCAGCTCAGACGAGCAGTTTGCAGTGACCGCAAGTTTTAACTCTTCCGTCAAATTTCCTAGGCAGTTGACCCCGTCTAGGATCATGATAAATTCCACCTCAGCTCTCCCTTTTTCCTCACCCCATATATACACTGAATTGCAAACCTCAAGATAGCGTTCTGGTGTTTCTTCAGACTAAATTAGCTGGTTTCTGCTGTCCCTCTGCTTTGTCACCCACCTCCACTGTTACTGTCGGTTTCTTTGTGCTTCATTTCCAGAGCTAAGTGAGGTTAAAATACAATCTAAGGAACCTGTAGAGGTAGTATAGTAAATTATTGAAGACACTCTAAAAGCCTGTGCAAATGGGTGAGTGTAAAAAAGATTGATGGTCTGTTTAGGCCGGGGAGGAGATTAAGAAGTGAATGAGAGAGAGGAGCAGAATAAGGACCGGCAGAGATGAATGTTCAAGTCGTGCTGCATTTCTTTTCTCATGACACAAGAGAAGGGGCACAGTTTGAAAGACAACAGGCTTAAACCTGGTGATAAAAGGAAATGCTTCTGCCCAGTGCAGGTTGGCAAAAAGTCATAGAACAGTTTTAAGTATATAATCAGGGAGACCTGTGTTTAAATAGGAAAGTGTATAAACAATCAAATGCTTATTTAATTCTCAAGGTTAATGAGCTTTCATCTGAAACATACAGCATCCTAGGTACTTAATTTGCCTAATCAATGACTTGACCCATTATGACAATTACTGTAGCTGAATTTTTGCCCATAATCTTTGTATTTGTGTTGAAAATGGCAGAGGTCAGAAAAGAGGGAACTTTTCAGAATGCATTAAATGCAGTCTGAGTTTCCAGGCCAAAGAGAAACAAGGTTGGCAGCCTGATTTGGAGGTACAGGGCGTTTTCCCTTGCAGGGTTTCCCTTGTAGGGATGCATACTGCAAATTAGACTGTGCCCAGGCAGAATAGAAACTCCTTTCAATAAGTTAAAGCCTTGAGCAAAGATCTAATGTGCCTACTTCTGTCAGTCTGCCTTGATAAATTGCAGCCTGTTCTTGCTCTGACACTCAAATCTGACTTAAAAAGTAAAAACCTACTGTGTTGTTCGCAGGAGTCTGTGGAAGCACTTCCGAGCAGTCAGCCTCTGTTTGTTCTTGCTGGTGTTCCCCGCGTACATGGCCTATATGATTTGTCAGTTTTTCCACATGGATTTCTGGCTGTTGATCATTATCTCCAGCAGTATTTTGACCTCCCTTCAGGTAAGAACGTTACCCCTGTATTAACTGTTATCCTGTTACTCTAGGAAGAAAATATATGGCCCTAAAAGAACAGGGGAGGATGGAGGGGCAGAAATACAAGATAGGATATAAAATCTCTTTATTTATCTGTATCTGTGACAATGGAGCTCCTAAGGGGATACGAGAGCATAGGTGGATGGAGGTTTATTTCAGACTGTAAAGCTGGGGTGCCTTTTGAGGGCATAATTAATTTTTTAAAGTAATAGTTTTTTTTTTTTCCTTCCAAACTGCTCATTTATGTGTTGTTACTTAGCTGTGGTTCTTTAAAAGTAATGTGATGTTCAAAACTCAGTGATGTAAACACAGGAAATGTTGTTTATGTTATTTATTTTTGTAAAGTATTCATTATTACTTGCTCTTATTTATTAATTTCTAAAATTCCTCCTCCTGATGCTCAGCACTTCTGTTTAATCAACTCAGCTGTTCAGCAAAGTACTTAGAGGGGGAAGTACTTGGGAACAAGCTCAAATGTTTTGCAAAAAAAGTGACTTATTTGGCTTGAAGGTCAGCAACAATTTTGCTGCCTTGAGGGCTCACCTGCTTGCTGTGTGATTGGTGAACGTTGTCTGCTCAGGGCTTTACGGAAAATCCTGAATATAACTTGAGCTCCAGTTCAGAATCGAATGCTGAGCTGATGGTGTTGCGCTCTGTTACAGGTGCTTGGGACCCTCTTCATTTATGTTTTGTTTATGGTGGAGGAGTTCAGAAAAGAACCAGTAGAAAATATGGATGATGTGATTTATTATGTAAATGGCACATACCGGCTGCTGGAATTCCTTGTCGCTCTCTGTGTGGTGGCGTACGGTGTCTCGGAAACCATCTTTGGCGAATGGACTGTGATGGGTTCTGTGATCATCTTCATTCACTCCTATTATAATGTGTGGTTGCGTGCCCAGCTGGGGTGGAAAAGTTTCCTTCTCCGCAGAGATGCTGTGAATAAGATCAAATCGCTGCCCACTGCCACAAAAGAGCAGCTGGAGCAACACAATGATATCTGTGCCATCTGCTACCAGGTAAGAATAGAACTATCAAAGAACTGACTTGAATTTACGTAGCTCTGGACTCTCTCAAATTCAATCTGCAACTGCTAAAAGAAGTTATTTCAATTATGCTTAATACATAGTATTATGCTTAATAAATTTAATTATCCAGCTTTCTGCTTTATGTAACTTGACTTCGGTGGCTGGCATTGAGCGAGTGGTTTTATGAATAAAAAGATCACTTGGGTATATTTAAACTTTCACTTTGTTTTCCTCCAGTTATACAGCCCTTGAGTTTCTTTGAAACCTTTAATGTGTTTGGGTTGAGCTGGTCTCAGTGGTAATAGCAAATGTGCCCTTCCTTCATTAGTGGAGGATTCTGTTACTGAAAGATGAGGAGTGCTCAGTAGCTGAGCTGTCATTCTGCCTTAGAAGCAGCTCAGTCTCTACAGACACTGCCACTTTGTGCATAATGTCATTTTTTTATAACAAAAACCTAATTATCAAAAGGTTGAGTCTCATGTAAGCCAGCAGAAGTAAGGACATTAGAAATTAATGCTAAAAGTTATATCTTTATCACACCTCCAGCTCTGAAATCTCTTTCTCTTGGATAGAAATCATAGTAGTTATGAATGAAAGAACCACTCTGGGACTAATAGTGTGCAGTAATTGGATTGACTCCAAACTTGATACCAGTTCTTTGAAAAATACTCTTCCCAGATGGCTGCATTGAATGGCAGTGTTTAATACACCAAACTTGTAACGTGTGGGTCTGAGCTTTCTGAGTTAGGGTGTCTTTTCGGTTCTGCTTTGCTGTTGTCACATGTTGTATCTGTAAGTATGCTGGTTGTGACTTGCACAACTGTTTCTTACGCCAACTAATTCTGTGAATCTCATCCTCCAAAAACTTTTATTTGAAAGTAATAATACCTTGTAAACAAAGCTTTTGCTTAAATTCTAATCTCTGTAGTATAAACAACCAGGCCTGGCATGTACTTGAATTGTGTGTGTGTTTGGATGTGGAGGCTTGTGGGTGTGAAGGAAGAAACATTCTCCTACTTGCCTGTGAACTGCTTTTGATTCCTCTGTGGCTATTAGTCCCATCAGATGAGGCAGGGCATGTATGGATGGGGTAGTCTGAGATGAGAGGAACGAGATGGCAAATAACACGATCTTTTTTTTGTGTCTTTCAGGACATGAAATCTGCTGTAATCACACCATGTAGCCATTTTTTCCATGCAGGTTGTCTTAAGAAATGGCTGTACGTGCAAGAAACCTGCCCTCTGTGCCACTGCCAACTTAAGAACCCTTCACAGGTACCAGGACTGGCGTCAGAACCAGTTCAGCAGCCAAATCCTGGTGCAGAGCAAAATACCAGTCCTGGAGATGCAGCCGAGCCCCCTGGTGTTGAACGTGACAACGGGCCAAATATAAAAGACAGCCCTAGCAAGAGTAACAGACAAGTTGCTGATGGACAGGACAGCCAGGAGGCCTCTGCTGAGGCTGAGGGGTCTCCAAGCATGGACTGCGACGCAAGCCCGTGTGAAGCCAGCCAGGGAGCAGCTTTTGCTGCGGAACTGATTGCAACCCCAGAGGGGTGCCCCGCTCAAGACCCGAGGGTTTGTGTCCAGCTCTGAAGTGATAAAGGATGACACAGGAACAAACATTTCAGAGATCCAAGTTTGACTCAGAAGAAATCCTCTCCTTCCACAGCTGTGAAGGAAGTTTATAGCTATTAATGCTGGTCAAAATGTAATATCCCATGCTGATTTTTGTGGGCTGCTTGATAGTGGTAACTCCAGTGAGATACAGTATAAATGACTCCAGAAGCTCTCTGAACTGTGGGCATAGGAAGGATGTCTGGAATAAACTGAGAGTGTTTTCAAGACGTAGGTGAGGGATAAGAAGAACAGGAGGTCTGTGAGAGGTTGTAGACAGATGGAGAGAACACTAGCTTTTGTTTGGGGCAGGAAGAGGGTATCAAATACAGCCATGTCCCAGGGTACCAGAGAGGTCTTAAATGCAGTAGCCTGCTAGTCTTTGACTGAGGTGCAGCTATGGTTACTGATAAAAACTTTTTATGGCATGGAAGTGAAAATCAAAGATGTAAGAGCAGTGATTGTGCTGGAAGATGGAAGCACTCTTAATACGTCATGTGTATGCTTTGGGTGTTCTTGGTGGGGCAATTGCATTTGAATTCATGTAATCTATAGTGACTCTCGACTTTTATGACAGAGTCGTCAATATTTTGATGTATATGAAACTTTTGTTAATATATTGGGCACAGTCTGGGCTGTGTGAAGTAAACTAAAGCTCTGATGAACACTTTGGCTTCTGCTACCATGTGCAGGAGGAAAGTGGGATGAGTTTTAGGGCACAGATAGAGGCCTTGCAGTACTGTCCTGTGTAACGTTTAATTCTTGCAGCTGAATTAAAACAGTATTAAACTCTGGCGATATTTGCACTTTGGGAATGAGTACATTATTGTGTATGATCAGACTCCGCAAATGCCACTTTTAAAGCTGTTAATAGGTTAGCACCTTTTTTTCTTTGACAAGGACATGTCCATACTTAAATTTTTACATTCATCATGGCTTCGAGTAGAACTAGGGACTGGGGTGGGGAAATAGGTGGGAGTAGGGGGGCAGGCAATTTTTTTATGTGAATTTTGATATGAAGAGAAATTAGTCACTTATTTATACAATAGGCTTGACTCAAGTGTTTTTCAAAGTCGGTATTCCTAATGTGAAATGTGATACTATTTTATTTTTTAGTAGTAAATTTGGATGTAGACAGACAGACATAGCTGAATGTCTTAATAAATTACATTTGAAGATTTTTACATCTGGTTATGTGATTCTTGTACTGAAGTTACCTGAATTAAGTATGCATTGAGAGGCCCTTCTGCAATAGTAGCTGTCTTTTCCCCTCAGAGATCAGTAAACTGATGCCATCTCTCCCTTGTTTCCGTTTCAATGCTGCGTTGTAGTGGTACCCTCTGGCCAGGGATGAGTATAGTCCTTAAGGCCAATTCTCGCCACCAGCTCTTGGACTGCAAAGACCAATGGCGGAACACCAAGGTGTGTTTGCTCCCAGAGGCCGTGCATGCTGCCTGGTGCTGCTGAGCCCCAAGCAAAACCTAGGCCTCTTTCCTTCTCACCTGGCAGGATGAGAATATCAATTGTAGCAGCCTGTGATTCTCTACCTCTGTTTTGTTTTCCTGCATCTTGATCAGGAAATTTAGGTTCACTGTGTGCTTCACTGATCTGCTGCAAATCTTTAGTAAAAGCTGGGAGCACTGGCAAAGAAATATTGTAAGAAAAACTTTCTTTGAACTCTTCTTTTCTGAAATTCCTGTAAAGCTGTGGTCTGGGTCCTGCTCCTCCACACCTGCTTTTTCCCTGAAGTTGAATTTCTCTCAAAAGGAAAGCATGTTTTGTATGTGTCCAAGCTTTTAACTTACCTTTCAGACTTTTTTCCTTCTATCCACAGTGTTTTAAAAGCCTGTGGAGGCAAGAAATGGAGTTTCTGGGCAGGCCCTGTGCAAGATTGTTGCAGGGTGCTGTTTAGGACTATGAAACAAATGCTTGTCGTCAATTCACAGAATATGTCCTTAAAGGATACTCTCTTAAACCCTACTCACCATCCCCTGGGTGCTGAAAGATGACATTGCAAGTTCTTCAGGTCAGTAATGGGAAGAGTTTTTCCTTTGTGTATGGTCACCTCACTTCCACCATTGTTCTGCAGGCCCAGGTAGGAAAGCTGTAGGAGGGAGCAAGTAAAACCCCAAGTGTTGGGGAAGAGGAGGTGGACAGAGCTAGACTTGGTAAGTCTTGTGAAATGAAGGCTGGAGAGATTGCAGCTGCTATACAAATATCTCGGGGTAAATGTGTGTGGTGGGGTACTTGCAATCATCTACAGTATTCACACGAGAGCAGTAGGGCAAAAAGGAATCGCAGGAGCCATCAGCTCCAGTTCATTGCTATACCAGACAGTATGTCATTTCATTGCTTTCATAAATATAGGAAGCTGTGTTTAAAAAAATCAGGGTTTGCCTTCGCTACTTACACTGAGGAGCTTTTTCTGAACCTGACTGATCTCTTGGAAATGAACATTTTAATTTCTACCCTAAATTATTCATAGCTAATTGGTAAGGCAAAAACTAGAGGAAAGGACTATGGATTTACCCCAACATCAGTAAGAGGTAAGTGTGCCTGAAGACTGCTCATTAAAAATCAACAGGCCCTTTACCAGTATAGATTCAAAACACATGCTGTCTGCCAGGAATGCAGATCGGAAACATGAATGTGACATTGGAAAGGAGGCTGAAGGACTAGGAAGGTAATTGCTGTCGGTTAGGAGAAATGATGCTGCAAGACTCCCACTGAACCAAAAACAATATTCTGTGCTGAGGAAGCTGCTCAAAGATGTGGAGGCTCAGGCAGGCAGAGTCCTGAGTCCTGGCAAGAGATATATAATAGAATAAAAACATGTCTGAAAGATTTGTTCTTTGCAAGAGGGAGAGGAGAGAAAAGAGGGGAGGCTGCTAGCTTGGAGAGTTCGTAGGAAAAGAGCTCTTCTTGACAGATGGACTCCAGTGGAGTATCTGGGAAACAAGCTTCTGGCATTGAGGCTTGTACAGCTGGTCAGAGGAGTTTAAAACTGAGGAATGGGTGGATACATGAGGGTTTTTTCACATTCTCATGATTTGAGGTTAAGAGAGGCTGTAGAAATAACTTGAGAAAATGCCAGTGAATGAAAGATGGGTAGAAAGAGGAAAGCACTGACAAGTAGAGGAGTATACGGGGGTGCAAGGACTGTGCCTGATTTGGTTGAGCCACAGGCTGTGGGCAGTAAAAACAAAACTAAGAAGAATACTTGTGAAAGATGAGGCTTAATTTCCAGATATAACCTAACGATGCTGCAGGTCAAAGAAATAAAAAGTATTCAGATATGTTGTAGAGAAGACCTTTCTTCAGATAGTCACTGCACCTACAGTACCAGTTCAAACTTACCTTCATTAGATACCAACACCATTACAAAGAGTTGGTTGTAGAGAGTAAGCTGAGATGGAATGTGTACATTACTGCAGGGTCCGTGAAGCAAAGGGCTAGGCTGAGCTAACTGGTTAGTAAAATTAGCTGAACTAGAAAGTTTTAAGGAGAGGATTAAGCTTCTATTCTTTGTTTTGTTTATTTGTTTTTCCAACTCCAAAATGCTGTCAGAATACCATTCCTTGAAAAACAGACTCCGGACTAAACAGTGCACAGCTAGCTCCAGAAGGAACTTAGAAGTAAGCTTACAAGGAATGGGAGGATGGGAAATAAATACTAGTAAAGACAAGCAAGCTGCATCTTTCAGGTCAGGAAGTGCAGGGATGAAGTGAGAACTGCCAAAACTCAAGCTGAGTCAGATCTTGCAGAAGAAATAAACTGTGTAACTTGAAAGGGAACAGGAGAAAGTGGGAATGCTGCTATGGAGCTGAGATTCAAAGAGCAGGGGATTCAGGAATGAAATGAAGCTTCTGTCTGCTCCGTAGAGCAGCTGGGCAAATTCTCCTGACCTCTGTGCTTTGTTTGGTGCAGAACTCCCTCTTGGACACTGCTTGCTTTAAGCTGATTTTCTTCTCTGCAGCTGTGTATGAGTAAATGCAAGAAATGTTTTTTTGAGTGTATATGATTAGGGCGAAAATCTATAGTTTGAGGCTTGAAATTGTCTTCATGTGGACCCCCTCTGATGGTGGTGTGACTTGACCTGACTGATGAATATTTGGAGTCCAAAAGATGCTTGCAGCTAGGCGATAGAATGGAAATTGGTTGGGACTTTTATGGCTAGTTGGCTTTTTATTGGAAATGAAAGCATTGATCATATGGTGGGATAGTGTGTGTCAATCAATCCTGTTGGATTACAGTTGTGGCTTGAACCTTTAAGAGGATCCCAGAGCTGCTGATTTATGGATTCCTTTGCTCTGGGCTCAGGGAAATGTATTTACACAAGGTGTGATGACTCCACCAGAAGACAGGGAGACTCAGAAGAGCAAACGTGTGACTAGGAATTTGCTTTGAAAGCCTTGGTCTGAATTGTGCAGACTGGCAACAACCAACCTCCTTTGGCTATTGATTATTTTGCAGCAGAAGACTCTTTCCCTCCTTGTTCCAAGTGAAGCAGTTCATTTAATGACAAGGCAGAAAGCTCTTGAAATGCACAAGCTTTTCCAATGCAAGAAAACCTCTTCTTTCCTGAACCATTTTAAATTTTATTTCTAATTTACTGAATCCTTTTTCCTAAAACAGTTTAAGCCCAGACTCTGATCTATTTGAATGTCATTTGACAATAAACTTGTAATATTTTTCCTAATTAGCAGAGAAAGTTAAGGAGTTTGGTTTCATTTTCTGGAGACGATCTGAGTTTTGAACCAAATAAGATATAAAATACAAGCAAATTGGTATCAGAGTCTAAAACAAAAATGCTTGGGAAATGGAACTGGCAGTTTAAAGCATCTTATGGTGTTTGGAAGGTAGGTGTGTTCAGAATGAGAGTAACCAAATTAGGGTGGGACTGATGTTGCTGGATGTTGTTCAGGCCAAGAGAG
Source organism: Apteryx rowi (assembly GCF_003343035.1). Taxonomy (NCBI): domain Eukaryota; kingdom Metazoa; phylum Chordata; class Aves; order Apterygiformes; family Apterygidae; genus Apteryx; species Apteryx rowi. The sequence continues at coordinate 10,178,776 of NW_020448307.1, forward strand.
CAAACAGCAGGAATTACATTTGTTTTGGAATAGGTAGTACGTTGTAGTACGGTGCTTTTAAAGAGTGGATTGGAAGTTTTCAGGAGGGGTTGGTCCGTGGACCGCTGCTAGTTTATGCTGCTCTGAGGAGGGCTGTGGAGATGACCAGTGGACTGGTGCTGGCTCTTTTCCTCCAATATATTGAATTTGTATGAAGAGGCCTTTAAATAACTTTCCAGCATTACTTTTCGATCTCTGCAGTGTCTGGAGTATTGTTGAAGTCTGACCTCTAAGGCTTGTTTAAAGAGGTATTCCAAGTCCTACTTGTAACCCCCTATAAAAGCATTTGTGGGAAAGATGGACCAACATCTGTCTCTAGCAGTCTCTGGCTTTGCTGGCACTTTCAAAGGTGATAGCTAATGAGATTTTTAAATCAATTTTTCTTAGTGTTGCAATACCATGTATAGAAATGAACTTGTCCCCATTTTTGTGATATGTATGTTCAATCGCATTAGAGATCACAGTTCACCCTTTTTTCCCCCTCGATAAGATACAGTTTTCTCTTTGACAATGCCTATTTCTTTGACTGTTGCTATTTTACTTACTGGCATCCTCCTGGAGCCCAGGCTAGAGACCTGGTGACTCCTCTCCTCTGTTTTTGTAGTTCAGGGCTGCAGCACTGAGTGGCTGCACCTGCAAACATCTAGTGCAGGTTTGGAGATCCAGCCAGGCAAATCCTATGTGGTGCCATAAAGAAAGTTTATAGTTAGCTGATAAAACATTCAACAAATGTATTCTGTGACTCAAAGGTGTTGGTTATTCTCTTGAAAACAAACACTAATTGTCTTTTAGAGAAATAAGTATCCTGCAAAAATTTTGTGAGGTGTCTTGGAATAAGTATAATAAACAATGCTAAGAGAGCAGGATTGTATGTACATAAACCTAGAGATGACCTTGGTTAAACAGACAAGCTATAAAAGAAAAAACTATTTGAATGCATAAGCAACCGAACCAAAATTAAAAAATAAAATAAAATTTTTCTAAATGTTGCAAGTAATTAGACGCAATTTTTCCCAGAGGTTGCCATTTCCTGGAGGCGTATAATCCACATCCTTAAATAAATCACTGTTAGCTGGAGACAGCTTCAGCTACCAACAGCCAAAGACTAGAAGATCTGCAGAAATTTGCAGCAACAGATGTGAAATGCCTATGCCTGGGAAGTGGATGAATGACTTCAGTCTTAGGAATTTAAAGTGTAAAACTGACTTAATAGGCTAAAAATAATTAATTGAATAGGTATCTTTATTTATAAATGAAATTATATACAGTTCCTTAATTGACCATAGTCCGAGTTTTCTTTAAATTGACCGTTCACTGCTAGCTTGGGGAAAAAATGCCAGCTGGAATGCAGAGGGATTAAGTTTTATTTATTTTCCTTGCTAAGAGCCATATTGTGCAATTTAAAAGGAAACGTCCTTGAAAGATGGGTTCCTTTGTAAACTTTTTCAGCCCTTGTTTGTTTTCAGATGGAAATTAATTTCTCAAAGGCCCTCTGTGTTAGAAAGGGTGTTTTTATAAGTAAAGAAAAATGAAAAATTGTACTCTATTAAGATAGATTTTATTTCCAATATAAAAACTTACCATGTATGTGTTTGAATATTTGGTGTAGTCGATCTGGTTGTCTTGCTGAGAACATATTGGTAATGATTTTCGTTTGCCCAGGTGGTAAGAAACAACCAGTGGGAGAAACCCCAGCCAAACTGTTGAATGTTACCAGAAATCGTCCTTATACTTTGATGTGCTTAAATATCATAAGTGCTGCTGAAAATGCAGCCTAGCACGGCAGCTCGTCGCTCCGAGTTTGATCGGTGCGTTTAGCACGGCAGGGATCCTGGTCTGTGAATGTTTGTGTCCAGCTGTAACAAGTGGCAGTAAACTAAGGTGGTTGGATGCATTTTCCTAGAAGCTGGGCCCAGGTGACCGCTTGCCCCCGGAGCAGCGGGCGCAGCAGCCACGGTGGCCCGTGCCCGGACGTGGGTGCAGACCTCCCGGTGGGAATGGGCGCAGACCTGGGCCGGCGCTGCCTCTGTGAAAGCAGCTTTATCGAGAAACGCAGCCGGGCACGAAGCAAAGCGCGTTAGAGGAAGGTTGTTAGCACGAGCCTCCCTCTTCTGCTCCGCTCTGACATAGTCCCTAGTGCGTGGTCTGCTGTGGACGCTGTGTTCACCAGTGCAGATGGGTGCTGGGTTCAGCGTGGCACTTCCGAGGAACACAGGGGAGCAGTCACCAGATCTGGCCGGCGGTGGCCCCGGTGGCGGCTGATGCTGGCCTGTCCTTCCCTCTGTGGCCTCTGAAGTCCCGCGAGAGCCTTGACCTGCCCTTGCCCTAGGGAAAGCTGCAGCCTGGATGTGCATGGTGGCATCGAGTGCGGAAGATGTGGTTAGAGTTGCCCTAGGACGGAGAGGTGGATCTGATGACATCCAGGCCTCTTCCAGCCCTGATTTCTCCTAAAGTTTTGGAGCTGGACAGAATAATTGAAGGCAACTGCAGGGTCACCTTCTCCCTTGGTACGACTGAGGAATTTAAACCGACCTCTGAAAATTGCCTGGCCCTGGGAGGAAGGCGCTAGTTTTAGGGTGCTGCGGTGCCGCTGTTGGGCCGTTGTCGTCGTTTTCCCAGGCTTGTTCTCTATAGGAGAAAAACAGGTCTTACACTTGTGGGGTTTGTTAGATGGACTGTCAGCACACTGACTGGCTCCAAATCATTCCTCGGGTTTCAGACCCGGCCGGCTCTGTATCTGCTTGTGCCGCTCTTCAGCAGGGAAGTGGGCAGCGCTGGCTGCTCGGCAGCCTCGGTGGGTTACGGCTTTTCCAAATGTTTCCTGCTCCTGTATTCATAGCGGTGTTACTCTCTGTTCGGCTGGGGGATAAAACTTTTCCCTGGGCAGAAAACTGGCACAAAATCTGTGCTTCCCACTGAAGATCCAACCCTAAAGACATTCAGGCATCCCAGCGTAAACATCTGGATGAAATTAAGCCTCGTACTTAGACTTTGTGAACTGCCCCTTAGGGTCCCATGCAACGAGCCCGACTCCAGACTTTCCAAAAGACCTGCGATGCCTGAAAAACTATTTTCACAAGATTTACTTCTGTTCTTTTCAATCGTAAATATGACCTGGCTGAATGGGATAGAGGCGGGAGAAAAAGGAGGTTAGGGGGAATAAAAAAAAAAAAGGGGGGGGGGATTAAAAAAGGATAGGACAGAAAACCGAAGGTTTAAGATCAAGTAGCGGCACGCTTTTGCCGGCGGCCACGGCGGGGCACTGCCGCTCCGCAGACGGGAGCCCAACGCGGCGCGCAGGTGTGGGGCGCTGCTGGCGCTGTTGCAGCGGACGGGCTCTGGTTTTCATTTTGGTTTTTCAGTTTCCGAACTCCAGGAGTTCCAGTGAAAGAAAGAAAAATAAAAAAATCCATGTCTGGTTTCCCCAGCTGAATACCGTGTCAGGCTCCGCTCCAGCCTGCTCCCCGCGACAGTGCCGTGCAACAGCCCTGCTCCGGTAACAGCTCCTGGCCTCAAAGTCCGTCAGGAAAACGGGATTTGCATTTGCAGGGGATCAGAGATCTGCTCTGAAGCTGATATTTTTTTTTCAGCATCAAAGATTTCCCCCCCTCCCCTTAAAATTCAGATAACATATTCAACTCTGTTCTCAATGACAAAGCAATTAGATGCTATGAAGCAATTTCTTTCTTTGGAGCTTCCCGCAGATAAAGATTTATATGATAGAAATAATATGACTGGGGTCAGGATTTCCTCTCCATATAACCCAAGGGTATTCTGAGAATTKCTTGGATTCTAGCGAAATCCCACCGGGTGCCAATCAACACTGTCCAGCCTCAATTATGGCTTCAGTTATTTTTTCCTCTTCCCTTTGCACAGGGTTTTAAAGCTGAGATATGCAAACATGGGCCATTGTCAAATACCCCAATGGGAGACTGGTCTTCCACTGTTTGAATACAATATCTTTTGCCTTCTTGCATAAATATTTTAATTGCTAATTTGCTGGTCTCATTTAACACAGATTTGGCATTTATCATTTGAATTTAAACTTGTTAAAATTGACAATTTTCTTGGCTACCTATGTTAATAATTTAAAGGGAAAGCTCATTATTAAATTATTATGGGTAATTATTTTGTAACTAATGTGGAAATTGTCATTTCTGCAGCCTTAAAAGATCCTAGAAGAAGTGCGTGCAGATCGATATGGATCAAATCCCAGCAAGTGGAAAAGATGCAAAGGAGCAGAGATTTCTGTGTAAAACATTATGTAATGGGGGCTAAATATTAGAATTAAAAGGTAATTCTCTATACTTGCACCCCCAAAGGCTGTGAGACTGTTCAAAGCAGTACAGCTGGAGGCTCATAACAGCATTTTTAGTTCTGGGGCTTGGTTCATCCTGAGGCTGTCTGGGATGCTGCTGGGATGTGATTTGGGTGAGCGCACCTTGGAGTACACAGCAAAATACGCTCYGTTGTACAGTATGAGCGTTGTACGCAGTGCGACCCGCTCTGCGCGCGTGCTGGCGTGCCCTTTGCATGACTGGTGGCTCCTGGAGTGTCTGAGACTCCTTGGCAAATGACAAAATTCGGCTTTTCCTCTATTTCTAATTTTTCACCTGCAAAACTCAGATTTCAGGAAGCTTTAGTTTTTCTAGTTAATAGGACCAAAATGAGGGGTTCCCAAGACACGACTCTGAACTGCCTGCAGTTTATGTAAATAACTGACCCATGTTTTATCTGATTTTGTCACTGTACTGAGGTCAAAAAAGCGACTACCTCAAATATTGGGGTATGAATCCTTCTCGTGGCACAGAGCGAAGCAGCGGCCTCCCTCTTTGCCCGGTTTGTGGCCAAAGGACGACTGTGCAGCGGCAGAAGTGAGTGCTAGCACGCATGGAGCGGGAGCGGGCTTACTGGTAGCACCTCGCGTTATTCCCGGGCGTCACCGATGCTGCCCAATTTCCTTTCGCAGGAAGATGTTGGATGGTGGTCAATACTCCACACTCCTCCCAGGCAGTATGTTTGCTTTCTCTGATAAATGATAGCRTGCTAAATAAAGCTTTTAATTTCCAGATATCAAAACTAAATGTGAGCAAGAGGCAGATCACCTRTGTGCACCTTGAACATAGTGACCGTTGATGGTGTTTGAGTTGTCGCAGACCCTGCTGGCGTTGTGTGCGTGCGGTGGTTCTGGGACCTGGCGCTCCGGCGTTCCCCATCTCGCGTGTGCTGACCTCCCGAAACGGTGGGCAGAGGCAGGTGGAGTCCCGCAGGACTTGCGGTGCCCAGGGAAATGTTGCTGATTTCAGTGGATCAGTGCTGGGCTCTACCGGGCAGAAAAAGTCCTGGTCCTGCCCTGTAAATGGGCCAGAGGAGCCCTTTGCTGCCTGCAGCTCCGCTGACTTTCCCACACCCTTAACCTGGACAGCGCGGGCGGGTTTTCGTGCTCACGTATTTGGTGCATCCCTGTGCACCAACCCTTGGCCCCGTCGATGGGTCCATCTCTGCTACGGAAGCACTTTGCAGAAGCGCAGTGTGTTTTAGTGGCGACGTTGTCCTCATAAACGTAATTTCCTTAGAAAGGATGTTTGGAGGTGGAAGGTGCCGTGCCAAGGCGAGCGATGCGGCATGGCCCCTCGAGCGTTCCCTCCTCCCACATCTGGCCTGCTGTTCCCCACCGCTGGATTTCGCCCGTGGCCAAAGCGCCGAGAACAATGAGGCGAAGTGAGAAAGTCCTCCCCGCTCCCCCGCCAGATGGCTCTCACGCCGCTTGCATTTTGCTCCAAACGGCCGGTAAATGCGCTGTGAGCACTTGGTGAGTTTACGAGGGACCTGAGCCTTCCCCGTCGCCCGCTTTCGGGAAGGCGCAGCGTGAGCTCCCGCCTGCTGCCAATGCCCCTTTTTGGCAGCGCCCCCCGCGCTTGCCGGGGTGTCCTGGGGCGGGAGGTCTGGCCTCGCCGGCGAGGCGCTCGCGGGCTTCGGGAGGCTGCGCAGGTCTGGGAAACTCCTTAAGTGGATGTTGCACATGTGCTTCGCAGACAGTCTAGTGCGTGCACCTGGCCCTGGGGTTAATTTGGAAGCAGCCTCCGTTCGGAAYGGCAGACGGCTGCTTCTTGCTCAGCCATCAGCCCTCGGCCTTCGCTTGTCAGCGGTTGCCAAATCCTGCCAGTGACGCTTTACGCTCTTTTGGAGCAAGAGGTGGTTTGYGAGATGCTGAATGAGGCAATAACTTCTTCTCCTGTTGATTGTAGTTTGTCTCAAAAGGCAAGAAAGCACGCTTACCAACCCCCTACCAGGTCACCTTTATATATTTATTTCAGCTTCTGCAGCTTTATATTATAACATGGAGAAACTGAAACAGAACGATTCAGTTTGAAAAATTCAGAATTTCTGAGTCTTGGCACTAGTATAAACCAGTCCCTGATCCTGGATTTCCTAATGTTTCCATCTTCCCCCATACACCAAGATCATTTTCCCTTTGAGAACAATACCGGATTTGGCTCTCTCATACTTTACTGTTACTGAAGTATTTCAGTGCATTAAATAGTGGATTTGTTTATCCACCGACAGGTTCTGCCCAGACATCAGTGCTGTAAGCTTTTCCATCTGCATGCCCCCATCCTGACCTTGATCTACCATAGGGCTGCCGAGGGCTTGTTCATGCTCTACCATTGCAGGCTTTTCTATCGAGATTAGCATTAAGGGGCTCGAGTTGTTGAAGGGGTTTTTCTACTGATAAGTGCATTGAGACCCATATTTTTATCTCACGTCATCAAACATTCATCAGATACTCTTGGTCATTACTGACAGAGCCAGATTTGAACTAGTGACCTAGCAGTAAAAGGTCCCATTAGCAATTTCCTTAAACTGTCAAGTCATTGCATAACGCAAATGAAACGCAATGGGAATTTTTTCCCTAGGTAAAAGCTGTAGGTTCTGTCTCATTTTTATTTCATAATAAAACAGAGTGTTGTGGTAACTCCAGTTAAAGCCTTCATATTCTTGCATAAGCCAAAAATATAAAGAAATATAAAAGACTGGATATAGCACCCAAATGCAGCTCCTCTGTACGGGACAGTTGCGCAGTTCAGCAGTGCCAGGCAAACTTAATCTGTTTATTTACATGAAGAGCGAAAGTGCCTAAGAATCTCAGTGGCAGATCACACCCTCCTCATGCCAGGTGCGGTACACCGTGCCAAGACGAATCCAGGCTGCGTGTGTGGTGCTCTCCATAAGCAATAAAAGGGGAGAATGACAGGCATTTAGAAAAGCTTCTTTGGCTCATGTCATGCTGCACTGTTCTTTTACCAGCAATTTTTGTATCAAAGTTTTTTTTTTCTTTTCTTTACAGAATCATTTGAAGAAATAATGTGTGAAAAAAATATATTACCTCCGGCAGTGATGTTATAATGGCTCTTGTGCTGACAGCCCTTTGGGAACAGTGGCAGCAGTGGGGTAAGTATATATGACATCTTTGTAGTGATAAAGAAACAAATAAATGTTCCCATTAACACTCCATCAGGTCAACAGCTATTCCAGACCAACACGATGTTAGAAGAACCAGTTTGATTCATATCATCTAAGTCGCTTCTCTTGCAGCATATCTTCTGCAAGGCACGTAAAGCAGAGGTCCTGTGCTAACCAGGTGGAGTCATTAAAGAATCAGTGAACTTTTTACAAGTTGCTTGAAATACCCTGGCCAGAACCCAGCTCCGGTTTTGTTGCCGTGTCTGTTTAACAGTTCCTTCATCACACCACGACAATGACTCTGTTTCAGGGCTGGAGGAAGTAGTTTCTCCATACATCGTTTGTAAGGCATTTTGGGAGGCTTCTGAATGCTTCCCAAGCCCTGCAGTGAGATCAGTGGGATGTGAGCCTTGCCATAACAGCCTGCTCGGGAAGCATGAACAGCGTTTGTGCATCACCCGTAATGACTGTGCGTGCATACGGAGCACAACCACACGTGCACAGCTGCCGCCGGTCAGGCGGGCTGACCTTGCTCCTATGCAAGTCGTGGGCAGTTACGCTTGAGTAAGGGCTACAATGCCTAGCTCCCCGTGCAATGCTAGGTAGCGAGCAATGCCTTTCAAAAGATTTTCTTTCGGGGGAAGTATTTAAGCACGTTTTAGCTCTGCTGAAATGCAGGCTTCAAAATAGGTACAGAGTTTCCAATTAACACAGGAGAACTTGGAGATCCTAAAGAAAGTGATGCTTCCCCACCCATGTAGTGGGCACTATTTGGCTATCTCTTTACCAGAATTTTTATTACTTTTCCCCCCCAGGTCGGACCTTTTTGAGAGACTGTGTGAACAGCCCTCCCTGCGGGAACTGGTGCAGGAAGGTGGGAGGCCCAAGCTTAAGCCCTTGGTCTGCCTTGAGCCACAGAGATCCTGGTCAAAGGCAACAAGGAAATCCCCTGATCTGAATCAGGCAAAGCAGGGGCTTGAACTCTGAGTTTTCCAAAGCTCAGGAAAGTACATAAATAGGTGAATATCTCTTAGTATCTCAAAATTAATCGTAACCATTTTCRGCAAAATTTCCTTGGTCAAAGGTATGCCTCCAGCTGCTGACGTTAGTTCTACTTCTGCTGAAGTCAGGAGCCTCTCTGAGGTTAGCACGGACACCAGAAAAAATGGGCTTCAAAACGGGCGGCACAAGAAGAGCAGAAAAATCCTGAACAACCRGATCCTGGAAATGATGAACCTAGTGCTTGGCAACTCAGCAAGTTACTTCTGTCTCTTATCGCTCTCCTATTTGAAGGTTTTGGAGTAAACCCTTCAAAAGAGTTTGTGCAGCTTAAAAGTCTAAACCCCCARTGTAAGGTCCTCAGAGTTTACACAAGCGTTTAAGAGAAGATACAGATTTCTGAGTCACTTAATACTTCTGATAATGTTCATGCTTGATTCAGCAAAGCGTGTGACAAGTTTAGTAGATGTTTAAATCCATTCCATGTGCTATGCTTAAACTCATCCTCTCAGAGGGAAGGAGTGCTTGCTCCTGGGTTTCTCCCTTGCCTCTTGAATGGGAGATATGTGCTTACATCTCCCTGAAGTCAACGGCAGTTGATTATATGTTTACATGCTTTGCTGAATTGCRTATGTAAAAATCATAGCAACATTTTGTGTGCTAAAATAATAACCATAATCTGTACAGGGGTAATCACTGCCAGAATAAACAGATAAATACGAGCTAGCCTTAAATGCAGGGCAGGCTTGCGAGRGAGGAGTGGGAAGCTGCAGCTCCTCGCCTATAGCGTCGTGCAGTTTCCACTGCCGTACTAAAGCAGCGGATTTTGCTTTAGTCTTAGGGATGGAGGTGGGGGCTCTTCTGTCCCTGTAGGTCCCCAGGAGGGTCTCGGGCCCGGGTGGGGCGGGAGGTTTGGGGGGCGGCAGCTGTGGAGCGGGGACGCGAGGGGCAGCTCCGTGGCGGAGCCGCGGCCGCGGCGGGGCCCGGTGCCCGGCGGGGGGAGGCGGCGCCGCCCGCGGCCGCCAGGTGGCGCCGTGGCCCCGCGGCGCGGCCGCGCCGGCGCCGGGAGGTGGCGCGACGGGGCGCCCGCCCGCAGCAGCCGCGGGGGTGCGGCGGGGTGGGGGGAGCGGTCGCTGCCTGCCCCCGGGCCCCGCCGAGCCCAGCCCCCCGCACCGGGCGTCTAGGCTCAGCCCCGAGGGGCGGGGGGAGGCAGCAGGAGGAAAAAGCTCCTGGACGGGATGTTTCCACCTGGGTCCCCCATGTCACGGCAGCCGGGTAAAGCTTGGGTCCTGCCGGCCCTCGCTTGGGGGCAGATTCTGCCTGGTCCCACCCGGGCTCCTTCCTCTCGAACACGGCAAGCGGAGCGTTGTATCCCAGTCCTCAGTTCCCTGGGCCTTTCTCTCCCCTCCTCCCCCAAAGCCAGCCAGGCAGGAGGAATAAAACATCCTGAGCAGCTGAGCGGTGTCATCACCTGCCAGGTTGGTTTAACCTACAGAAGCAAAGTCTTTGGATCAAAACAGGAGCCTGTTAGCTTGGAGAAAAATATGCATGAAAAGGGTCTTTGCTGCAGAGGATACAAGTGAAAGGTTCCTGATCCCCCTTGCTCCTTCCCCTCTGTGTTCACAGAAAGTGCAGGTACAAGCTCAGATCCCAAGTGCTCTGCTTTCTTCAGTCCCACCTTGAAATGAGATACCGGCTTTTCCCCTTCGCCCTGTCGGCTCAGGTCTCCCTTCTCCTGAGAAAGGCGGGGAGGAGCGTGGTCCCTCTTGGCTCTCCAGCTGTAAAGCTCAGGGAGGAAAGAGCTTTTCTCTCAGAAGTTCCCATTTCCAATTACTACTTCCCTTGCTTGGTGTATGGGGAGAGGGAAGCGAGGTCCGAACGTCCCTGCTGTGCCTGACTGCTCAGAGCAGAGGCAACAGGGACTGGCGGCAGAAGGAGGGAGTTGCCCTGGACAGACTCCAGGTCAGAGGCAAGAGGGGCCTTGGGCCTGCTTGGAAACTGCACCAGGGAAGGGGCCTTTCCTCACGCAGGACACTCCTGCGCTCTGGGACCTCTATTTCCAGCCACACAGGGCTCTCATTTCAGTCCTACAAAGTGAGACCTCCTTCCTAGACCTCCTTGTTCAAAGGTGGCCTCAACAACCAGCCATTCCCTGGGGGCCCGTTTTCAGGACTAGGCCTCCCTGCAGCAAGTCAGGGCCAGGTCTTTTCTCCGTCTTTCCCTTCCAGTAGCATTTGGATTCCAGCATCGACCCATCCCTGCTATCTGCTAAGACCAGGGAGATTGCGACCACATTCCCTACCCCTCCCAATCCGATACATAAGCTGCTCTTCGTGGCTCTGCGAAGTAGCAGCTATTGGTTTGTGTCACTGGGGTAAAACCCGCAGCTCAAATGTGCGGCTCTCGCTTGCTTTGGGAGTGAAGTGTTTACTTACCCCCCTTGGGAGAAAATTGCAGTCTCCAAGTCTGTGTGTGTTTTATTCTGCATTGTATATTGAGAGCATCTAACTTGTGATTGCAGGAAAGCCTCCGTGAAACGTGCCCGAGTTTTTCTGCAGCAAGAGAATGGTTAAGTGCAGAATTCCAGCCAGGCAAATGAAAACTCCCCCGTGGCATGCTGCAGAGTGTCCTCCAGCTAATTTTGCCATGCTAAGGAAAGGACAAATACAGCTTTCCACATGAATACGCTCTGGTCTCATAACTGGCATGATACAGATACATGTTCAGGAGCAACTTTGCTGCAGTCAACGGAGCGAGGTGGGTTTAGAACAGAGACCAGACCCGGATGATGTGGAGAAAGCGAGTGCTAAATGCAACTGGGAATTTTTTTTTTTTTTTTTAAGTCACAGTAGGTTATATTTGGCCTCTGCGGGGTGGATGGAGCGCAGAAGTCGGATCGCCTGCCACCAGCTCCTTTTTGCAAAGTTCTGACTTTCTCACCCCCTCCTCATTTCAGCTCTGTTTTTTTTCCACATTCCCTCTGGGGTGGGGGTGGGGGGTAGCCAGTATTTAACTCTTTCGTCCTTGCAGCAATTAGTTTGTGGCTTTGCAGCTATCTGTAAGCCCCAGGTGTGACATCTCCCTCAGTCCTGCTGTCACCCAGTGGGAACCTCCAGAAAGTTGCCTGTGTGTGAGGCACAGAGGAGCAGGGTGTGTGTGTGCATGCATGTCTACAAGAGGAAGAAAGTAGCAGAGAACTTGTCATTTTTATTATTGTAGTGGCTGACTGTCCCTGTCCGGTGGAGGTGCCCTCAGACTGCTGGTGTGAGGCTGTTCAGCATCCAAGCATCCAAAGAAAAAGCATGGAAACAGTCCCCTGATTTCTTGGACAAATTTGAAGGGCAAAATCTGCCAACTGCTTGGTATATTGATTCAAATGCATTATTCCTCCCCCCGGCAGATCCCTGCCCTGGGAAAGGAGCAATCAGTGCAGGTGCAAATAGCTTTTAATTGCAAAATGTATCTCACCATGGAGGCATTTAGGCTGGATATGATACAACTGATACAGCAGCAGCCTGAAGAAGACCAATAAGCCAGAGCACTGCAGGGGCAAAACTACTCCTATACAATACATATGGCGTAGATATTCATGTATGGCTGTATGTCTGTGTTCTTCCACGTATCCCTAAGGTAGGACACAGTATGATTACGTGGAGATTCAAATATCATCTGCAGGGAACGCGCAACATTTCTCTTTCTGTAACACAGTTCATATGTGAGAACACAGCATTTAGTTTGGATGTGAATGTTATGTGCGTGGACCCATCTAAACCCGAGGATCTGGCACAGTTTCTCACTGCCGGTAAGGCGCTGGCATCTGGCCGTGTGCCGGCTTTTAAGCCGGAGCTATCTGGCCGCGGCTTAGATGTGCACAGGTCGTGCGTATTCACACGGGTGCTGCACGCAAAGCGCGGCACAGGTGGCTGCAAGAGTCCTGCGGAGTTGCCGGAGTGCCTCGGATCGCCTATAGAGCTGCACAGCGGTGCCTATAGGTGCTGGCCCTGGGGCTCTTCCCGGGGGCCGGCACCGGGGCGGCTGCGCGCTCGCTGCGGCGCTCCGCGTCCCTCCGTGGGGCTGTGCGCGGCCCCGGCTGGCGGCGGCCGGGGCGCAGCCGCCCTCCCCGCGGCCCGGCAGCGCCTGCCGCAGCCCGGCGGGGGCGGCGGCAGCGGCGCGCTCCGGGGATAACCCGGGAGCCGGCGAGCGCCTCCCCGGCGGGGCGTTCGGGCCGTCGGGGATGCGCCGGGTCTCGTCGCGGAAGCACGGATTTGAGCAGGCGGAACCTGCGCAGGGGCCCAGGAGGTCCCTTCCGCGGCGACACCCCGAGGCCCCCGCCGGCAGACAGAGCCCGGGGCGAAGGGGCGCGCAGAGCTGCGGCTCGGCGACGAAGCGAGAAGGGGGCAAGGGAGGTTTGCCCCCGCGGGCACCGACGTGACTCTGCAGCCGCGCCAGCAGGTCGGGACCCGCGGGGAGGTGCGGGCACCCGGCGGGCCCCCGCCCCGAGCCCCCCGGCCCAGCGCTGCCCCGGCCAGGGCAGGGGGTGCGGCGGCTTTTTTTATTTTTTCCTTCCCCAGTAGAAAAAAAACGGAGTTTCTCCGTGAACTATCCTGTTCGGAAATTGTGCACTTTTCCCGCAAAACACCGCGCCGTGTCCGGGAAGGGGGCGGGGGGGGGACACCACTGGCTTTTAAGCAGGGATTTGCAGGCACCAAAGTTGGCGGGACGCGGCGCGGGGAGGTGCGCGGCCCGCTGCGCGCAGCGCGGCCCCCCACGCGCGTCCAGCGGCGTTTGCCGTGTAACGGCGCAAAAACCGAGGCGCCTGGAAGCAGCACCAACTTGTCCCGCACCGCAGCGCAGTGACGGGCTCGGGCAGCCGCGGGGCCCCGGCTGTGCCCGGGCTGCGGCGGCGCCCGGCAGCACGTCGGGGCGGCCGCCGGGCAGCGGCCCCCGGAGGCCGGGGGAGGCCTCTGCCCCCCTCTCAATTAGGGCTTATCCCCGCCGGCTGCGGGGGTATAACGAAGTGATTAGCGCGGCGCCCTGTTAACGAGGGCCAGCCGCGGGCGCGCCGGGGGTCGGGGCAGCGAGCGGAGCCGCGGGGCGCCGCTCGGGGAGGGCGGCTGTGCCCCCCCTCGCCCCCCCCAATTAGCCGGGCAGGGATACCTGGCTAATTGCGGCCGGGRCTCTCGGCGCTGCCCGGGCCGGCTCTCGGCGCGGCTCGCGGCTAATAGAGCTGTCGGCTCATTGATGAACAAAGCCGCGATCGTGTTTGTATTAATAACCGCCCCCCGCCCCCCCGGGGCAACTTTCCCCCGGGCCGGGCCGGGCCGRGCCGAGCCGGGCCGGGCTATGCTAATGAGGGGGGCGTTCCCGCGCCCCCGCGGCGCCGGCTCGCGGCCGCCCATTGGCCGCGGCGCGGCGGGGGGAAGCGGTGACGCGATGCAAATGAGGGGGCGTGGCGGCGGAGGCCCCGCCCCCCGGCGCCGGGGCTGCCGTGCTCGTGTTTGGCGGCGGGGACAGTCAAAGTGGCTCCCATAGGGAGAGACGGCGAGTCCGCCCCGGCGCTGGCGAGAGGGAGGGAGGGGGCGCGGGCAGAGGGAGCCCCAGGGTCTGCGGCCGCCCGTCCGCCCTCCCTGCCCGGCGTGTGCCCGGCTCCGGCTGCTCGCTTCCTGCGCCGCTGACGGAGGGAGGAGAGAGCGCTTCGGCTGGGAGAGAAGAAAAGAAAGAGAGAGAAAAGAAAGAAAGAAAGAAAAGAGAGAGGAGGGGGGGAAACTTGCCTCTCTTGTCACTGGAAAATGACACTTGATGTAGCAGAGCCTGCCGCAGCTCCCGTTCATCCTATTGTTTCTTAAACTGCCATCAGAGATTTTTTTTTTTTTTTTTGCCTGCTGCCATCCAAGGGGTGTCTTCATACAAAAGGGACTTCAAGTACTCCTCCGGCTTGTGAGCACTACAGCAGCCCCCAGCAGCCCCCCGCCAGCCCCTCCGCGCACCCAAACAAACTGCACACGCAGCAGCCAGCGGCAACAAAACCGGGCTCTGATTGCCTCTGGATTTTTTCTTTTCTTTTCTTTTTTTTTTTTTCTTTTAAATGTGCGTGCCTCTGTTTGCTCTCTCTGACTTGCTTTGATTCCAGAGATCAGCTGCAGAGAGAGAAAGAAAGAAAGAGAAAAAAAACATATAACAGTCCGCCTGGCGATTTTATCACTTTTTTTTTTTTTTTTTTTTTTTTTGAGTAAAGAAGGAAGATTTGCGCTGTTGTTTCTGATTCATGTTTGGGATTCAGGAAAGCATCCAGCGGAGTGGGAGCAGCATGAAGGAAGAGCCCCTCGGCGCGGGGATGAACGCGGTGCGGACGTGGATGCAGGGAGCCGGCGTCCTGGACGCCAGCACGGCCGCTCAGAGGTAGGCAGGCTCCGCGCCCGCTCCGCGCCGCGCCGCGCACGCCGCCGCCAGCGCTGCTCCCCCGGGCAGCGCCTTTCCCCCGGCACCAACAAAACGCCGGCTCTGGAGCGCTGCTAACAGCAGCGAGTTGCGCGTAGACGTCTGCAGTTAAATATTTATCCCAGTTGTCCCGTAGGAAGGACTTTTTTATTAAAAAAAATAAAATAAAGGAAGTAGTGAGTTTTGCTAGGTAGGAATAGGTGATTTTTTTTTTTTTTTAAATCTCGGTAGCCTCTTGTATTTACATGGAGGAAGGAGTTTTCAAAACTCTGTTCACTGCTGATTTAGGCTTATGATTCCCGAATGACACTTTCCTCCTCCGATAAGCAGCGAGTTTTGCACAGAGGTATCCAAAATTTATTTCTCTGCTTCTCCTTCTTATCCTCSTCAGAATCATCAGCCTCCCTTCTTCTTCTCCGATAAGCAGGGAGTTTTGCAAAGCTTTCCCGAGGAGAAATTTAAATCGAGCCCTCTCTGTAAGACCACCGCCACTTCTCTTAGATTAAAAAAAAAATCTTTAAAATGGGAGGAGGATTTCGCGAAGCTGCACCCGGCCTCGCTTTCCCTCCTTCTCCCTTTCCTCTCCCCACGGAAAACTGATGCCGACTTTGCAGCCTGAGCCCGGGAGCAGGCATCAGCTAACAAGTTTCATGTTGACATCTTCTGGTGTATCCCACCTCATCCCGCACCCCTCCCTCCGGAGCCCTCTAAGGAAGGGAAAGTTCTGCAGGGACAACCCTGAAATATTTCGCGTTGGCTCCTCGGCTGCCTTCGCGCTGTTTACCACGACCCCGGCGAGGGGAGGAAAGCCTCGGAGGACTGAAACTGAAAGATAAAGCACAGGGGCGATGCGGTGACAGCTTCGAGCCGAGGCAGCGAAGTGGCAGGACGGCGCTGCTCCGCGGGGCGCGGCCGCCCGCCGCTCCCCGACGTGCGGGGCAGCTGCGGGCGCCCGGGGCGCTGG